>NC_034011.1:16394045-16748054 GCF_000346465.2 Prunus persica | reverse complement strand
GCCATGATTCCTCCTTCACAGCTTCTTCAAACTTCTCAGGCTCCATTGTGCATAGGTTGCATTGTGCCAAAATGTCATCCAACTTCCTCCATTTCAATGGTGTATGATCGAAGGTCTGAGTATCATCCAACCTACTGCTTTCCTTGCTTGATTCTCCATAGGAAGCTGCTGAGTTTCCAGCAGTGAAACCAGAATTTTGAGGCCCTATAGGTGTCTCAAACGAATCCACTTGAGAATTTCTAGGCTGCTCCTCAAAGTTCATCATAACCACAGAATTGTCAGACACTTCCTTCCAATTCCAGCTTGTTTCTTCATCAAATACAACATCCCTTGATAAGAGTAGTTTTCTAGTGATAGGATCAAACACTCTATAGCCCTTCTCACATGTTGCATATCCAACAAAAACTCCCCTTGTGCTTTTGGCATCCAATTTCTGTCTATTCTCCTCTGGTTTATGCACAAAACACACACTGCCAAACACTTTTAAATGAGCAACACCTGGTTTTCTGGTGCTATAGGCCTCAAAAGGAGTCTTGTCCCTAAGAGCCTTGGTAGGACATCTATTCAAGATGTACACTGCTGTGTGGACAGCTTCTGCCAATAGATAATAGGGCAGCTCCTTCTCATGCAACATAGCCTTAGCCATCTCTACCACAGTCCTATTTTTCCTCTCTACCACTCCATTTTGCTGGGGTGTGTAAGCCATGGAGAATTGTCTTTGAATCCCTGCATCTTCACATAGTTTATTGAATTCACTAGAAGTGAACTCACCACCTCTATCACTTCGAACACATTTCACTTTGTAACCACTTTGCAACTCCACCATAGACTTGAATTTTCGAAAACAATTTAGTGCATCCGACTTGTATCTCAAGAAGTAGACCCAAATCATCCTTGTAAAATCATCTATGAGTAACATGAAATATTTGTTACCTCCTAGAGATTCATTTTGCATTGGTCCACACAAGTCCATGTGAATAAGTTCAAGAGGTGTACTAGTTCTCCATGCTTGATCTTTAGGAAACCACTCTCTGTGTTGTTTTCCTAATTGGCAGCCTTCACACACTTCATTTACAGTTTCCAAATGTGGCAGCCCATGTACCATCTCCTTTTCCTTGAGTTGGTTTAGGCCTTTCAAGTGTAAATGCCCCATTCTTTTATGCCAAACCCAAGTAGAGTTGACTACACCAGCTCTTAGTGCAACAAAATCATTTGAGGGTAATGATAGTGGATAACATCTATTCTTTCTCATTTCCACCTTCATAACAAGGTTCTCAAGAGAAGAACTATCATAGATGCTGCACATGCTGCTCCCAAATACCAAATGATAACCATGTTCATCCATTTGGCCCACACTCAAGAGATTTTCTCTCAAACCAGGCAGATACATGACCTCTCTGATATACTTTGCACCAGAGTTTGTGTCAAGCACCAAAGTGCCCATGCCGGCTATACTTACAAGCTCCCCTGTTGGCATTTGCACCTTGCCTGTGACTTTTGAGTTTATGTCAATTAACAGCTCCTTCTTCCCAGTCATGTGGTTACTGCAGCCACTGTCTACATACCATTCTCCATTTTCACCCTTGTCTGAAATTGCACAGTTTGCAAAAAACAGATTCCCTCTTACTTCTACTTGGCTTGCATTATTTGCTTTCTGTCCTCCTTTGTTTGCAGTGCAGTCTCTGGCCCAATGTCCAAATCTATCACACTTATAGCACTTGGATTGACCCTTATATCTGCATTCTCCATAGTGAAATTTAGAGCAGACCTTGCATTGAGGCTTCACCCTATCTTGCTGCACAGAATGTGCTCCATTTGAAGTCTGTCCAGCGCCAGCTTGCTGTGGCTTCTGTCTAGACTCCCATGGTTTGTTGTTAGGCTTCCAACTCTTCTGAGACTTGGCAGTACCAGACTGAGCATTATTCTTGTTCTGCCCCTTTTGATCGATTGAGAAAGAACCAAATGCTTTCTCAGCTATGTCCACATTATGCATGTCAAAACGTTGCTCTTGACTTTTCAATATTGCAACAACCTCCTGCAATTCAATGGTCTCCAAACTCTTTGTATTTTCAATCACCAAACAGATGGGATCATAAACTCTACTAAGACTGATTAACACCTTTTGAACCAGCCTCTCGTTTGATAACACCTCTCCAAATGTTTTCATTTGATTTATCAATTCATTTAATCGAGTAAGATATGCAGAAAGTTGTTCACCTTCACGCATCCTCATATACTCAAATTCTCGTCTAAGATTCTGAAGCTTTACAGATCTAACCTGATCACCTCCATGATATTCACTGTAGAGCAGAGTCCAAGCCATTTTTGCTGAATCGGCATTTGCAATCCGAGGGAAGATCTGGTCAGAGACAGCGTTTTGTATGATGCCCAGTGCCTTTGCATCCTTCATGAGCACAGCACACATCTCTGCTTCAGCTTCTTCCTCCGATGATTCTTCAACTTTCTTGGTCTTCATCTTCGAATCAGAGACTGGAATCCCCTTTTCTACCAAACTCCACAGCCCAAGCGATTTGAAGATTGTCACCATCTTGATCCTCCAGAACTCGTAGTTCTCACCGGAAAAGATTGGAGTTCGTACGTCTGAACTTCCAGATCCAGCCATCGTTTGGTCTGAATCACAGCAGCTTCTCTTCTCAGATGTTCAGCTGAGCTTCGATTGAGCTCAGTGACCTTCACAGTTTTACGCCCAGATCAAGAGACCCAACCTGGCTCTGAGGCCATGTTAGAGTTTTGTATAGGTTTTGGAGAAGAAGAGAAAACAGTATGCAAGAGAAAACTGAGAGCTTAGCTAAAAACAAAACTTCTGTATTTTTTGTATTGTATATTCTGAAACTTTCGGGCAAGCACAGTGTGTGCTATATGCCCGTTAGAGAAATAGCTGGATTCTCTTACATCACTTGAGAATCACAGCCTTACATCCAAAACTGCCTTCTAAGATCTTTACACGTGGCTATAGCCACTTAACACTAACTGACGCCTCACACTTGCCTATTTTAGAGACTAAGTGAATACACCATTTCAGCTTAGGGACTTTATCAAACTCTCATCAGCTCATCACTTATATTTCAACAGGAAAGAGGGTTTTAGAACGGTTTCGAGAAACAATGGGCTACCTGCTTTTTATTTTTTGCTTTGTGAATGGTTAGGTTTTTGGAGTTATCTTCCTTCTGTATCTGCTTGTGCGTGTGTGGATTTCTTTTGAATTTTTTCTGTACCTTTGAAGTTCTTTTTTTGGTTAATCATAATTTTTCAAGTAAAGTTTAATAAATGTGAAATGATTCCATTTGAATATTATTTTTGAATTAATTCTTTAAATTTTGGTTTAAATTGTTCTTTTTTTTAAAAAATAAATTATTCCCAGCCCCTTAATTTTGTGTTATACTGCAAAAATTTGACTCATTCCTTATTTCTCTATATAGGTTAAAGTGTTGTGGAATGGTACACAACCAAGTATGAAGCCGAAAATGCCTTTCACACAGGTAGCCATCCCCACTCATTGTTTAGGAAAAAAGCAAACAAGAAAAAAAACAAAACAAAACAAAAAAAAGGACCGAGATGGCCTTGGCCTATGTACTATTAATTCTAAGGTATATGTAGAATTTTAAACAATTTTGAAACCAAAATTCATCTAATAGCCGCGCTAATTAAGATATTTTGGACTTTCAAGCATAAGCATATGAGTTTTAAAATCCAGAAACTTGAACCCCAACAAAACAAGATACCTGGCATGTTTTGTAAAACATTAATTTAAATGTCACACACTGTCTAAAACATTTTCGAGATTTTTGTTAATCAGATCTAGTAATACAATATCATCAGGTCTATCTACTCTACCAGACAAAAGAAAATAAAAAAATAGATAGAAATGAACCAAACCCTAAAAGCACAGATTGAAGAAAGGTATACAAGTGACGAAATGCTGAGAGGGCCGTTTAGGTTAAAGATACCTGATTCTGGTGAATCGCCAATTCGATTGATGCTTGGGAACGTCAGGTTCTTTATCAGTATCGTCTTCATCTTCATCTAGGATTTCTGGAGCTACTCTACACATCCCAATTACCATCTCCTTAATCATTAGAAGCTAAAATCCCTAATGAATCCCGACACAAAGTGTAAGAGTTTTTTAATGTGCATAAACCACCTCAGGGTTGGATCAATTTATAGAGAGGATAGAGGGTTCCAGAAGGCCAGCCAGAAGAGTTTGTGCTTGCTCCAGGCTGTCACCCCTGTACATGAATTTATTTTCTTAGTAGTCCAGTTGGTGATCCTCTCAAAAAATTAATCTGCAGAAATATTGATTACTATTTCTGGTACAAAAGGCGGAATTGTTGAATATATTTGTTTGAGGATTTTATTAGTGGTGAAAGTGATTCCATACCCTCCCAAGAAATCAAAATCAAAATTCGGCACTATTGGATAGGAAAGGAATCAATATTATAATAATGAATTTTAAAACTAGTATTCATATGTGTTTACACCATATTTGACGAATCAATCAATACTCTGTCCAGATCACTATTCACTCAATACTTATTCTAATCTAAGCATCGGAGAACCTTTGGCCGGTACCACAAGCATTCTTTGTCTTGCAAATCAATCGCTTTGCTGAAGATCATGCGAAATCGAAGATGACATCATCACTAAATTGAGCCCAAAAGTGTCGGAGCATCAACAATATGCAATTGGGGACAGATGTTAGAAGATACCATTTCAAATATCAGACCATCCCAAGACACCATGGCTTGGAAGAATTCAATATAGCCGGTGTCTTGGAAGAATTCAATGTTTATTTGAAAATATTGAAGGACTGAGTACCAAAGTTGTACCCAATAAGCAATAGCAACCCCAAACTAGATCCACTAGTAAAAAAAACCCCCTTACGCGACCAAAATCAAAAAATTATTCGTCGCTCAAAGTCACTTTGCGCGACGAAACTTGAAACTTCGTCACTCAAAGTCTTGCGCGACCAAATTTTGCGCGACGAAAGATAATTCGTCGCGCAAAGTCACTTCGCGTGACAAACTTTTGCGCGACGACAATACATCGTCGCTCAAAGTCTTGCGCGATCAATTTTGCGCAACGAAAAATAATTCGTCGCTCAAAGTGACTTTGCGAGACGAAAAGTAAACTTCGTCGCGCAAAGTCCTTATAAAAATAAATAAAAATAAAAAATTATTTTTTAAAATCTTTGCATGACGTAATCCAAACATTTTGTCACCTAAACCAATTTATTTTTGTTTTTTATTTTGTATGCATAACACTTAAGAAATTAAACGGTATATATATTTATTAAGTAGCTTTAAGTTTATTATTTTAGATCGGATCGGATTTTTGTTAGAAAAATATATTATTGTTGTTCGGATTGGGTTTTTGTTAGAAAATATATATTTTAAATTGACGATCGAATTAGTTCATTGTATTCATATAGGGTCAAGGAGTGTAGCTTTAAAAATTTATCAAAATCGGAGTTAAAATAACCGTTAAATCGTGATTTTTCATTATAACAGTCGAAGAGTTTTGTCCCATTACTTGATCTCTGAATGTTTATTTTTTTTTCGATTTTTAGTGTATATGATCTCGAAGTATAAACAAACAAGTTTGACGGTTGGATCGTTGAAACTAGTTTTTTTGTATGCATATGCCATCAAAACAATATATTCACTAACAATTAAGAGTTTATTTATACTTTCGTTAAATATAACATAAGATTTTGTGGTATCCACTAGTGTAAATATTTTAAATTGAAGATCAAATTCAGTCATTGTATTCATATAGGGTCAAGGAGTGTAGCTGTAAAAAATCATCAAAATCGGAGTTAAAATAACCGTTAAATCGTGATTTTTCATTATAACCGTCAAAACGTTTTGTCCCATTACTTGATCTCTGAATGTTTATTTTTTCCGATTTTTGGCGTATATGATCTCGAAGTATAAACAAACAAGTTTGACGGTTGGATCGTTGAAACTAGTTTTGGTGAATGCATATGCCATCAAAACAATATATTCACTAACAATTAAGAGGTTATTTATATGTTCGTTAGATATAACATAAGATTTTGTGGTATCCACTAGTGTAAATATTTTAAATTGAAGATCAAATTCAGTCATTGTATTCATATATGGTCAAGGAGTGTAGCTGTAAAAAAAATCATCAAAATCGGAGTTAAAATAACCGTTAAATCGTAATTTTTCATTTATAACCATCGAAAAGTTTTGTCTCGTTACTAGATCTCTGAATGTTTGTTTTTTGCGATTTTTGGGGTATACGATCTTGAAGTATATACAAATAAGTCTGACAGTTGGATCGTTGAATGGTGTGTGTATATATATTTATTTATTAAGTAGCTTTAAATTTATTTATTTTGTACGTATAACACTTAAGAAATTGAATAGTATATATATTTATTAAGCAGCTTTAACCTTATTTATATTTTAAATTGTAAAATAAAATATTTTTATTTTTATTATTCATAACAATTATTTTTATAAATATTGTGTTACGAACCAATTTTTCGTCTCTCAAAAGTTTGCGCAACCAACAGTTTGTCGCGCAAAACTCTAAAAATTTGGACGGGTACCAAAAATGGGACGCGGGATTTTAAAAAAAAAATAAAAAAAATTTAGACTTTGCGCGACCAATATTTTTTGTCGCTCAAAACTTTGCGCGACCAATATATATTTTTCGTCTCGCAAAAATTTGGGCGGGTACCAAAAATCGGATGCGGGAATTTTTTTAGACTTTGCGCAACCAGTATGTATTTTTCGTCGCGCAAAAATTTAAAAATTTTGGCGGGTACCAAAAATGGGACGCGGGGATTTTTATTTTTTTAAATAATTTTTTTAGACTTTGCGCGACCAATATTCCTATATTCGTCGCGCAAAAATTTAAAAATTTTGGCGGGTACCAAAAATGGGACGCGGGAATTTTCATTTTTTTAAATAATTTTTTAGACTTTGCGCGACCAATATTCCTATTTTCGTCGCGCAAAAATTTAAAAATTTTGGCGAGTACCAAAAATGGGACGCGGGGATTTTTATTTTTTTTAAATAATTATTTTAGACTTTGCGCAACCAATATGATTCGTCGCGCAAAACTTTGCGCGATCAATATTCCAATATTTTTCGTTGCAACCAATATGATTCGTCGCGCAAAACTTTGCGCGACCAACAATATTTTTCGTCGCGCAAAGTGATACGGTTTTTAAAACCGAAATAACTCATCCACCATTTTCTCAATCCCTTTCTCTACTCTTACCTCTCCTTTCTCTTTCCCTCTCCCCAAATCCCACCATTTCTCTCACTCACTCCTCTCACTTAATCTCTCATCTCTCTCTTCACTATCTCTCATTCACTCTCTCATCTCTCTATCACTATCTTCTCTAATTCTCTCACACTCACTTCTCCCTCTCATTCTCATTCACTCTCAATCTTGCCAAAAGGTATATTCTCTCCAAATTTTAAATTTTTTTCATTAATATGTGTTTTTGGAGTTAATTTTGAGTTTGTGTGGGTTTTGGGGTTGAGTAAAGGGGAGGGATTGGAGTTTGGGTTGGATTTGTGGTATAACAATTTTAGGGGAGATTATGCCTTTTTTTTTTTTTTTTTTTTTTTTGTGGTTATTTGACCATATTTGTTTTTTTTTGTAGGGAATCATCGAGACTTTGACGGCTAAAGTTGAGGATTAGGAAGCTATCAAAACATATCCTCCGCCACTACCACCACAATACGCTTGTATTAGGATTTTATTATTATACTTTGTTAATTTATGTGTACATTTTGAATATTATATATATATATATATTTATTGGATAATTTAATCACTATTTTTCATATGTAATTTTATTTTGAATATGTCAATTTAAATTAAAGTAATTAAAAAAATCATACAATTAAATTAAATTTAAAAAGTAAAAATTAATATCAATTTAAATTAAAGTAATTTTAAAAAGAAATCATACAATTAAATTAAATTTAAAAAGTAAAAATTTGAAAAAATTCATATTAAAGAAATAATAAAACAAAAAGTCAAAAACCTTGCGCGACAAAATATTTCGTAGCGCAAACTATTAAATTAGTTTATTTTAAATTAAAAAAATTTAACACAAAAAATATTTCGTCGCGTAAATATTTGCGCGACGTTAGTATTCGTCGCGCAAAACTCAAAAAATTTGGGCAGGTACCCAAAATTGGACGCGATAATTTTTGATTTTTTTTAAAATTTTTTTAGACTTTGCGTGACCAATGTTTTTCGTCGCGCAAAACTTTGCACAACCAATATATTTCGTCGCGCAAACCTTTGCGCGACCAATGTATTTCGTCGCGCACAACTTTGCGCTACCAATATTTTTCATCGCGCAAAGTCACTTTGCGCGACCAATCTTTTTCGTCGCGCAAAGTCGCTTTGCGCGACCAATATTTTTTCGTCGCGCAAAGTCACTTTGCGTGACCAATGAAAAAACTTTGTCGCGCAAAGTCTTTCTTCACGATCTTTGCGCGACAGATTCTGCGCGACGAAGTTTTTGTCACGCTGAAATTTGTGCGACTACAATGTATTTTGCGCAACGAAATTCTCTTCGTCGCGCAAAGTGTAAAATGTAGTAGTGTATAGTGAGTGGAAAGTTATAAGGGGTATTTTTTAGGGGTATGTACAAGCCGTTGGATTTCATCTAACGGTGAGTTTTTAAAAGAGGGTGCATGTAGAACCGGGTTGAAATTTGACCTGTTGGAAACCCAACTTCAGTTGAAGATCTTTCGCTCTTTCCCTCTCTGTGAAAAACTCAAGAACACAATCCTCTCTTTTTGAATGTAACGCAAACCCACAATTAGAAGGATCCAAAGCTCCCAAACCCTATAGTCGCTCCATTGTCATCAGCTCCTTGGGAAGCCCGCGATCTATGGTATCCTGAGTATGACGATTAATGGCTTTTACCTAGTTGTTGCCCTGTTTTGATTCTATAGCTCAAGTGAAAACTCCTTCTCTTTTTCGTTCAGCAGACAAGATTCCAGATGAAAGCAAAGTAGCATATCTCTTTTTGTAGCTAGACGCCGCAGCAACAGTTTGTTCCTTGATTTTGGTAGAGATGGAGTCTCCAATACCAAAGAGTCTTCTCTAATGTCCACCACATTCTCTCAAGCTTACTGACTTCGGAGCTCCCGATTGATTTTGAGAGGTAAGTTCACTCTTGCTGGATTGATTTAATTGGGTTTGGTTTGTTTTTTGTGAGGGTGGGAAATTCGTCATTTGTGGCATCAATAATGCGTCATTTCCTTATGAATATTCAGTATACTTAGTTGATTGTTTTTGGTGGGGGTGGGAAATTATAAGGGCTCAAATTATATATTTAAAAAATCCTACATAAAATGGACTTTAAAAACACACCCAAAGTCTATTTACAACATAACAAAGAGGCTTCGAACTTTTTATAAATTACAAAACTGTCATAAATTTCTTAAAACAAACCAAACTCCAAAATCTCATAAAAAAACCCAAAACACTCAACATAATTTAATAATCAAAATTAATTCAATAAGGCCAGTTGTTTTTTTGTGGACTTGTTTATAGAAATTAAATTGTATAGGGTTTATTTATATCACTAATGCTAAGAATATGTATATAATTAAATGCCTCTATTTTTTTAAAATAAGGATATTATAGGTGCACCTTTTTCATCGTATTAATACCCAAAAAAAAAAAAACAGAGTTTTTAAATACTTTTCAAGGCTAAATTGTGGCAATGGTTACTCAATTATACCCCGATTTGTATTTTTTCCCTTAAATTCCAATAATAGATTATGATGTCCTCAAATTAGAACATGTATTGTACTAATGCTCCTGAATTTTTTTTCTTAAATTTAGGAGAGAATTAGAAAATTTATTGCATAACTTTTAAACAAAAATATAAAATTAAAAAAAAAAAAAATTATAACAGATTGGGTTGGTGTTGAAGGGAGATAGCAACCCAATCAAAGTCACAGTGAGAGAGAGAGAAGGGTGTCAAAAATCCACTTAAATATGTAAATATAAATTTTCATGTTAATAAAATCCACATGTTTGTGCGTCAAAAGTCACTTAAAGGAGGAGTTTACTTTTCACTTCAACTGACTGGCAATTTTTTTTTCCCGCCCAAAAAAAAAAATTAACAATCCTTAATACGGATACCCCAAGAGCAGTAAATTTGTCCAAATTGTTGCCCCACCAAAAGTATCAAAACCAGAAGCCCTAACAACTATGGAACAAAAAAGATGAGCATCTGTCAGTTGGCTGCATCTCTGCCTATATCCATGTGCATATTTCGAAAGAAAAGAAAATGTATCCAACTTTCATGGTGATAGCATTGGGTAACAGTTTTCAAACGATCATGGTAAATTACATATACCATGTCCCGTACATATCAACTATTTTAAGTGTATCTTTCAGTTCTGAATTTAATTTCAGGGTTACGAATGTCGTTCTGACTTTGGATTAATCGAATCTCTAAACTGCTTGACTTGGGATCATGGCCGGCACTTTTGTAGTCGTTAATTGTCCTCTGTAGAAGGGCCTGTAAGTATTGATTGTAAACACAGAATCAGCCAACCATGGCTCACATAAAGGGATCGGTGATAAGGTTAAACCAGAGACAATAAATTCGTGTAAAAGTTTCTTTTGCCACCAGGTGGAATAAGCAAGGGAAATACATCCAGATTGTATCAACTATTAACCAGCAGGGCCTGCAACTATCATTCTATTCTAGTTGTATTCACCCACACAGGCCTCCAAAACTTGATCCTTACTAGGGTAAATCAAATTAAATAATGACCAAGTTCAGGTAACTTCACAAAAGAAAAATTGCTACTCATGCTGATAGAGTCCTATAAGTTGGCATGTTATTAGTGGCACACGTGTCATGTTGTTAGATGTATTGGTTATTAGTGGAGAATTATTCAGTGAGTTGGTTTAACTAAGTCTTAGTTTGCAAGTCAGTATAAATACTGATTAGTTGTGCAAAGCAAGACGGCTTGTATTTTGGATTTTGTTACAATAATATCAAGATTGGTTTCCTGTATAAGCATAGAGTTAAGGTAGAGATCGCTGGGTCCTATCACATGCGGAATATATATTTTTTTTTCTTTCTTTCTTTCTTTCTAAGAATTGTTAATTTCCATGAGGTATCTATTTATATGTCGTGTGTAACACAATACCTAGTGGCAGCCAGCAGGACATGTGATGACACATCATAGAATAAATAATTTCCACTAAAATATTTCTATAAATATATCGTGACTCTTCTTTAACAAACACTATACAAAAATAGTATTCAGAAAATAGACCATAATGCTGTTATGCTCTTTATATATTGATATGTCGTACCTTTATATGTTTTGTACTCCTACTTTAGTCCTATGCGGAATTCAAAAGAACTTTACATCATTCAGAAATACTTCTATATGAAAGAATACTCAAGCAATTAAAGAAACAAAAAAAGTGGCATGGGGAAGGGACAGAATACCTCGAAGGAGCACTTATCAAAGATTTGATAAACAATAAACATTGTGTGGATCACAACATTAAATCCAATTTTTGAATTAGTAAAGAAGGAATCTTATAAAAAGTAAAACTCGCAAAACTGGCCCAAGAACTAACCCATTTAATTTGAATTTTTTTCACTTGATTTTTTTTTTGCCCACTAGATAATTCAAATGATAAACATTAAAAATATAATTAGAGGCAAAAAATAATGAACTACTTAAAAACATTAATCAATCAAACATCCAAACAATATAAAGGGGTTGGGGGAAAAAAGTGTCCAACTCCACAAAGTCCACTTTAACTTTTCATCTTTAAACAACTTATTATTTTATATGTGAATTAATGTCTTGCTTTGATTATAAGAGAAGTGTATATGTCATATGTATTGATTAGATATCAAGTCCAATGTTGTTTAATTAATTTGTAGTTGATATGTTTAATTAATTAAGGACCTAAGTAATTTTCCTACAATGAAAGACATCAAATATATGTTTATGATTATATAAAAAAAAAGGGTTTCTGTGCCGTGTCTCATTTAAACGGGCTGGGATCATGTCGTGTTGGGCCAGCTCGTCCCGTTTGACACCTCTAGTTGGAATTGCTGTCACTTTTAAAAAAAGTTGCTTCTGCTGTATTTTGAAAATAATTAGCTGTAAAATAAAGCAGCTCCATATTTGGTAAACTACATATCCAAAGCCATTAAATTAGGACAATTAAGTCATCAATCCCATAAGGTCAGGTACGATAGCAAATCAAATCCATCATGCAGTATAAACTATGAAGTAGGAATCCCTTGTGTCTTTTTGGTTTTGGCCACAAAAATTAATTGTCCCTCCCTGTCTGTTTCTCTCCAAGTGAAAGCCCAAAAATCTTGAGTTAATTTAAACATAAATACAGTATGGGAATTGGCACTACGTCTCCTGATTTTTATTCTCCTGATTTTTATCCAGTAAAATAAGAATGGGAAAAGTCAAAGAAAAACATGAGTTTCTCCTAAGAGTTCAAAAAAGATGGTTCACAATGGAAAATGCCCTAAACATGAAATCAGCAACCTTTAGAAATCCATTTTTTCTTCAAATGAGATGCCATCCAGGTGTCCATTAATGAAGTAGTTGACTGGGTATATTTAATTGGAAAGGTAATATATAACTGACTGCATACAATCCGATTAAGAGATTGGATCAGAAAACAAGGCTAATAGGGCAGGTTATATTCTAATATGTTGTTGAATAATTATAAAGTAACATCTTCATAAATGGTTTAAACTAACAAAAAGATAAAATTAAGGGGCATAGAACTAACATACAATATATATATATATATATATATATTCTAACATCAGTTTATCGCAGTATTCAACAGTACAATGTAAAGGATATTCCTCGTTGTGTGCTAGTAGAACTATGATACAACTTTGCAGATAAAAATTAAAGAGGAAATTTTCATACCGTGAAATATGCATGAATTTTAAGAATCACAATCTTGAATTGCTCAGGAGACTGACCATATCTAATAAAAATTGTGTAAAGCACATTGTCAAATGAATCTTGCCATAAACTATAATAAAGTCTAAATTTCATTAGGGAATAATGATAATAGGCTTTTGCTTTTGGCAAGAATCATTAAAGGCCAGCACAAAAATTTGTCCAAAAAACAGACCATTTAGAAAGCTTTTGGCATACAAGAAAAGAATCAATCTTCCTTCTTTTTTTTTCTTTTTTTTTTTGTGTGGAAGAATAAATAATAAAGGGCACAACAATGTCATATCTAACTAAGCATTCAAATAAGAAGCATAATCAGACAAGTAAATATATTCTAACAATAAAAGTTCCCAAAACAGTGACCGCATTTTGAAATTTTTAAAAGAACATATATTTTTTTTTTAACACTGAAATGACCAACTTTTAAGCCCAACTAAAAAATCCCAAACCTTATGTGTAATTTCATTCGTAGACAAGAACTCACCTTTTCCTTTTGATGGCTACATGCTTGTAAGCAAAACCTACAATATATCAAATTAAGAGAGAGAGAGAGAGAGAGAGAGAGAGAGAGAGAGAGAGAGAGGCAACATTAAATAGAACCGCACAAACAAGTTTTCACGTGTACAAGAAGCAAAACAGATGTAACATTAAATAGAAACGTACAAACAAGTTTCCACATGTACACCAAGCAAGTACCCTTTAATGAATACCAATTAAGAAAGATTACCATCTATATTTATGCTTGTCACAACCTGAGATAGATCAAATTTACGCATTATAATATGAGACTGAGAGAGAGAGACAGGGACAGAGATAGATCTAACACTAACTTGAAGTGCACAATCAAGTAATTTTATATATTCCCCCAAATTCGGCTTCAATTTGACTGAAAAAATAATATGATGCACAACAAGTGAATATCAGGATCAGTACAGTGCATATTCAGTAACTATATAAAAGATTTAGCGTACAAAATGCGGACGGTAAGGATAAAGGATAATTTAAAACAACAAAGATTCAACAAAGAAAAGGAGAGAATAGAGAAGCAAAGCTGATATTCACTAGGAAAGTTTGTATGGACCCCTATATTAACTAAGGTACATGAATTAGTTTGGAAATACCAAAACTGTTATGTGCCCATGCATGCTTTGTGATTCTGAATATTTGCTCTACACCAGTATTAACCAGAAATAGAAAGCCTCTTGAACTGGCAGCACTAGACTTTCTTTATCTGTGTTTCTGAACAAATAAAAAGAATTCACCTAACTAACTTGCAACTCAATAAGATACCAAATAACAGTAACTCACTATTGATACAAAAATTCATCTAGAATCCAAAATCCCAAAATCCCAAAATGAATCAATGATAGTTTTTCAGGATACAAGGATTAGGGAGGGAGAGAAACAAAACAAGACCGTAAAAAAATATGTATTCGTTTTCACTAAATAAGTTTCGCACACGCACAAAATGTGTATTTGTTTTCACTAACTTTACCTTGAAGTACCAGTCAAATAAGCAAACAATTTATCATTCCATTATCACACAAATTGCCATAAAAAATCACATGCGAGATATCAAATTCAATACTGGAATTCATTCATGTAGAAAGAATACATTCAATATTTTGACTTTTAGAGGAAATTTAAGATTCAAGTTTTGGCATGTTCTTTTTTCCCTTCAGTTTTCTCAGTGACCAAACACAAACAAAACCGCCAATACCTAGACTGTTTCGACCAATCTCGGAGGGCAGAACCAAGGAAAGGTTCGGAGGAGCCATTTCCAAATTTCTCAAGCTTCGCGAGCTTGCCTACCTTCTTCCTCACCATCCAATAAAAAGAAAAGACAAAAAAGAAGAAGGTCAAAATCAATACAAGAATCCATAACACCAGAAGTAACCAGCAACAATAGTATGATCTTCCTCAATATTAAGTATTTCCAGAGCTATGATGGAAATACTTAATATTAAGCGGACAAAACTATATATATTGTGTTCAGTTAAGAGTTTCCCACCCATAAAAGAAAATCATAACTATCCTAAAACAAGTGGTAAATAGTTCAAGCCTGTTTACACCATAAAAAGGGGTAACTACTTTTTACCTTTACTGTTACTCTGCCAAAATTACCACGTATACTCGCTGACTTAAGCATGGGAGAGCCTTCGGTAGGTACCACACTAGTGCCCGAAGCTTGACGATCGCTTCTTCCTTATTTCCTTCTACAGGATCCCTCCATATCGAATGTCTACAACTTTCTCCCCTTGCTGAAGATCCAACACTCCTTTATCTAAGTTGACCCTCCCAAAAAGAGGATTAACAGTTTGGTGCCGTCTGTGAGAATCGACTTTTGAATCCCACCTCTCTACCAGTTTCGCTGGCTCCATCTCTCATCTAACCCTGTCGTCTCTTCTACCCCTCACACTCCACTATGCCAAGTGAGGCTAGCCTTGATACCCAACACCATACCCCTCATCAGGGGTCCTCCCAAAGGAAGCCTTCAGCCGATGCGTGCCTTCAGCTGATGCGCACCTCCAAGCTGAAGTGGAGAGCCTTTGTGCCGATGTCGCGAAGATGACGGAGAGCTACGACCACCTTCGTACCAAGAATGCTTAACTAGAGCATGACTGCCGAACCTTGAAGCATAATTGGGAGAACGCTCACCACTAATTCAACCAACATAACCTCACCTAGGGTGATGAGCGAACCCAACCAAACCAACCAGTTGTCTCCCGTCATAGTGGCCCGACACAGCCTAGACCTGACAAAGGCAAAGGCCACCTTCATCCTGAGGTGACCAAGTCGTGACTTCTCCAAATCTCCCCACCAAGGGATCGGCCTCATGCCCCAACCAAGATTTACAGGGACTGCAGGGACCACATCTCTGAGCCTCGGTCGAAGCCCATCCCTATTCCTGTAGACTTCGATGATTCGTGGGTGGCTCACCTTGGCCCTTTGCCGAAGCCCACCCGCTTACCTACCGAGGAAAGAGTTGGGAACTCAGACGATTGGGAACCTTACCACCCTGAGGACTGGGAGTCTTACCATTCCGAAGCATTCAAAGAGTGGGAAACTTATCTACCTTCTCCCAACCACAACAACAAGTCTTCGCCACTCGATGCTCTCCCTCATGCCAACCCTGCCATGCGACTTTTCTTCAAAAACATCCGACGTCTTGAGAATGAGCAACACTGCAGCCATCAGCCCCTCTAGACAAAGCCATGCCCTGCCATCTTCACTAAGCGTATCCTTAACTATCGTTAGGAGAAGGACGTTCAGCCGCTCTGCATTGCCTTCTACATAGGCAAGGAGGATCCCCTGACCCACATTTAAATTTTATTTTCAGTCTGTCCTAAGGTTCAAGGATCTTAGTGACGACGGCATGTGCCTCGTTTTTCCCTCCACCCTTAGTGGTGTCGCTTTGAACTGATTCTATCAGCTTAACCCTCGAACTATCAACTTCTTTGACAGCCTGAAGCAGACTTTCCTAAACCATTTCATGATTCAGACCGATCGTTTGTATTCTGAGGACGACTTATACATGCTTTGGCAGGGTGGAGACTAGCCCCGGCAGGAGTACGCAATCCGCTTCAGGCACGAGTACTCCCGCTGTCCAGAGACAGATGATCGAGCTGCCTTTGGCACCTTCAAGAGTGGTCTTCACGAATCCAACTTCCGCTACCTGGTCTACAGCAACTCATGAAACACAGCAAGTAGCCATCCATGACAAAACCAAATACTTTAACTCCAAGTGTGGCCCTGCCAACCAGTCACTGACCACCTTTAACGATCCTCCGCAGGCTTCGACACCTACTCCTGCTACACCAAACCATTACGCTCCTGCCCCTGACTCTCAGAGTGCCCAAAACCCCAAGGGGAAGGACAGCTACCAGCGCTCCTTCAACAATGGGAAGCGTGTTAGACACTCTAACCATCATCAATCCTGCGGCAACAAACCCCCAAAGACAAACAATTGTGCCCTGCTCCCCTTCGAGCCCAAAACTAGGTTCGAGGTGTTCACCACATTGAACACCACTTATGAAAATGTTCTGGTCAATGACGCACCCATTATACCGAAACCCCTTCCCCGAAGACTTACCAACAAGCATATGCCGAACATCGGTGCCTTATGCTGTTTTCACCAATTTAACGACCATAATACAGAATCTTGCATTGCTCTGCGAAACATCATTGAATGACTCATTCGTGAAGGAAAATTAGACGAGTATGTCCACAACCTTCTACCTGCCTCAAACCCCTACCAGCGCCAGATCAACATGATCTCCACCATCAGCGACAACCCTACTATGGTAGGCACATCCAACAACTCCATCAAGTATTATGCCCAGTTTTCCTACGAGCATCAAGTCTTCAGTATCGAGTGTGGGCGCATGCTGAAAATGTCCAAAATAGGCTGGGACCCTATTACCTTTAGCGAAGAGGAGCGTGGCATCATCTTTCCTCATGACGACCAGTTGATCATTCGAGCAGACATCTCCAACTTCGATGTCGGACGTATCTTGGTGGACATAGGTAGCTCGATCACCATCATGTTCGTATAAGCCTTCAATGAACTTCAGATCCCTGAGCACCTGCTTGACCGAAGCATCATGCCTCTTGTGGGCTTTTCTAGCGATGTTGTCCAACTCGTTGGAAGTATCCACCTCCCCATCTCAATCGGTTCAGCACACCAACGGGCCACGGATACCACTCCCTTCCTAATCGTCGGTGACCACTCCCTTCCTAATCATCTGTACTCTTCATGGCAAGGGCATGGTGCAAGGCGACCAACTTGACGCCCGAAGTTGTTATGTTTCGACGGTCAAATCCACCAATCGCCCCCACGACATGAAGCTCTTTAGGTGACCACATCCCCCCTCTTCCCTGTGCTTGCGCTGAATGACCTGTGGACCCTAGGGAAGAATTCGTCACCCCCCAGGGCAAACCGGTGGAAGATCTTGAACTTGTTTACCTTCATGATGACTTCTTGGATCGGCAGGTATGAATCGACACCTCCTTTCTACCCAACCTTTGCTCCGCCCTCATAGCCTTCCTCCACCTCAACTCCAAAGTTTTCGCTTGGTCCTACAAAGATATGCCTGGCATATCGCACGACATCATCTCCTTTCGGTTAAGCATTAACCCTGCGGTATGACCAGTCCGACAGAAGAATCGTGCCTATGACCCGGAGAGATATGAGGTCATGAAGATGAAGGTGGAGAAGCTACTAAGCATCAGTTTCACCAAGGAGGTGGACTATCCCACGTATGTGGCAAATGTGGTAATGGTCCGCAAACCAAGGAAAGGTTGGTGCATGTGTATAGACTACACCAACCTCAATCATGCCTATCCTAAGGATAGCTTCCCTCTTCCTCGAATCGACCAGCTTGTCGATGCCACAGCAGGCCACGTCCTTCTTAGCTTTATGGATGCCTACTCCGGGTGTAACCAGATCTTTATGCACCCTGACAACCATGCCCACACCTCCTTCATTGCCGACCGAGGCCTTTACTGTTACAAGGTGATGCCCTTCGGCCTCAAAAATATTGGAGCAACTTACGAACGACTCGTGAACAACCTTTTTGCCTCATTCATCGACCACACCATGGAAGTCTAAGTTGATGACATCTTAGTCAAAAGTCGCACCGCTGACCAACACATCCCTAACCTGTCTACTATGTTCGCAATACTGAAGCAATACAACATGAGACTCAATCCGATGAAGTATGGCTTCGATGTGGTTTCAGACAAATTCTTTGGTTTCATGGTCAGTCAACGAGGCATCGAGGCCAACCCAGAAAAAATTCAAGCCATCTTGGACATGAAGGTACCGAAGACGGTCAAGGATATCCAAAGCCTTACCGAACATGTCGCAGCCCTAATTAGATTCATCTCCAAGGCTACTGATCGCTGCGCCCCCTTTTTCAAGGCTCTCAAGAGCAACAAGCCACTTGGACCCCCAAATGCTACAAGGCTTTCAACGAACTCAAAGAATATATGAGCAATGCACCTCTCTTATCGACACCTGAGATTGGTGAAACCCTCATGATCTGCCTTTTGGTATCCAACACAGCAGTTAGTTTAGTGCTAATCCGACCACATGATGGCGCCGAGCATCTAGTACACTATGTCAGTAAGGCATTACAGGATGCCAAAGCTCAATACCCAGACATAGAGAAGTTGGCATTTGCCTTGGTAGTTTCCACCAAACGTCTTCAACCCTACTTCCAGGCCCATATCATTCATGCCCTTACCAATCAGCCCTTAAGGGAGGTATTGCAGAAGCTAAAAACATCTAGCAAACTAGTTAAATGGGCCATCAAGCTCGGAGAATTTGATATTCATTATAAGCCACGATCGGTGCCGATTTTCTCTCCGAATTTACAAAACCCCAACCTTCGGCCACTCCCTTGGTCATTGCCGAACCTACTTCCCCTCAACCCTCGTCCACCTCGCCAGTGAAGGCAGCTTCGACCTCAACTAACCCTTATGAACACTCCATGTTGATGGCTCCTTAAACGTCCAGGGTTGTGGGGTAGGCTTAGTCCTCACTTCCCCATATAAGGTTATCCTGGAGTACGCCCTCCGCTTCAACTTCCACGCCTCTAACAATGTCGCGAAATATGAAGCACTCTTAGCTGGCCTTCGGCTCGCCAAGGAGATGGGCGCTAGACAAATTCAAATATTCAACTACTCCCAACTCGTCGTCTATCAAGTCAACCAGGACTTCAACACCAAGGATACCTCCATGACAACATACTTTTAGCATATCCATCGCCTACTGAAAACCTTCGAGGCCTACAGCATCAGTTAGATCCCACGATATGAAAACAGCCATGTTGATACTTTGGTAAGGTTAGCTTCGGCAATCAAACAAGGCATCAGTCGCAACATCCCCATGGAGTTCCTAGATAAACCCAGCACCCAAGCACCAGTCATTTGCACCATTGACCATAGCCCCACGTGGAAGGATCCCACACTCCAGTTCTTACAACACTAAACATTGCTCGTCGATCATGTCGAGGCGCGGCGTGTTCGCTATAGGGCTGCTAGATACTTAATTATTAATGTCACCTTATACGAACGTGGCTTCAGTCTCCCTTATCTTCGATGTCTGACTCCTGAAGAAGGCAACTTTGTCCTCTGAAAAATCCATGAAGGCATTTGTGGCAACCATTCAGGCGCCTGATCTCTAACCCACAAGGTTATTCAGAATGGCTATTTTTGGCCATCACTCCACACTGATGGCCAAACCTTCACCCAGAAATGCGACAAATGCCAAAGGCTTGCTAACATCCCACAACTCCTTGCTGAACCATTGACCCCAATGGTCAGCCTATTTTCATTCACTCAATAGGGACTGGACCTCATTGGACCTATGTTAGAGGGAAAAGGGCCAGGTGAAGTATGCTGAAGCAGGGGCCTTTGCCACCATCACTGCAGCTCGCATCAAGACATTTGTATGGCAGAATATCTTATGTTGCTTCGGTATACCCCATGCAATTGTAACAGACAACGATCGACAATTTGACAACATAAAATTCAAGCAATTTTGCTCCAACCTCAAGATTCGTCTTTGTTTCGCCTCTCCAGTCGACCCCCAATCTAATGGCCAAGTCGAAGCTGTGAACAAAATCAACAAAAAGACCTTGAAAACCAAACTTGACAAGGCCAAGGGGTGTTGGCCATAACTCCTCTCGGAGGTCTTTTGGTCCTATCATACCACATTTCGTACCTCCACGGGCGAGACATCTTTTTTCATTTCGGCATTGAGGCCGTTGTCTCGGTGGAGATTGGGTAGCCCTCTTACCGAACCTCTGCATATGATGCTGAAGCAAACGATGAGCAGTTGGCCCTAAACCTCAACCTCATTGACGAGCTTCATGACCAGGCAAACATGCGTAACTTTGCCTTCAAGCAACGTGTCACCAAGTACTACGACTCCCGAGTGAAACCTCGAGCCTTTAAGACTCGGGACTGGGTAAGGCGCAAGGTTTCCTTGGCCACCAAAAACTCGGGCGAAGGTACCTTGGGACTAAGATGGAAAGGTCCTTATGAGATTATCAAAGTCTACTGCCCAGGCACTTATCAACTCTGCAATCCCATTGGCAAACCTTTGCCTCATCCATAGAACGTTAATCACCTCAAGTACTACCACAAGTGAACATGCCCATACCCTAGGACTCAATGTTTTCTTAGGTCTTCGGCACCCATGTCTCGAGCCTTAACTTAGACGTTTTATGTACTTATTGCTTTTCAGCACCTACCTAATGAAATGCCTGACCTTGGATTATTTCTACTCATTTTACAATCTCAATTAGGATTGTATAGTATCCATACAAAATATTTCAAAACACCAAGTATATGCTATCATACAAACTTTCAAAATAACTGTGCCTTATGGCAGGGTAGTATCCATACAAAACAAGAGCACCATCGGCACTCTAAACACTGTTCAAAACAAATACCAAGGTTACATGAAAATAGGAAAAACAAAATTACATAAGACCTCAGGCATCGGCATCCTCGTCTTGCACCTCTTCAACTGCAAGCTCGGCCTTTGGAACCGCACCAACCCTAGCCTTGGCATCATGCGAGGTAGTAGGATCTGTAGAAGATGAGGAAGCAAACGTCCATTCCCTACCTGGAGGAATGGGAGGAGGAAAGCCACCGGTATCAAAGTTGATGTCCAAGGACTTCCTGATCGGGGTGAAGATGGATGCATTTTTAGGAAGTGCCCTTTTTGAACGCAGTCCTGACCGGGGTGAAGATACAAAAACAGAGTTAGTCTAGCACACAAATACAAAAACAAAATGAGGACAACACAACAAAACCAAATACTTACTCCCTTGAAGCAACCCTGACTCCAGAAGAAGCATTGGCATCACAATGTTCTTCACCTCTTGTCTCTCTGTAGAGACTAGAGTTCTTACCAACTCTAACTCCTTCTCCTCTTCCTTCGACACTGGCCTGCACTTCACAAAATCTGCACACAAACAAGAGGGTTATTAGTTTCCAAAAGCTTCGAAAGACATGAACATTAGGGGTGGGCACTCAAACCGGCGAGCCGGAAATTCGAGCCGAACCACACCGAACCAAACCGAAAAAAAACCGAGTTGACCAAAAAGTCAAAATCGGTCAAAAATTGAACTGGACCGGTTTTGACCGGTTCTGGATCCGGTTTAATGTCTTCAAAAACCGAACCGGGCAGAACCGAACCGGTGAAACTAAAAAAATATATAATTTCAATATATATTTATATTTAATGCTATATTTTTAATTTCACTAAAAAAAACCTAATATTTATCCAAGTTCAATGTCAAAATATCTCTCTTTTCTCACTTTAATATTTATTTTATATATGAAATTGAATAATTTGTTAATTTTCAAGTAAAAAAAAATATTTCAGTCGAGAATTGTATTAAAAAATAATTTTTATAATACGGTTCAAAATTGAACTGGAACCGGAACCGGACCGAAATCGGTTCAAATCGAACCGGACAGTTTTTGAAATTTTTTTAATTAAAACCGAACCGAACCAAACCGGATGAATAGTACCGGATCGGTTCTAATTTGAGGCAAAAACCGGTCCAAACCGAACCGTGCCCATCCCTAATGAACATCCATACCCAAGCACATACAAAACAACACAAGTTAAAACATAAAGTTATGACCAAGGACCTATAGATTGAAACTGAGTAGGCATGTGTCCGCTGACGGTCTTCCCAGGCAAAATTCCCAGTAGCCGAAGGCAAAGAACCAACGATTTCTCCATGTCTTCTGCAACGTCAGTTGCTGCCCTATAAAAGAAAATTCTTATGCAAATTCATTGCAAATGAGCATTTCAATCCAAAGAAAGGAATAAAAACAAGCCGTACCTTGTTATCTCCACCACACAAGATGCCCGGAAATTGCCTCCGCCGCACCACAACTTCCCCAGAAACCGCCTACGCTCCTATACGAAAAATCTTTCGACATTTCCAAGTACCCTCACTTATTCCCTTTGACTCTATTGTTTAGATGCGAAAGGACGCCTCGGAATGCGAAACGTAGCCTTTACTCCTAACCATCCCAACTAGGAAAGGCACATCGATTCCCACAAAAAACCTTTGGATTCTTCCGACATGTGGCAACTTGCAATTGCGTCATACCTTCCCTTTAGAACCCCCTGTTCCGAAGCTTGGAAAGAGACACGACTCGTGGTGACATCATACCTTCCATTCGGAACCCTCAATTTCGAAGCTTGAAGGGAGACTCCTATGACTCGCGATGATGTCATACCTTCCTTTCGAAATCCTTCATTCCAAAGCTTGGAATGAGACCCACGAGACTCGCGATGACATCATACCTTCCCTTTAGAACCCCCCATTCCGAAGCTTGGAAGGAGACTCACTTGACTCGCGATGACGTCATACCTTCCCTTCCAAAGCATGGAAGGAGACCCACGCGACTCGCGATGACGTCATACCTTCCCTTCAAAACCCTCCGTTCCTAAGCTTGGAATGGGACGCGAAGTGCGATGATGTCATACCTTCCTTTCGGAACCCTCCCTTTCGAAGCTTAGAAGGAGACTTACGCGACTCGCGATGACATCATACCTTCCTTTCAGAACCCTCCCTTCCGAAGCTTGGAAGGAGACTCACACGACTCGCAATGACGTCATACTTTCCCTTCGGCACCTGCCATGTCGAAGCTACGAAGGGACTCACGTGACACTGCTGACGTCATACCTTCCCTTTGGCACCCTCTGTGCCGAAGCTGCCAAGATATGCACGCGACTCTCGCTGATGTCATACCTTTCCTTCAACTTCCCATGTACTGGTTTCGAAGACATGTCCTTTTAAGAACAACTTTCCCAATAAACGTGCATTCTAGCTTCCGAACTTGGGGGACCAGAGGACTACCTAAGGCACCCACCACGCCGAAATGCTCGATGTAATTACTTAACATTTTACAAGTTCCCAACCAAGAAGCCACTCCTTGATTGACAACTTGGGGGACTACTGTTTACACCATAATCAACCGAGCGAACTCGGCATTAAACGACTGATACCTAAGCAGGCACTCCAACTGCCAAGGGGAAAGAGACACTCTGACAAATACCCAGACAAGCCCTTAGAATAAAAGTGACATCACCACCTTCTTAACCTACCGAAGGAAGACCTCATTCCGAAGCGGTAATCGCCTGCTGCTCTCAACTACAGAACCTAGTTTCCATGGACATGTGTCGCCTCTACAACAGTTTGCACAAAGCCTCACAACGAAACTTTGTGCAAAACTCTCATTTTCACTTTCCTATAAATAGGGAACAGGGCCCAAGTAAAAAGGGGTAACTACTTTTCACCTTTACTGTTACTCTACCAAAATTACAACGTATACTCGCTGACTTAAACATTGGAGAGCCTTTGGCAAGTACCACATCAGTGCCCGAAGCTTGACGATCGCTTCTTCTTCCTTGTTTCCTTCTACAGAATCCCTCAATACCGAAGGTCCACAACCTTCTCCCCTTGCTGAAGATCCAACACTCCTTTATCTAAATTGACCCTCCCAAAAAGAGCATCAACAAAGCCCAACAACTTAAGCAACCCACCACATATATAATAGAAGATAGGGTCCACCTATATTATATAGTCGGAGATTTTTCAATAAGTATTTAAGTTAAGGATTGGTTACATACTTTTAATCTCAGCCAAATATCATCGTTCCCATTAACATATCATGGGTTTACCTATTTATAGCACATAGCATACCAAATGCTAGTGATCAAGCCCAAAAGCTCTTACAACTTGTCATCTCAATCTTTCATAATTCAAAATATGTCTACTAATGCTAACTCCTTCAAGAATTCTGCTAAAAAAAAAGTCATGTATCATGCACATGCGTCATTTTCTATGGTTGTTTCAGTTGGAACTTTAATTGAGGAATATCTCAAATAACTTGTTTGAGGGACACCCTTGAAGGATATTCAGTTTGTCTTATGTTTCAACAATTCAAAATGTCTATTATTAATCTTTAATTCTAATAAATATTTCCGTAATAAAAATTCGGTATTACCAACCATCACTTAATTTTTATTTCTAATTATTTTCAATAATTTACTGATATCCAAATAATGAAATTTTAAATGATGAAGTTGTAAATTTTATCTTTTAATAATTTCTATATATGATATTAGAATTAATTCATTAAAACACCCAGCGAAGGTGCAATTGGATAACCAATGGAAAAATTAGCAAAAATGTTTAATAGTAAATATTGGATTGCTAAACTTGAACAAGAAGGTTTTTTTTTTTTTTTTTCCATTACAATTGGGTAGATTGAGTTGTGATTTTAGTGATTTTAAATGTGTACAACCAACTAGCTATTGGTTTGGTGGTACTTCTCTTTCCAATGTTAAAAGAGGTCCCAAGTTTGAATTCCCCCTCCCTTATTGACAAAGGGTAAATTATTGAGTTATTGACCGAAATGGTCCCCCAACTATTGCTCAAGTTTTATTTTGGTTCACAAACTAAAATTTTCATTTCAATAGTCCTCCAATTCTCCATTTAGTATCAAAACAGTCCTACCGTCAAAGTCTGTCAATTGTTCTGTGAAATTGAGGGGCAAAAGTGTCTCTCTCTCTCTCTCTATCTCCTCTCTCTCTCTCTCTTCTCACCACGCTCTATTCCTTCCTCAACCCACCTCCCATGGCTACAAATCCTGATTTTGAAGATGAGAGAAAGCTGACCATCTTTATCTTGCCACATGTCCATTTAAGAACATATCAAATTTCTTCTCAAATAAGACAATAATGAATGTAGGTGAGAAAGCAACAAGGATCCACATAATTGATTTTGGTATCCATTATGATTTTCAATGGCCTTGCTTCATACAAAATCTCTCTTCTAGGCCTGGTTACCATAAGGCTTCGGATTACCGGGATTACTATGATTGATCTTCCACAACTAACTCCAAGAAGACGAAGCAAGAGGGGACAAAGAGGTGGTTGCATAGACCGCACCCCATAGCCAAATCCCATTCCCACCATCAAACTGAAGGAGACTCGGAAGAAGGACAAGAAAGCTTTATTCTTTATCTTTCAAGCTGTGGATGAAACTATTTTTGAAAGAATCACATCATGTCTCAAGGAAATCGAACTTTATTCTTTCAAGCTGTGGATGAAGTTATCTTTCAAGCTTTATTCTTTCAAGGAAAACGAACTTTATTCTTTTAAGCTTGGATGAAGCTATCTTTCAAGCTGTGGATGAAGCTATCTTTCAAGCTTTATTCTTTCAAGCTTTGGATGAAGCTATCTTTCAAGCTTTATTCTTGTATTAATACGTTTCAATCAATCAATCACATTCAGTAATTCAAAGACTTATCTGATGCCATCAGATCAGTGATGATTCTCAAGGAAATCAAACTTAATCTTATTGATATTATGTTGAAATGAATTTAAAAGCTTCACAAAGAAATTGAAATATATGAATTAAAATTCTCTTCTTCTTTTTTCTTTGATTTATTTGTTTGTAGAAGGTCGAAATTAAAAACAATCGTCCGCAATTTCAAACCTACATAAAATCGACAGATTTTGCTTAAGAGAAATGGTTTCTCAGTAAAATAATGAAGATGTGTCTGTGTGAAAGGAACAATTGGAACTACGTACCACTCTCCTAAACCTATCATACGTTTGTAATTAAAGTATGTAATCATCTCAACAACTTTGTTGTTCAATCCTAATTAATGACATAATTATAATTGATAAATGGCTACAAGTAGTAGAAATTACATAATCAAGTTCACATTACAACAAAGAAGAAAATACTAAGCTTATCTTTGTTTTATTTGAAGATGTGAAGCACGCTTTAGTTTTTTATTTTTTTATTTATTTATTTTTATGGGGTGTTGTTCAACGAATCCTAAAATTAACTGAGAACACTCTATGATATAAGTACACCCTAATATTTAAATCAAAATGTAAAATTAACTAAGTACACCCTACTTAACTACCAAAAATACCCCTGATACACCATAATACTATGTACACCCTATTTTACATGAATTGGTCGTCTTCATCAAATATGTTCTTGTCAACTCCTTTTCCCTTCATCAGATCTAAACCGTCAGGGATACACTCGTTGAACCAAATTCATGAGTACTAACCAGAAGGGTTCTTCTGTATGCTGCAAATGTAATGGGAAATATAAATAGTCACATGCCAGTGAATTAGATACGTATAAGGTGAAGTATGCATGTAAATATCTTATTAACAGGCAGACGAACAAAAGTCGGGGAGAACTGATCTGATGGTGCAGAAGGGGGTGGACTTTCCACAATTCCCTCCAAAGTTCATAAAAGCTTGGCGAGCTTTGTTGATCAAAATGAAATAATATTTAAGTTGCTTTCACGCTGTTTGATGAATAACCATGGCATTTTGGCAAGGGATTCTGTTCGGCAGCTTCAATCTTTTCTCCTCTCAAAGCTTCTTCTTCATTGATGTCAGGAATTATGGAAGTGATAGAAAAAAAAAATTTACACCCAACAAAAACTTTGAATTTTTATCTCAAATATGTTTGGAATCAAACTCTCAAATTCTAATTTGATTAGGGTTCAATACATTAAGTAGGGTGTACTTACTAAAATTACTTTTGTTTCACAATTCAATATATCCTTTTTTGTCATTTTATATTAGGGTAAATTAGTAATTCAATAAATAATTTGATAGTATGGTGTACAGAGCTGGTCCATGAGATTTGGAGGCCCTTGTGCAAAGAAAACTGAAGAGGCCCTATAAGTTAAAAAAAATAAAAAATTGTCTTCAATTTTTCAAATTTCAAAAATGAAACCAAAAATCATCATTAATGGCATGAATTACATCTATTTTCACATACTCACATCCTCTCAATTGTCTTCTATATCTATTTTCAATTCCATATGATGTTTTCTAATATACACGTCATACCAAGCCACACCAAGTCAAGCAAAAATTGAAAGAAAAAAAATGGCCAGAGAAACAACAGCAAGTCAAGCAAGTCAGACAAAAATGGGGAAGAAAATTGGAGGCCCCTCATTTTTGGAGGCCCTGTGCAGTCAGCACGCTTCTTGTGGCTTCAATTTTCTCTGTTATGGCGGGCCAGTACAGCAAGAAAACTAAGTGAAAGCTGCATGCATGGTTTGGGCTTGCTTGATTATAAATAGCACAGCAAGTTGGAGATAGGAAAAGCAATAAGCAACGAGAGAGAAAGAAAGAGAGAAGTGAGTTTACATATATATATATATATATATATATCAATCTTATATTGAAGCACGAGCGAGAGATCATCAGAAATGGCAGAATTACCAAAGTTTCTTGCTCTTAAATCAGTCAAGAAACAGAAATACCTGGTGTACAAAGACCAATCCACCTCAACGCTGCCACATTTGCTCCAATGCTCCGGAGAGCATAGTCACAGCAAATACGCAAGGTTCAAAGTGGAGAAGGACGTAAACCAACCCAGTCTGGTGCATATAAAATCCACCTACAACGACAAATACTTGAGAGCGGCAAGCCAAGACAGTTCGTGGATTGTGGCCGAGGCCGACGAGAAACAGTCAAATAAAACCCTGTGGTCATGTACACTCTTTAAGCCTGTGGTTTTGGTACCACCGATACCGTACATGGATGGCGTATACAAGTTCATCCACGTGCAAATGGGAAACCTGATAGAGCCAAGATCTGGAACCGACTTCGACGATGCCCTCTCTGCAGAAAATGCAAAACCCACCCAAAACCTTGCCTTCATGGTCGAAAAACTTCCAGGATGATCATCCTGTGAAGTTAATTTGATGTTTGTGGGTAGCATTGCTGGAAACTCTCATGCGACTTCACTCGTTCTATCAAGATAGCTTGTTGCATATGCTAAATGCAATCGCGTTCCCTGCGAAAGTGGCATTTTCTTAAGTTTTCCTTATGTTGTGATTTGGGTTTCAATAATATTGCATGCAGCTGCTGCTCAAGCATTAATTTATGTAATCTAGCTAAGACTATCTGTGGGAATAAAAGTTGTACTTCTTTCGTTTTACTATTCCGATCTAGATTACTTGATGCATTCATGCATTACTTCCATGATCCAAGAATTACTCGGGTCCTTGATTATTAAAAAACTAGTGAGAATAATTGACACTGAGAATTATCAATAAACAATAATAGTTCAATCCATGCATTCCAAGATACGCACATTAGAAAATCGAAAAGGGAATTAAAGATTCAAACAAAATTCTCAACAACATCTCAAAACTTTTGTTCCATCTCCTATAAACATTTATCATTTAATCAATAAACGTATCATCGATAATACACATTGATCAAAGACATGCTTAGGTAGTTTCTTGATTATATTGATCTGAGAACTCTGACAACTGCGAACCTCTAGCAACTTCAAGTAGTTTGATTAGTTTCTTATTTCCACTAAAAAATGCAGGAAAAATCCAAAAAATATGCGGAAAATTCCTACGTATCTATGGGGAAGAATACTTCGTAAAGAGTTTTTGGTTATACTTCGCAAGGAGTTTTTGGTTAAATTCAATATTTAAATCATTATGTTAGCGAAAGGGATTTCCAGATTACTTTTTTTTTTTTTTTGGTTACAAAAATCGTTACAAATGCAGGAGAAATCCGAAAATAATGGGGAAATTTCCTACTGGGTTATAAACAATATGGAAAAAACCCTACACTTATTTCTCCCCTTAAATTTGATATTTAAATCATTATGTCTGTGAAAAGGTACTAGGGTTCAACAGCCCTAGCAAGCCAACAACGTAGCAGGAATCCATATGCCCAACCGTCATCGCTAAACCCTTACTTTATTCAATTAACACGGTACGAGTATTTGTGGACCAAGAAAACAATGGGTATAGATGAATTTTTGTCGTCGTTTCCCAACCGGTGTGACTGAAATGACAGTTCACACACCTCGATGAAACTGGAGGCGGAAAATTGCTCTTCTCGCGCCAAGTTTAAGCGAACAGGTCTTGGCATTTCTGAAACTAATTATCAATGCACATCACCAGTCAAGAAAATAAAAATACTTTTTATGATAATAATTATGCAAATGTCACATCACCAGTTATGAAGGTAACTTAGTTATATTTCAGCATGACCAAACAAATGTCCACTGACACACGGTCCAAAGCACAATTAAGTCTCCGCGATTTCATCTGGATTCGTTGCGCTTGAAAACATACCGATAGAATACTAGGCTTAACTTGTTAATCGAACCCAACTCCGAACTTTAAAGATCAGAATTTTGGTTCCCAGGACTCAAAAGTGTAAACACATCCATTGAGAAAAGTCCTAGGGCCATTTTAGTGTTTTCCAAACGTTAAGATGGTCTCAAAGACCCCAGATCAATTGTACGGTCAAACCCCCCATATTGGTCAATCAGGCCTGCAGGGCTCATGATCTCCGATTTCTGATCCAAGAAAAAATCTTACGCATTCAACAACGTCCACTGAAAAAGTTCTGTAAGTTTGGTCTCGATCAAGCGGTCAGATGGGAGCTAATTGCAAGATCAGACGGCGATCGCTTCGCCTAACCTTAGAATCATTGATTCGGAGTATTCGGGACTCCGATTCTAGATCCACAAGTTCCTGCACGATTCCAGAGGTATAGAGAACGACATATTTGAAATTGAGACTGATCGAAAGGTTTGAACCTATCGAACCCGGATATCGCATATTAGGTGCAACATCCGTTCGACTGTCAAACGATAACCAATTTCAAATTCAAGCATACCGTCGTGCTCAACATGACAAGGTGAACATTTTAGAACATAATGGGCCGCCACACAGTGGACCACACCCCGTCACCCGCCGTTGGCAGCACGTGGGTATCATGAGAAAATTTCGGAGACAAAAACTTCTCAAAACTGAAATTGGAACTTAGGTGACGAGGGGTAACTTTTACGACACTTAAACAAAACGCAACAATCTTCACACACTTTAGACCTTGACCAAGTACACTTATGACTAGTCAACTGCTAGGCATGAACAACCACAATCAAGAATACACACAGAGCATGCCACAATGTACCTGCAACCCTAGTAGATTACTAGTGACAACCTAGGCACTCAGAAGGACCCGTCAATCTAGGTATCCCCTGTGCTAAAGTGTGTGAAATCATCATAATCAAGTAAACATCAAACAACAGATAATGATGACTAGTCAACTATTAGGACACAAACCCAGAATTCATACAATGACTAGTCAACCACTAAGAACACAAACCCAGAATTCATACGATGACTAGTCAACCACAATTCATTCGATGACTAGTCAACCACCAAGAACACAAACCCAGAAAAATTATAGAGACGCAATCAGAAATTGTTCACCTAGAAACCCACAATTGGGAAAAACTGGGGGTCATCAACCGACCAGGCAATCCACTAAGTAGAAAAAGATTCTTACAAAGAAACACAAGCAAGCTCAAGAAAAACCTAGATCTATTTAGGAAGATGAGCTATACCTCCTTTGTGCAATCTTCTTCTCCAACTTAGCAAAGCTTGAAGCTCAGTTCTTTATGGCAATGGCAGCTCCTTCTCCAGCTCATTCATCCCACAGCACCAGCTTGCAAGCTCCAACTCAGACAAAAACCAAAATTTAGATTCAAAGGAGAATGACCAATTTCTTCAAGAAATCATACTCTTGAAGAAATCAATCTTGAATTTGACCTAGATATATATGAGAGAGTGTTTGATCTAGCAAGATGAGGTTTTCATATTTCAAATGCAGTTTTCAAAAAGAAACATTTTGGAAAACTCAAAGATGAAAAATATGAAGGTTACACTTGAGGAATAAGAGAAAATTTACAGAGAAACTTTCCAAAACTTGCCTACAAAAGTGACGGCTTCCAAGTGAGGAATTCTTTGGCTTTTATCAAAAATTCCTAGGTCAGAATAGACACATGGCAGCTGAGAAATTCATAGAAAAGGACAAAAAAATGGTTAAACCCCAGCTGGAAACAGTGAGCTGGAAATCGTAATTGAAACAAAGGTTGACTAGTCATACGAAGGAAAGATGACTTGTCATACGAATGCAAGATGACTAGTCATACAAAGGAAAAATGACTAGTCATAATCTTCAGAAATTAGTGAATGCAATGTAGTGTAATGTAGAATTTACCTTTGTCAAACGCACTGTTTTCCATCAGAATGCAAGCAGATAAGAACACCTAGAGAAGTAATTCTTAATCTAAACTTGGAGCTTGGGAAACTACAATGATTATCCTATTACAAAATTGTCAAGGGAAGCCAAAAGAAAAAACTCAAAATGCATACATTAACAATCTCCCCCTTTTTGGCTTTCCTTGACAACACACTCTCTAAATACACTCAACCCAAAACCAAACCTATGGAGATGATGAAATAAAGTACCTGCAAAACAACAACCAAACTCCCAGGCACAAGACAAGCATATTATATCACAGAAATTTGAAGCAATATGCAATATATGCAATATGGGATTGAGAGTGTTCTCCCCCTTGTTGATAAGGAAAGAACAAAAAGGCAAATATTGAGAAACAGTAATCGAGTGAATTAAACACAAGTCACATAATCATATTTGAACAATATGCACATGACACGGTTTGATTACAAAGCAAAACAACATTTGTTCAAAACAATACAAGACAACTCCCCCTATCAAGTTGCACAGACTACCCAAGTAAAGAGATCCCCACAATGAGATTACAAAAATATACCACCCAACCTGTCCAAAAATGCTCCCCCTGAGTATCATATAACATAAAGGAATTAACCTTTGATGTACTAATCCAACAAACTGTCCATAAATAGCCAACAAACACAAAAGTGCATCAGACTAAAAAGAATAAGAAATGGAGCACAAGTTGCAAGGAATCATACCTAAAGCAATTAAAATCAAGTGGCTGAATTTAATTTCAATGTGTACACATTACACATAAAGAAACTCCCCTAAAAAGACAGAGTTTAAGCAATATATTTATCAAAATAAGGGACAACCAATGAATTTTTTTTTACACACCATAGTGCAAAATCAAGACAGAGCACTAAGATTTCAAAAATTAAGGCATCAATCATTGTTAATTTGAAGAAAGCACCAAGCAAGATGAAACCTAAATTTTTGCTCAAAATTGAAGACATGTGAGAAAGAACTCAAGAAATAAGTCTCTAGGCTGTCCAAAAAACACAACATAGCTTTCCAAAAAGCACAAGAAGAAGCGAGTGGACTAGTGAAATGGACTAGTCACGCATGTCTAAATTTGAGGTGGCATCAAAAGAGCAATAACCTCATAGACACAGCAAAGAACAAAAGAGAGCAAATCAATCGAGATAGGGCTTAGGATGGCAACATTGATGTATGAAAATGATAAAAACAATAAGCAAGAATGTTGCCAAACACATGCATCTCAAAGAAACTCCCCCAACAAAATAAATTAGCCAACAATCCAAAACTCATATAGCACAGCAAACTTGTAAGGATTTACAAGGATCATGTTAGGCTAAGTTTGAAATGTGGGAACATCTATGTGTTGTGTGACTGGAGTATATATTTTCATGTCGTTATCAGCACAAGGATCAAGCTAGTGAAGGCCACTAATGACAACAACAAGAAAATTCAAAAAGATAAGACAACTTATCAAGATGACTCGTTATGTAGCAGACCAAAATGATACTATTTTGGACAAGCAATGCACATAATAAAGAAGACATTCCAAGATGAAAATAAGGTACAAAACATTTGACACAAAGAAAGATGTGAAAATAACCAAAGAATGCATGTCACTAAGGAAAAACAACAATCACACCCACGCAAATCTAAAGTAAGCTAGGATAATGCATAAGCCACTCCTCTTCAAAACAACAATGCATTTTCCTCCTATAGCCAAAGTCTAAGTGCTGAGAACTAAAGCTCTAAATAATAAAGGAAATCCATAACCGAGATCAATCCTAACAAGAAGTAAGCAGTTCACTACATAACAAAGTGTTCCAAGGACAACTAAATTAACAAGCTCCCTTTAATGGAAAAATCACAAAGTGCAATAGACCTATAAATTCAAAACAGGAGATTGCAGCCAAGACAATCATCATTCGAGTTGCGTAAAGCAACAACATCAATAGAAGTCTACTCAAAAGTGACTTAAGGAAACCACAATAAAGACAACCATGTCACATATGGTAACATGGGTCAAATCCAAGAAGGATTAAATACATTAAGACCAAACCGATACCAGTGACCAATGACTAGTATATATGACTAGTCATATGGGCGCAGAAAACAAACACCAACATTACTTAAACAAGAAAACTCACAGAATTCTCAATTGTGTGACCAAACCCATGACATGTCAATGAAGAAGCTTTGCTAAAGCAAAGTACGGATTATCATAGCCAAAGAGATACAAGAAAGACTACCAAGTAGTCAATGACTCCAAAGTATGGTCACAAATGCATACAATAAGACTCAAAACAGTCCAAACCACATCAAAAGAAAAGTGCTCGAATGCATAAAGTGTAGAGTCCCCTTAAGCACAACAAATAACACAACAAAAATGCAACCAATAATGAATCAGTGAGACACAAAGAATGCTAGATTGGATGACTAGTCATGCGAGGCAGAAATGATTTCCAGAAAGCTAGCATGAAACACATTGACCCAAAGCATAGCATACAAAGAGATATCAAAGCATAATAAGCCATATTGAGATGGAAGCAACTATAATTTGGATTAGAAAAACGTCATGCAATAGAACAACATGCATCTCCATAACATGTGCTTAGGTTATTTGGAAAAACACAAGTGGGAAATAGTTGAACTACAAAGAATAACATGCCAAAGCAATGTAAGCACTCAATTCCCAAAATCAATGAGATACATAAGTTAGAACCTCTCATCAAGCATAGAGTAGGAGTTTGGGAAAAAGGAGGTCTAATTCAATATGAGCTTCAGTAATGATTTCCAAGAGTTGCATGAGACTTTCCAAGCATCAAATCTAATATAAGTTCTAGAAATCAAGGCATAAACCCTACCAAGAAATGTGATCCAAAAGTTGACATTTATCAATATTTTAGAAAGGCATAGCACACACTTGCTTGTACAATTTTGCTTTTCTATTTGTTGGTGTACAATGCTCTTCCAAGCGCTTTTACCTTTTAAAAAAATAAGTATAGCACACTTGCTTGTCCGAAAATGCTTTTTCTATATTTGTGGACAATGCTTTTCCAAGGCTTTTACTCCAACAATTTATTTGCATTTTGATTTCCAAATGGATCAAAAGATCAAGGTAGAAAGACAACTAGAAGTGATCTTAGACACTTTATAGATAGCTCAAAGCATATCATGCAACACAAGTATATTCAACAAAAAAGCTCAAAATTATAGACAAGAATGGGGAAAACTCTTTCACACCTACAACATCATGAAAAGACTCCCACTCATAAGAATCATGCATTTTGAGAGAAGAGAGCTTACATGCAAATTTTTTTTTTTTAACACAAACAAAATGGAAATTCAGATTGTAAGCACATGAAATTGAAAACACAAGTTAATCCATTTTGGACAACCTAATAGATCTTTGAAGGAAATCAATACCTTCAAGTATCTAGCAGTTGAGAGTTAAAAACAGCTAGTTGCTTCTTAATATGCACAAATTTCAAGACATTATTTTCACCAAGATCTCTTATGTAAGAAAATACCTTAAGTCAATTAGTCAAACATCTACAAGATTTCACACATCATGAAGTTTGAAGGAATATGATATCCAAAGTACTGTGAGAGATGAATGATGTGCACAAGGTGAAATTGTGAGACCAAAATAAAGAAAATAACAAGTAAAATGCACATACATGACAATGTATCTAGACTCCACGAAGCACACATAAACAAGAGAATGGTCTAGATACATAACACGAATAAACTAGTAACTAATATGAAGAAGAACATGGTCTTCCTTCTTGACCCAAACTTGCTTCACTTTTGAAACTTTATGAGGTAAAGAGATCAACTTAGGAATTTTGACAACTTTATAAAGAAGATCATTCACTTGAGTTTGAAGTGAGTCATCATTTACTTTCTTGAAATGAACAAAAGACTTTTTCTCAAAATTCCTAAGCTCAAAACACTTTGGTCTTATGTGTAGTAATGTGCCACAATGATGGCAAGTAGGAATGAACCTTTTTGGTTTTGGGAAACCAAATTTTGCAAGTGAAGAATGTTTATTCCTTTTACAAAGAACAGATTTTGCAAGCTCACATGTTTTAAGAGATGAAACATGGTTCTTAAAGCCATTTGCATTGGTTGCTCTAGACACATTCCTTAGAGCATTACACCTAGGTCGAATGTGACCTTTCACACCACAATGGTGACAAGTAGGAATGAATCTTTGAGTCCTAGTTGGCTCTAAAACATCAAACTTTGTATTTGACTCCTTGACAAATGTGGTCAAAGGAGGAGGAACACATAAACTAAAACAACCATAACCAAAACCAGTTTTGTCTTCATGAACCTTACCCATATTCAACATTTTATCCACTTTTTTAGCCCCTATGGTAAGCTTGATCACCATGTCATTTGCCTCATTTATCTGAGTTAACAAATTCTTGTTGGAGGCTTGGAAAATCAAGTTGTTTTCCTTGAGCACATTCACTTGGTTTGAAATGTCATTTTTAATGGCAATCAATGAATCCCTTTCACTCTCCAAGGTTCAACATTTTCACTCAATTCATTATTTGCTTCTTTCAAAGTGCAATTAAGAATTTCCAGGTTCTTTACCTTCCCTTCAAGTAAGAGATTTCTTTCCTTAAGCTTGAAAGTTTCAGTAAAAATGACATCATACTTTTCACACATACCCAAGTATGACTGGTCATCTTGTTCCTTGTATGACTGGTCATCATGTTCCCTGTATGACTGGTTATCCTGCCTATCATCTCTAGACACATATTCATTTCCTGAATCAGATTTTCCTTCCTTAACTACATGAACTCTAGCAAGGCTAGAGTTATGAACAGAACCAACAAGGGCAAAATTATTTGCGTCTTCATAAGATGAAGTGAGATAGTTATTGGAATCGTTACTATCATTATCACTCCATTGTGCACTAATTGACTCTTCTCTAGACTCTGTCATGTCGTTATTTGCACATTCCACATCAATGTGACCAGCACCACTACATAGATAGCACTTTACAAGACCCTTCAAACTTTTGTTCTCCCTAAAGCCATAAGTGTCCAAAAAATTCATTCTCTTAAAAACATTGTCTTGAGACACACATGTAGACGAACTAGGAAGATTCTGACAATTCCTAGTGACTTTGGTTTTATCTTTGACAACCCTTCTATAATTCTTAACAAACAAGGCAAGCTCATCATGAATGCAAGGAGCAATTTGATCCATTTTTATGTTTGCACACCTAATACCAATTGTTAAGAGCTGGTGCTCTAATACCAATTGAAATTGGTACTTAGGTGACAAGGGGTAACTTTTTCGACACTTAAACAAAACGCAACAATCTTCACACACTTTAGACCTTGACCAAGTACACTTATGACTAGTCAACTGCTAGGCATGAACAACCACAATCAAGAACACACACAGAGCATGCCACAATGTACCTGCAACCCTAGAAGATTACTAGTGACAACCTAGGCACTCATAAGGACCCGTCAATCTAGGCATCCCCTGTGCTAGCAATAACTATGGTGAAAATGTGTGAAATCATCATAATCAAGTAAACACCAAATAGCAGATAATGATGACTAGTCAACTATAAGGACACAAACCCAGAATTCATACAATGACTAGTCAACCACTAAGAACACAAACTCGGAATTCATACGATGACTAGTCAACCACAATTCATATGATGACTAGTCAACCATCAAGAACACAAACCCAGAATTCATACGATGACTAGTCAACCACCAAGAACAGAAACACAGAAAAATTACAGAGATGCAATCAAAAATTGTTCACCCAGAAACCCACCATTGGGAAAACTGGGGAAAGATTCTTACAAAGGAACACAAGCAAGCTCAAGAAAAACCTAGATCTATTTAGGAAGATGAGCTATGCCTCCTTTGTGCAATCTTCTTCTCCAACTTAGCAAAGCTTGAAGCTCAGTTCTTCATGGCAATGGCAGCTCCTTCTCCAGCTCATTCATCCCATGGCACCAGCTTGCAAGCTCCAACTCAGACAGAAACCAAAATTTAGATTCAAAGGAGAATGACCAATTTCTTCAAGAAACCATACTCTTGAAGAAATCAATCTTGAATCTGACCTAGATATATATGAGAGAGTGTTTGATCTAGCAAAATGAGGTTTTCATATTTCAAATGTAGTTTTCAAAAAGAAACATTTTGGAAAATTCAAAGATGAAAAATATGAAGGTTACACTTGAGGAAGAAGAGAAAGTTTACAGAAAAATTTTCCAAAACTTGCCTACAAAAGTGATAGCTGCCAAATGAGGAATTCTTTGGCTTTTACCAAAAATTCCTAGGTGAGAATAGACACATGGTAGCTGAGAAATTCAAAGAAAATGACAAAAAAATGGTTAAACTCCAGCTAGAAACAGTGAGCTGGAAATCCTAATTGAAACAAAGGTTGACTAGTCATACGAATGCAAGATGACTAGTCACTACAAGAAAAAACTTTTTCGCGACCAAATTCCCTGCGACCAACCAAATTTTGGTCGCCAAAAGAAGCTTATGGGCGACAAAATTATGCAATTTGGTCGCCAAAGGTTTCGTTAACTATAAGACTTCAGCGAACGGAATGGCGACCAACTATTATTCAAAGGCAACCGAAATTTTTTGTGGCCAGCTGACAATTTGGCGACCAAACATGTGTTTGGTCGCCATTTTTTGAAATGGTGCGCACAGAAAAATGAAAAATTAGGGGCAACGAAAATGATTGGTTGCCAAATTTGCCAGAATGGTCTCGAAAAGAAAACTCGCGCCTAAATATTTCATGAGGTTTGCGACTAATATATTTTCGTCGCCAATAAGAGGTTTTACGAATTGAAATTTTAAAAACTAGGGGTGGGCATAAAAACCGATAAACCGATCAAACCGACCGAACCAAACCAAACCAAACCGAAAAATAAGGTTTTTTTGACCAAACCGAAAAAGTCAACGCTGGACCTGAACCGAACCGTTGACTTCGGTTCAGCCTTCGGGTCTAAAATTTTTTGAACCGGTGGACCTGAACCGAACCGACCATTATTTAATTATATATGCATTTGACACATGGCGTTGTCTCATTGGCTTAAATAAGAACTTTGGGTGGGTCTGCTTGCACTATATTAGAACCTCTCTCAATTATTTGTTTATTATTTTTTCAATAACCCTCTCAGACTCTCTCTTACTCACTCGGCCGTCTCTTTCTCTCTCTCTCTCACTCACGAAACTCACGAAACTCACGAAACTCAACCCTACTATTTCTCTCCCGATCTGATCTGAGACTAACCCTCACCTCATCGGCCGCCGTCCCTTGGCTCTCTGTCTCTCTCTCGACTCGTCCCTTGGCTCTCTCTCACTCTTCACATCTTTAAGTCTCTTAGAGTCGCGCGAGACTCATTCTCTTTCTCCAAACCGAACCAAACATCATCCAATTTTATTGGTTTTTGGAGCGAATCCTTGTAAATTCTGGAGGGCTCTGGTTCATTCTAAGGTAATTTGTATGTATTTGGTTTGAATTCTTAGTTGTTTTCATTTTCCCTAATTTAGTAGATTATTAGGGTTTTGAAATTTTGGTATTCTGTTGTAATTAACACAATTTGTTCTTAATTTTGCAGTAGTTGTGCTTAGTCTCTGTGGGTTTGGATTAATAGGCAAAATTGAAGGTATAAATATTTCTGTCTCAATCTCTATTTGTGGCTTAAAATTGAATGTGTGCATTAGAATTACATATTTTTATATCATCAGCTCCACATGGCTTTACTTTCGATGTATGGATTTTTGGTATTTAATGTGCAAGCAATTTTTGTGGCTTTTCTTTGATATGAGTATGTTTTATTCTTTCACAATTTTCAGAGGGCCACTGGTTTCGGCGCTTTCTGTAGTTGTGTTAAAGATTTGAAGTTCTTAGTCAGCCAGTTGACTTAGTTCAGTTTATAGAAAGATGTAGTGTTGTTTGAAATCAGGAATTTGAGAGTCTATTCTATTCAAAGTGAAGGATTGAATTCTGCTTGGTTGCCTGGAAAATCCAAGATTTAAAAATATTTAATTTCTAGAAAGTGAAGCTCATTTCAACCATGCCGAATAGATTTATTAGTTCTCGCTGACTAATTTTCAGTTTTTAAGGTTCAAAAGAATAAAGTTTCTGATAGTCCAAGCTTGTAGTTTCTTTCTTTTCCTGCATTGTCTTAGAACTGAACCAAATTTTTTTTTCCTTGAACTTGCAACTATTCTAAAATTGATAACTCGAAAATAATTTCATTTCTTTCCTTGCTACAGTTTCATCTTTCTTTTTCTTGAAAATCATATGCTCAATGATGATTGCTACATGTGATGCAAAAACTGTGGTGGCCAATATGATATGTGGATGGAACATTCTTGTTTGATTTCGTTTATGCTTTTCTATGCTGCTCTCTTTTGATTCATACTTTTCTGTTGGACCCTATTTTATTGCACTTAAGTTCATTTCAGTCTTTCATTTGTGTCCCCATATGATTTACTTTTTGTAATGTATATCTATCTTTGCTGTTGCTGTTTTGAGTGAAGCTTGTTTATGGAACAAATGAAGCTTGTTTGTAACCTAGCCCTTTTTTTGATTTCATTCACAGTTGTTTAGCGTCACTGCTGCTGCTGCTGCCTGCTGCCTGCTGCTGCTGCTGCTGCTGCCGCCTGCTGCCGCCTGCTGCCTCATGCTGCTGCTGCTGGTATTCTGAGCTTTGAAAGTTTGGAAAATTTTGCTTAAATGGAGGTAAATATTCGTTGCTGCTGCTAATCTCTTTAAATCTGTTTCTGTAATCTGTATAAATCTGTTTTTGTAATATGTTTAAATCTGTTTATGTAATCTGTATAAATCTGTGTTTGTAATCTGTTTAAATCTGTGTTTGCAATCTGTGTTTGTAATCTGTTTTTGTAATCTGTTTTTGTAATCTGTTTTTATAATCTGTTTTTGTAATCTGTTTTTGTAATCTGTTTTTATAATCTGTTTTTGTTTAAATCTGTGTTTGTAATATGTTTTTGTTTAAATCTGTGTTTGTAATCTATTTAAATCTGTGTTTGCAATCTGTGTTTGTAATCTGTTTTTGTAATCTGATTTTTGGATAGGATATATGTTTAGGGAGTTGTATGCATAGGAAAATCTGTTTTGACAGTTTAAATGTGTTTTTTTTCTTATTTTTATGTGTTCTAACTCAAATTGGTTTGATTTATTTTATTATATTTTGTAGAAATGGGGAGTAAAACATCCATGACAAATTTGCATAAGACTCTCCCTTCTTAGTGTGATTAAGATATGTTGGAAGGTATTTTTATTGCATCTTATTTTAATTATGATTTGTTGATGGTGAAACTTTGTGTTAATTCTTTTAAGTGTTGTGTAGGTTGCTTTGTGAAGGCTTTTGGAAGAATGGATGCAGCAGATTTTTTGCAAGGATATTATCTCTATGTGTATTTTTGTGATGGGTTGTAATCTTTAATGTCATAAGTTTAATTTGGTTTGTGTATTATTTTTTGTAATGGTTTGTAAGAGATTATATTTCCTTTCCTTGGTTGGTTGGTTGAATTGAATGTGTGTATGTGAGATTTATTTAGTTTAGAAACTTAGATTGGAATGATGGATTTTTATAGCTTGAATTTACATAATTTCAGGTTTTGAAAGAGAAGTAAAAAGTGTTTTGGGCTTGTTCATAAGAATTTAATAGGTTTTGGCAATTTGACAACAAAAAAAAGGGTTTTGGCTGAAAGGAAATCGGATTTGGGCTTTGTTTTACTAAAAAAAATATGATTTGGGCTTTTTTTGGCCGAAAATAAATAAGATTTGGGCTTTTGGAAAATTGAAAAAATGGGCCCAAGCCCAAACCGAGAAGAAGCCAGAACCGACCCGAGACCCGAGCCCATTTTCGGTTCGGCTCATTTTCGGGTTTCATCCTAGACCCGACCCGACCCGAGAACCGAGCTCTCCTTCGGTTTGGCTCGCGGGTCGGCCAAAATTTGACCCGACCCGAACCGTGCCCAGGCCTATTAAAAACTACGTCATTTTTACTGACCTTGCTGTTTGGCCACCAAACGTTTTTGTGGCTGATTCTGGAGACTTAAATTAAAAATAAAAAAAATCTCCTTTCCGAACCCTCCTCTCTCTGCCCAATTCACTTCTCTATACCTCCTCTCAGCATCGCGCACACCACCGTTACTCCGGCGTCGGCAGAACAATTGTCCACCGACGACGACTAGTCATATAGAAACTCTCTTCCCCTATGATTTCTCTTGGCATGAGTTACTTATTTCCCCCCTCTCTCTGCCCCTAATTTTCTAGAATCTCCTCAGCCACTTGCTTCTTCTGCTGCCTCTCTTCAGGTATGGACACCATCTCTCTGACCCTAATTTTCTTGAATCTCTAGAATCTCCTCAGCCATTTCCCTCTTCTATTGCCTCTCTTTAGGTATGAATGCCAGTTTCTTTGAATTTTTTAGTTTTGAGTTTTGGGTTTGCCATATTTTGATCTGGCACTTACAAATGAACCCTGATTCTGTTATCTCTCTCACACACATGAGAAATTCATTGTTTGTTAAAAAATGACGGTGAGATTTCTGTTTCAGAATCAGGAAAATATGCTACTTCTGTGAATGCATGATAAAATATGGGAATTGGCCTTGCCGAAAAGAGGGAAACTCCTTGTCTTCTTAAAGTTTTGTTCTTGATACTACACATGTTGATTCTATATAGAAAGTTGATAAGTAATATGTGCTTATTCCTTCATGTCTAACCTTGAGTCTGTTGCTTGGCATTATGTTGAAAGCTGAATATATGCTACTAATTTTGACAGAAGATGTAAGGCTATGTGGTTTTATGTTGGGGCTTTACCTTGGATATTTGCCCCTTTTATGATTGCTTTCATTATGATGGTTTGGATTAATAAGCAAAAAAATAATCTTGTTTTTATAGTGTTATGTTTTTATGTTTTCGATTGTGATGTTCATTGAAATTAAGGGCAGAGGTTTAGACTATTTTGAGTCTGGAGACTAATTTGGTCTCAACCTCTCCCAAAATTAAGTCTTTTGCTATGTTTTTCTTTTGTAAAATCAATTATCTAGCTGCTTCAATTTTTTTGGTACTTTTTAAATGATTATAGTGTTCTACACTTGAAAATCATATGTACATTGCTTGTTCTCTAGTGGGATCCTTTTTGTTTTCTCAATTAACTTAAATGAGAGGATTTCTTTGCTAGTCAGCAATTTTAGAAGAGTATGTTCGTTAAGTAACATTCTTGGAGAAGTTTTTGGTTAATTTTGAGTCTCCAGGATTATGAGAAACTGATGGGTCTTCTTAGGGATTTGGTTAGCAGCAGGCCATGGTATTGGCATAGATTACGAAAATTAACTGTTTTGTACTATTTCTGCTGTTTTTTTAAATTTTATGGTGTCTAACAGAGTTTGTTTTATGTTTTGCTTTAGGTTTCAGTTTGAAATACTTGCTTAAGAGGCTATATTCTGTCAAGAGGTATGGATAGCTAAAAATCTTGCTTTTTGGTTAAGAGGTATATTTGCTTCAAAATATTGTTATCATTATCCACATGAAACTGTTTGCTACTATCTATTTGTATTCTCATGGCTATGAAATTTCAGTTTGCAATGAATGGCTATATCAATCTAAAAGGTTAGTTTTGTGTAGAAATTGAATGCAAGTAAATTGTATTGCATACCTCTGTGGTGTCTCTAGTTGACTAGTCTGTGTTGAATATCTATACTAAGGCCAGCTCCATGAACAAACTGTGTTCTGGATTGGGCCCTAATTTGGGGCCATATCTATTAAAAGTTTAATTTGAACTTATTCAGTGGTCCAAATAAATATCTAATTCAGGGACCAAATTAGTTTAACTCAAATAAAATGGAAAAACAACTGAAAGGTAGAGTAGCTCAGCAACATCATTTCTCAGTGTTCATTCCAACCTCAAATTACCTTTTTATACAACTTCAGTCCTCATTCAACATGATTTATTTTGACTCATAGATTGAGGATTTACTGGTTCAAACTTGAAAGTATCTATACATATTGTATCCCCATTTTAAAAATATTTTTTTATGTAGCAATGTTTTAATTCTAATTAAGTCTGTTGTTGTTCAAGAGAGTTTTTCTGATGTTGATCCTATGAGCATGTGTTAATTTGCTTGGCTGAGTATGATGGAGGAGATAAAATAAGAGTTCTCCTGTGTTGTGATGAATTTCATATGGAATGCATTGACAAATGGCTAAAAGAAAAGCAAGGGTACATTCATTACTTCTGTGATACTTATCCTAGTTTACCAAGTGCTTGCTTTTGATGAATTATATTCCTATATATGACGATATCTTATATTCTCCATATGCTACAGTCTTCAGATTAGCTGACATGAATTAATTTTCCAATTTCATTGCCTGATTTCTTTTTCTTCCAGCTATTTGCATTCGACTTGAAATTTCCCTAAGAAACTCCTTGATCAGCCTCTGTCAATAATTCTTTCATTGATTATATATTGTTCTCTCATTTTTCTGAAGTTAACTTGATTGAGTTGTCATGCACTGCCTGAAATTTTGGATACCATGTGAGTTATAAGTTGCAAATGAAATTGAGATGAAAAACAATGCACTCTATTTTTATAAGAAAATTAGTCTGCTTTGGGTTTAAGTTTGTTTTTTCTTGATACGTAAGTAGGAGATTTTAAATTGGGCTTGTTTGTGCTTTTGTGTATCTGCATATATAGCAATAAAAGGAAAGTGATAGAGCAGATCAAAGATGTACCACATTAATACCAATTTGTCTTTTGTGTTACTCTGTATATACATATTTGACATTGCTTTATTTTGTTTCTTTTGTAGAGGCAGATGATGAATGAGTTTGAGAAGCTGAAGCAACAATTGGTAGAGTATGAGTTCATGTCACGGTACATATCCCACAAGCTTGGTCTCTAGTCTTCATGTGGAGAAAATGAGTGCATAACTTGGGGTTACAAAGGGAAAGAAAATTCGGAGCCTGGTCTCTAGTTTTTATTTTTATTTTTTGGTGAACCTGGACTCTAGTCTTTGAGTGTTCTTCATTCATTTATGCTTCTAGTTTTTGGATATAGGGTACGAAATTTATGTGTACTTAAATGACTAGTATGCTTGTGTGCCTCAGAATGTTTACAACTTTATTTATATCATTTTCAATTGATTTTGCTTTCCTAAATTTGTTGTTTTCTGAAATTACAATATGTTTATTTATTGTTTTTGAGAAACTCTCCATTCTTTTTAATTGACAAAAAAATAAAAATAAAAAAACACATTTTAGAGACGAAAGAAGTAGCTTCAGCGACGAAATCTCTTAGACCTATTGGCAACGAACATTACATTTGGTCGCCCAATCCCTTTTAAGTACGCGCTAATTTTCGGTCTTTTGGTGGGAGGCTACCTTCATAGGCGACCAAATGAAGTCTATTAGGCGACGAAACTATTTGGTCGCTTAAATAATTTGGCGACGAAAATTAGCTTTGGTCGCCTGGTACTTTTAGCCACGAGGCTAAGGCGACGACCTTAGCGACGAAATAATTTGGTCGCCAAATTGTTTTGGAGACGAAATTTGACCTTTTAGCGACGAAAAGTGGTGGTCGCCAAAAGGGTTTTTCCTTGTAGTGAGTCATAATCTTCATAAATTAGTGAATGCAATGTAGTGTAATGCAAAATTTACCTTTGCCAAACGCATTGTTTTCCATCAGAATATAGGTAGATAAGAACACCTAGAGAAGTAATTCTTAATCTAAACTTAGAGCTTGGAAAACTACAATGATTATCCTATTACAAAATTATCAATGGAAGCTAAAAGAAAAAACTCAAAATGCATACGTTAACAATAACACCCTACAATACCTATAGCAATACGTTCAGACTAACAAGGGGAGTGACTTTTATTCTCGGACCATGGCCAAAAACTAGCCATAACTAGCCGGGATGGAGCTGAAAACGTCGACAAAAAATGGGTATATTGAACGAACTATAAAACCTCAAAATTGATCTATAATACCTACATAACCGGATAAAGCACGAAGAGTAGATGAAGTTTCATACCTCACTCGACAAAAACCATCGCCGAAATAGCCTGAAAATGCAAGAACACTGCCGGAAAAACTTAACCCTTTTTCGTGAAGGTTGCAATGGCAACCAGGACAAGACGGCGGCGGAAAAAAAAAAGACAGAAGTGGTGGCGCTACTTTCGCGTCAGGAGGGGATGAAAAAAACCCAGAAAATCTGGTTATATCGCGAGGGAGAATAAGAGAAATAAGAGAGGCCGGCACTATAGCACTAAAGGGGCATTATAGCTATATATAGTAACAAATTTAAAATTTAATATTTCGTCCTTTTGGTTTCTAGACCTTTACATGTTCATTATAACTCAGAATTTTGCGTGCCGCCTGTCTACGCAATCATAAGAGCGAGCCCTAAGCAACAGTGCCACTCAATTCCCTAAAATCCTGTAGGATCAAAAAGTGACCAAAGTGTTCTTACCCCTAAGGGCAAAATTGTAATTTCACAAATAGATAAATTGAATAAAACAATTAAATTGGGTCGGGGGTGTTACCTTTGGATAAACAGTTGGAAAGTTATAAGTAAAAATTGAACAGAGGTCGAAGCTGAAAACAGGGGAATTCTCAGTCTACTTCAAAACGACCCACTGTCCATTAGGTGATAAACAGGCGATACCGTGGTGAGGTGATAAAATGGTGATAGACATTCCTGATTGTGTTTATTTTGGGTTTCTAGTTTTGTTTCATTTCTCTTACTTTTCTTTACTCATTCATAATTTCCAATTTGTTCTTACTTTTGTGTTGTGTTAAATAAATATTCTTTACGTGCTCAAATTATAACTTTGTATAAGCCGGCAGTTCCTCATGGGATCAACCCCGTACTTACAAATCTATACCCCAATAAATTTGTACACTTGCAGGTATTTGTAATTGGATGATTAGCAAATTAATTTGTGTCAGTTATTAATATTACACCTCATCACTCAACAACAACTCACTGAGCTGAGCTGAAGGAGACTGGAACAAAGACAAGAAGGCTTTATTCTTTATCTTTCAAGCTGTGGATGAAGTTATTTTTTAAAGAATCTCATCATGCACTACAGCAGATCTGTGATGATGCTCAAGGAAATTGAACTTTATTCTTTCAAGTTGTGGATGAAGCTATCTTTCAAGCTTTATTCTTTCAAGGAAATCGAACTTTATTCTTACTTTATTCTTTCAGGCTATGTATGAAGCTATCTTTCAAGCCATGGATGAAGCTATCTTTCAAGCTTTATTCTTTCAAGAAAATCGAACTTTGTTCTTTCAAGCTGTGGATGAATCTATCTTTCAAGCTTTATTCTTGTATTAAGGATACTTGCCAATCAATCAATCACGTTCAGTAATTCAAAGACTTATCTAATGCCATCAGATCAGTGATGATGCTCAAGGAAATCGAACTTAATCTTATTGATATTATGTTGAAATGAATTTAAAAGCTTCACACAAGAAATTGAAATATATGAATTAATATTCTGTTCTTCTTTTTTTTCCTTGATTTATTTGTTTGTAGAAGGTCGAAATTAAAAATAATCGTCCGCAACTGTCAAACCCATAATCGACAGATTTTGCTTAAGAGAAATGGTTTTCCCAGTAAAATAATGAAGATGTGTCTGTGTGAAAGGAACAATTGGAACTACATACCACTCTCCTAAATCTATCAATGGACGGACCCACAATGGGGTCACTGGGGTCAAACGACCCCATGGAAACCATGGAAGTACGCTTGGAAGTCCACTTGAGCTGGCTGTGAGACCCCTTGAATTGCCCTCCAAGGGTTTGATGTTTTGCCTCACAGGAAGAGGGAGGAAGCCTCGTGCAGCAGGAAGAAGAAGCACTCTGTTTTTTTTTAAACACCATGGGCCAAACGACGTCGTTTTGGCCCTGGGAAAATTTTAAAATAAAAATGCCTTCCGTATCCTTCCACTGACCACCCGACCCAGCCAACCATCCCATCCCAAAAACCCTTCCCATCTCCCAGTTGCTGTTATTCTTTTCTCAGATCCAAACCCCAAGCTCCCCAATCACCACCTCCTATTATTCTTATTGTGATATTTCTCATTTCAAGTTATTTCTAAATCTTAAAATCAAAATAAGGATGATGTGTGCTGTTTTTAATTTAATGGAAATCAAATCTGTAATTGCATGGATGAAATTAATGATTTATATGTATGAAGTTTTTGCTTATTTGTTGATTAGGTGGTTGTAGTTTTTTTGTTTTTTGGTTAATTGGCATAGGTTTGCTTTGAAATTTTACAACTTGAAATCACTCAAAAACATATATAAAAAAATGACAAATTGAAATCATTCAAAGTATATTTTCCAAGAAAGAAATAAAATTTGGAATATAAAAAATAGATGAGAAAAGTAACTCATTCTTAAATTTTCTTTGGAACATTTATATTATGACCCTACGAGATTCGAATCTTGAGTCCATCACACGTCTGTAATTATAGTGTGTAAACATCTCAACAACTTTGTTGTTCAATCCTAATTAATGACATAATTATAATTGATAAATGGCTATGGCCCATAAGTATAAGTAGTAGAAATTACATGATCAAGTTCACATTACAACAAAGAAGATAATACTAAGCTTATCTTTGTTTTATTTGAAGATGTGAAGCACGCTTTAGTTTTTTTTTTTTTTTTTTTTTTTTGGTGAGGTGTTGTTCAACGAATTCTAAAATTAACTTAGAACACTCTATGATATAAGTACACTCTAATATTTAAATCAAAATGTAAAATTAACTAAGTACACCCTACTTAACTACCAAAATACCCCTGATACACCATAATACTAAGTACACCCTATTTTACATGAATTGGTTGTCTTCATCAAATATGTCCCTGTCAACTCCTTTTCCCTTCATCAAATCTAAACCGTCAGGGATTCACCCACTCATTGAACCAAATTCATGAGTACTAACCAGAAGGTTTAAAGATGATGATCTGTCTTGAGGGTTCTTCTGTATGCTGCAAATATAATGGAAAATATAAACAGTCACATGTCAGTGAATTAAATATATATAAGGTGAAGTATGCATGTAAATATCTTATTAACAGGCAGACACGAAGAACAAAACTCGGGTGGTGGACTTTCCACAATTCCCGCCAAAAGTTCATAAAACTTGGCCAGCCTTGCCGATCAAAATGAAATAATATATTTAAGTTGCTTTCACGCTGTTTGATGATGTCAGGAATTATGGAAGCGATAGAAAAAAAAAAAATTTTACACCCGACAAAAACTTTGAATTTTTATCTCAAATCAGTTTGGAATTAAACTCTAAAATTCTAATTTGATTAGGGTGTATTGAGTAGGGTGTACTTACTAAAATTACTTTTGTTTCACAATTTATTTTATATTAGGGTAAATTAGTAATTTAATAAATTGTTTGGTAGGATGGTGTATTAAGTTAATTTGTTCCTTTAACAGCACGATTTTTGTGGATATAATTTTCTCTGTTATGGCAGGCCAGTACAGCAAGAAAAATAAGTGAAAGCTGCATGCATGGTTTGGGTTTGCTTGATTATAAATAGCACAGCAGGTTGTAGCTAGGAAAAGCAATAAGCAACGAGAGAGAGAGAGAGAGAGAGATCATCAGAAATGGCAGACTTACCAAAGTTTTTTGCTCTTAAATCAGCCAAGAACCAGAAATACGTGGTCTTCAAAGACCAATCCACCGCAGAGCTGCCAAATAGGCTCGAATGCTCCGGAGAGGAAAGTCACAGCAAATACGCAAGGTTCAAAGCGGAGAAGGACGTAAACCAACCCAGTCTGGTGCATATGAAATCCACCTACAGCGACAAATACCTGAGAACGGCAAGCGAAGACAGTCCGTGGATTGTGGCCGAGGCTGACGAGAAACAGCCAAATAAAAACCTGTGGTCATGTACACTCTTCAAGCCTGTTGTTTTGCAAAAACCGGCACCGTACGTCGACGGCGTATACCAGTTCGTCCACGTGCGATTGGGAAACCTTACAGAGCCAAAATCTGGAACCGACTTCGAGGATGATGCCCTCGCTGCCGCAAATGCAAAACCCACCAGTACCCCTGCCTTCACTGTCGAAAAACTTCCAGGATGATCATCCTGTTAAGTTAATTTGATGTTTGTGGGTAGCGTCGCTGGAAACCCTCACGAGACTTCACTCGTCCTATCAGGGTCACCTATAGGTTTAAAAGGCTTATTGCATACGCTAAATGCAATCGCGTTCCCTGCGAAAGTGGCATTTTCTTAAGTTTTCCTTATGTTGTGATTTGGGTTTCAATAATATTGCATGCAGCTGCTGCTCATGCATTAATTTATGTAACCTAGCTAAGACTATCCGTGGGAATAAAAGTTGTGCTTCTTTTGTTTTACTATTCCAATCTAGATTACTTGATGCATTCATGCATTACTTTCATGATCCAAGAAGTTCTCGGGTCCGTGATTATTACAAGACCAGTGAGAATAATTGACATGGAGATTTGTCAAGCCAGATAAACAATAATAGTTCAATCCATGCATATTCTAACAAAATTCTCAACACACAGTGGCGGAGCTAGGATTCTTAGTATGGATGGGCCAAAATTTCAAAATCACTTCTACTAGGTTTTTCATCTTCAACTAGGAGGGCCATCACTAATCTAATTGCAGTAATTGTATTGCTATATCATATATTTTATAATATATTACAAGAGATTAATAATTAAGTGGGGGGGGGGGGCCAGGGCCATGGCAGGCCTGGCTGTAGCTCCGCCCCTGTCAACACATATATCAACATCTCATAACTTTGGTTCCATCTCCTATAAACATTTATCATTTAATCAATAAACATATTATCGATAATACACATTGATCAGAGACATACTTAGGTAGTTTCTTGATGTATTGATCAATAAACATAATATCTCAAATAATTTGTAGGATATTCAGTTTGTCTTATGTTTCAACAATTCAAAATGTCTATTATTAATCTTTAATTCTAATAAATATTTCCGTAATAAAAATTCGGTATTAACAACCATCACTTAATTTTTATTTCTAATTATTTTCAATAATTTATTGATATCCAAATAATGAAATTTTAAATGATGAAGTTGTAAATTTTATCTTTTAATAATTTCTATATATTATATTAGAATTAATTCATTAAAACACCCAGCGAAGGTGCAATTGGATAACCAATGGAAAAATTAGTAACAATGTTTAATAGTAAATATTGGATTGTTAAACTTGAACAAGAAGGTTTTTTTTTTTTTTCTTTTTCCATTACAATTGGGTAGATTGAGTTGTGATTTTAGTGATTTTAAATGTGTACAACCAACTAGCTATTGGTTTGGTGGTACTTCTCTTTCCAATGTTATAAGAGGTCCCAAGTTTGAATTCTCTCTCCCTTATTGACAAAGGGTAAATTATTGAGTTATTGACCGAAATGGTCCCCCAACTATTGCTCAAGTTTTATTTTGGTTCACAAACAAAAATATATTTTCATTTCAATAGTCCTGTAATTCTCCATTTAGTATCGAAACGGTCCTACCGTCAAAGTCTGTCAATTGTTCTGTGAAATTGAGGGGCAAAAGCATCTCTCTCTCTTCTCTCTCTCTCTTCTCTCCACGCTCTATTCCTTCCTCAACCCACCTCCCATGGCTGCAAATCCTGATTTTGAAGATGAGAGAAAGCTGACCATCTTTATCTTGCCACTTGTCCATTTAAGAAGCTATCAAATTTCTTGTCAAATAAGACAATAATGAATGTAGGTGAGAAAGCAACAAGGATCCACATAATTGATTTTGGTATCCATTACGATTTTCAATGGCCTTGCCTCATACAAAATCTCTCTTCTAGGCCTGGTTACCATAATGCTTCGGATTATTGGGATTACTATGATTGATCTTCCACAACTAACTCCAAGAAGACGAAGCAAGAGGGGACAAAGAGGTGGTTGCATAGACCGCACCCCATAGCCAAATCCCATTCCCACCATCAAACTGAAGGAGACTCGGAAGAAGGACAAGAAGGCTTTATTCTTTATCTTCCAAGCTGTGGATGAAGCTATTTTTGAAAGAATCACATCATGCCTCAAGGAAATCGAACTTTATTCTTTCAAGCTGTGGATGAAGTTATCTTTCAAGCTTTATTCTTTCAAGGAAAACGAACTTTATTCTTTCAAGCTGTGGATGAAGCTATCTTTCAAGCTTTATTCTTGTATTAATACGTTTCAATCAATCAATCACATTCAGTAATTCAAAGACTTATATGATGCCATCAGATCAGTGATGATGCTCAAGGAAATCGAACTTAATCTTATATTGATATTATGTTGAAATGAATTTAAAAGCCTCACACAAGAAATTGAAATATATGAATTAATATTCTCTTCTTCTTTTTTCTTTGATTTATTTGTTTGTAGAGGGTCGAAATTAAAAAGAATCGTCCGCAACTGTCAAAACTACGTAAAATCGATAGATTTTTCTTAAGAGAAATGGTTTCTCAGTAAAATAATGAAGATGTGTCTGTGTGAAAGGAACAATTGGAACTATGTACCACTCTCCTAAACCTATCATACGTTTGTAATTAAAGCATGTAAACATCTGAGCAACTTTGTTGTTCAATCCTAATTAATGACATAATTATAATTGATAAATGGCTATGGCCCATAAGTACAAGTAGTAGAAATTACATAATCAAGTTCACATTACAACAAAGAAGAAAATACTAAGCTTATCTTTGTTTTAATTGAAGATGTGAAGCACGCTTTAGTTTTTTGGTTTTTTTTTTGTGGGGTGCTGTTCAACGAATTTTAAAATTAACTGAGTACACTCTATGATATAAGTACACCCTAATATTTAAATTAAAATGTAAAATTAACTAAGTACACCCTACTTAACTACCAAAAATACCCCTGATACACCATAATACTAAGTACACCCTATTTTACATGAATTGGTCGTCTTCATCAAATGTGTTCCTGTCAACTCCTTTTTCCTTCATCAAATCTAAACCGTCAGGGATACACCCACTCGTTGAACCAAATTCATGAGTACTAACCAGAAGGGTTCTTCTGCATACTGCAAATGTAATGGGAAATATAAACAGTCACATGCCAGTGAAGTATGCATGTGAATATCTTATTAACAGGCAGACGAACAAAACTCGGGGAGAACTGATCTGATGGTGCAGGAAGGTGGTGGACTTTCCACAATTCCCTCCAAAAGTTCATAAAAGCTTGTCGAGCTTTGTTGATCAAAATGAAATAATATTTAAGTTGCTTTCACCCTGTTTGATGAATAACCATGGCTTTTTGGCAAGGGATTCTGTTAGGCAGCTTCAATCTTTTCTCCTCTCGAAGCTTCTTCTTCATTGATGTCAGGAATTATGGAAGTGATAGAAAAAAAATTTTACACCCAACAAAAACTTTGAATTTTTATCTCAAATCTGTTTGGAATCAAGCTCTAAAATTCTAATTTGATTAGGGTTCAATATATTGAGTAGGGTGTACTTACTAAAATTACTTTTGTTTCACAATTCAATATATCCTTTTTTATCATTTTATATTAGGGTAAATTAGTAATTCAATAAATAATTTGATAGTATGGTGTACAAAGCTGGTCCATTAGATTTGGAGGCCTTGTGCAAAGAAAACTGATGAGGCCCTATAAGTTAAAAAAAATAAAAAATTGTCTTAAAATTTTCAAATTTCAAAAATGAAACCAAAATCATCATTAATGGCATGAATTACATCTATTTTCACATACTCACATCCTCTCAGTTGTCTTCTATATCTATTTTCAGTTCCATATGATGTTTTCTAATATACACGTCATACCAAGCCACACCAAGTCAAGCAAAAATTGAAAGAAAAAAAATGGCCAGAGAAACGACAGCAAGTCAAGCAAGTCAGACAAAAATGGGGAAGAAAATTGGAGGCCCCTCATTTTTGGAGGCCCTGTGCGGTCAGCACGCTTCTTGTGGCTTCAATTTTCTCTGTTATGGCGGGCCAGTACAGCAAGAAAACTAAGTGAAAGCTGCATGCATGGTTTGGGCTTGCTTGATTATAAATAGCACAGCAAGTTGGAGATAGGAAAAGCAATAAGCAACGAGAGAGAAAGAAAGAGAGAAGTGAGTTTACATATATATATATATATATATATCAATCTTATATTGAAGCACGAGCGAGAGATCATCAGAAATGGCAGAATTACCAAAGTTTCTTGCTCTTAAATCAGTCAAGAAACAGAAATACCTGGTGTACAAAGACCAATCCACCTCAACGCTGCCACATTTGCTCCAATGCTCCGGAGAGCATAGTCACAGCAAATACGCAAGGTTCAAAGTGGAGAAGGACGTAAACCAACCCAGTCTGGTGCATATAAAATCCACCTACAACGACAAATACTTGAGAGCGGCAAGCCAAGACAGTTCGTGGATTGTGGCCGAGGCCGACGAGAAACAGTCAAATAAAACCCTGTGGTCATGTACACTCTTTAAGCCTGTGGTTTTGGTACCACCGATACCGTACATGGATGGCGTATACAAGTTCATCCACGTGCAAATGGGAAACCTGATAGAGCCAAGATCTGGAACCGACTTCGACGATGCCCTCTCTGCAGAAAATGCAAAACCCACCCAAAACCTTGCCTTCATGGTCGAAAAACTTCCAGGATGATCATCCTGTGAAGTTAATTTGATGTTTGTGGGTAGCATTGCTGGAAACTCTCATGCGACTTCACTCGTTCTATCAAGATAGCTTGTTCCATATGCTAAATGCAATCGCGTTTCCTGCGAAAGTGGCATTTTCTTAAGTTTTCCTTATGTTGTGATTTGGGTTTCAATAATATTGCATGCAGCTGCTGCTCAAGCATTAATTTATGTAATCTAGCTAAGACTATCTGTGGGAATAAAAGTTGTGCTTCTTTCGTTTTACTATTCCGATCTAGATTACTTGATGCATTCATGCATTACTTCCATGATCCAAGAATTACTCGGGTCCTTGATTATTAAAAAACTAGTGAGAATAATTGACACTGAGAATTATCAATAAACAATAATAGTTCAATTCATGCATTCCAAGGTATGCACATTAGAAAATCGAAAGGGGAATTAAAGATTCAAACAAAATTCTCAACAACATCTCAGAACTTTTGTTCCATCTCCTATAAACATTTATCATTTAATCAATAAACGCATTATCGATAATACACATTGATCAGAGACATGCTTAGGTAGTTTCTTGATTATATTGATCTGAGAACTCTGACAACTGCCAACCTCTAGCAACTTCAAGTAGTTTGATTAGTTTCTTATTTTCACTAAAAAAATGCAGGAAAAATCCGAAAAATATGCAGAAAATTCTTACGTATCTATGGGGAAGAATACTTCGAAAAGAGTTTTTGGTTATACTTCGCAAGGAGTTTTTGGTTAAATTCAATATTTAAATCATTATGTTAGCGAAAAGGGATTTTCAAATTACTTTTTTTTTTTTTGGTTACAAAAATCGTTACAAATGCAGGAGAAATCCGAAAATAATGGGGAAATTTCCTACTGGGTTATAAACAATATGGGAAAAACCCTACACTTATTTCCCCCCTTAAATTTGATATTTAAATCATTATGCCTGTGAAAAGGTACTAGGGTTCAACAGCCCTAGCAAGCCAACAACGTAGCAGGAATCCATATGCCCAACCGTCGTCGCTAAACCCTTACTTTATTCAATTAACACGGTACGAGTATTTGTGGACCAAGAAAACAATGGGTATAGATGTATTTTTGTCGTCGTTTCCCAACCGATGTGACTGAAATGACAGTTCACACACCTCGATGAAACTGGAGGCGGCAAATTGCTCTTCTCGCGCCAAGTGAAGGCGAACAGGTCTTGGCATTTCTGAAACTAATTATCAATGCACATCACCAGTCAAGAAAATAAAAATACTTTTTATGATAATAATTATGCAAATATCACATCACCAGTTATGAAGGTAACTTAGTTATATTTCAGCATGACCAAACAAATGTCCACTGACACACGGTCCAAAGCACAATTAAGTCTCCTCGATTTCGTCCGGAGCAATTCGTTGCGCTTGAAAACATACCGATAGAATACTAGGCTTAACTTGTTAATCGAACCCAACTCCGAACTTTAAAGATCAGAACTCTGGTTCCCAGGACTCAAAAGTGTAAACACATCCTTTAAGAAAAGTCCTAGGGCCATTTTAGTGTTTTCCAAAGGTTAAGATGGTCTCAAAAGACCCCAGATCAACTGTACGGTCAAACCCCCCATATTGGTCAATTAGGCCCGCAGGGCCCATGATCTCTGATTTCCAATCCAAGAAAAAATCTTACGCATTCAACAACGTCCACTAAAAAAGTTATGTAAGTTTGGTCTTGATCGAGTGGTCAGATAGGAGCCAATTGCAAGATCAAACGGCGATCGCTTCGCCTAACCTTAGAATCATTGATTCGGAGTATTCGGGACTCCAACTCTAGATCCACAAGTTCCTGCACGATTCCAGAGGTATAGAGAACGACATATTTGAAATTGAGACTGATCGAAAGGTCTGAACCTATCGAACCCGGATATCGCATATTAGGTGTAACATCCGTTCGACTGTCAAACGATAACCAATTTCAAATCCAAGCATACCGTCGTGCTCAAGATGACAAGGAGAACATTTTAGAACATAATGGGCCGCCACACAGTGGACCAGACCCTGCCACCCACCGTTGGCAGCACGTGGGTGTCATGAGAAAATTCCGGAGACGAAAAATTCTCAAAACTGAAATTGGTACTTAGGTCACGAGGGCTAACTTTTACGACACTTAAACAAAACGCAACAATCTTCAACACTTTAGACCTTGACCAAGTACACTTATGACTAGTCAACTACTAGGCATGAACAACCACAATCAAGAATACACACAGAGCGTGCCACAATGTACCTGTAACCCTAGAAGATTACTATTGACAACCTAGGCACTCAGAAGGACCCGTCAATCTAGGCATCCCCTGTGCTAGCAACAACTATGGTGAAAATGTGTGAAATCATCATAATCAAGTAAACACCAAACAACAGATAATGATGACTAGTCAACTATAAGGACACAAACCCAGGATTCATACAATGACTAGTCAACCACTAAGAACACAAACCTAGAATTCATACGATGACTAGTCAACCACATTTCATACGATGACTAGTCAACCACCAAGAACACAAACCCAGAAAAATTACAAAGATGCAATTAGAAATTGTTCACCCAGAAACCCACCATTGGGAAAAACTGGGGGTCATCAACCGACCAGGCAATCCACTAAGCAGAAAAAGATTCTTACAAAGGAACACAAGCAAGCGCAAGAAAAACCTAGATCTATTTAGGAAGATGAGCTGTACCTCATTTGTGCAATCTTCTTCTCCAACTTAGCAAAGCTTGAAGCTCAGTTCTTCATGGCAATGACAGCTCTTTCTCCAGCTCATTCATTCCATAGCACCAGCTTGCAAGCTCCAACTCAGACAGAAACCAAAATTTAGATTCAAAGGAGAATGACCAATTTCTTCAAGAAACCATACTCTTGAAGAAATCAAACTTGAATCTGACCTAGATATATATGAGAGAGTGCTTGATCTAGCAAGATGAGGTTTTCATATTTCAAATGCAGTTTTCAAAAAGAAACATTTTGGAAAACTCAAAGATGAAAATTATGAAGGTTACACTTGAGGAAGAAGAGAAAGTTTACAGAGAAACTTTCCAAAACTTGCCTACAAAAGTGACGGCTGCCAAATGAGAAATTCTTTGGCTTTTACCAAAAATTCCTAGGTTAGAATAAACACATGGCAGCTGAGAAATTCGTAGAAAATGATTAAAAAAAATGGTTAAGCCCCAGCTGGAAACAGTGAGCTGGAAATCCTAATTGAAACAAAGGTTGACTAGTCATACGAAGGAATGATGACTAGTCATACGAATGCAAGATGACTAGTCATAATCTTCAGAAATTAGTGAATGCAATGTAGTGTAATGCAGAATTTACCTTTGTCAAATGCATTGTTTTCCACCAAAATGTAGGCAGATAAGAACACCTAGAGAAGTAATTCTTAATCTAAACTTAGAGCTTGGGAAACTACAATGATTATCCTATTACAAAATTGTCAAGGGAAGCCAAAAGAAAAAACTCAAAATGCATACATTAACAATAACACCCTACAATACCTATAGCAATACGTTCATACTAACAAGGGGAGTGATTTTTATTCTTGGACCATGGCCAAAAACTAGCCATAACTAGCCGGGATGGAGTCGAAAACGTCGACAAAAAATGGGTATATTGAACGAACTATAAAACCTCAAAATTGATCTACAATACCTACATAAACGGATAGAGCACGAAGAGTAGATGAAGTTTCATACCTCACTCGACAAAAACCATCGCCGAAATAGCCTGAAAATGCAAGAACACCACTGGAAAAACTTAACCCTTTTTCGTGAAGGTTGTGATGGCAACCAGGACAAGACGGCGGCGGAAAAAAAAACGACGGAAGTGGCGGCGCCACTTTCGCCTCAGGAGGGGATGACAAAAACCAGAAAATCTGGTTATATCGCGAGGGAGAATAAGAGAAATAAGAGAGGCCAACACTATAGCACTGTAGGGGCACTATAGCTACAGTAACAAATTTAAAATTTCGTCCTTTTGGTTTCTAGACCTTTACATGTTCGTTATAACTCAGAATTTTGCGTGCCGCCTGTCTACGAAATCAGAAGAGCGAGCCCTACGCAACAGTGCCACTCAATTCCCTAAAATCCTGTAGGATCAAAAAGAGACCAAAGTGTCCTTACCCCTAAGGGCAAATTTGTAATTTCACAAATAGATAAATTGAATAAAACAATTAAATTGGGTCGGGGGTGTTACCTTTGGATAAACAGTTGGAAAGTTATAGGTAAAAAACTGAACAGAGGTTGAAGTTGAAAACAGGGGAATTCTCAGTCTGCTTCAAAACGACCCACTGTCCATTATGTGATAAACAAGCGATACCGTGGTGAGGTGATAAAATGGTGATAGACATTCCTGGTTGTGTTTATTTTGGGTTTCTAGTTCTGTTTCATTTCTTTTACTTTTCTTTACTCATTCATAGTTTCCAATTTGTTCTTACTTTTGTGTTGTGTTAAATAAGTATTCTTTACGTTCTCAAATTATAACTTTGTGTAGGCCGACAGTTCCTCGTGGGATCAACCCCATACTTACAAATCTATACCCTAATAGATTCGTACACTTGCGGATATTTATAATTGGATGATTAGCACATTAATTTGTGTCAATTATTAATATTACACCTCGTCACTCAACAACAACTCACTGAGCTGAAGGAGACTGGAACAAGGACAAGAAGGCTTTATTCCTTATCTTTCAAGCTGTGGATGAAGCTATTTTTTAAAGAATCTCATCATGCACTACAGCAGATCTGTGATGATGCTCAAGGAAATCGAACTTTATTCTTTCAAGTTGTGGATGAAGCTATCTTTCAAGCTTTATTCTTTCAAGGAAATCGAACTTTATTCTTTCAGGCTATGTATGAAGCTATCTTTCAAGCTACGGATGAAGCTATGTTTCAAGCTTTATTCTTTCAAGGAAATCGAACTTTGTTCTTTCAAGCTGTGGATGAATCTATCTTTCAAGCTTTATTCTTGTATTAAGGATACCTGCCAATCAATCAATCACGTTCGGTAATTCAAAGACTTATCTAATGCCATCAGATCAGTGATGATGCTTAAGGAAATCGAACTTAATCTTATTGATATTATGTTGAAATGAATTTAAAAGCTTCACACAAGAAATTGAAATATATGAATTAATATTCTGTTCTTCTTTTTTTTTTTTCCTTGATTTATTTGTTTGTAGAAGTTCGAAATTAAAAACAATCGTCCGCAACTGTCAAACCTACGTAAAATCGACAGATTTTGCTTAAGAGAAATGGTTTTCCCAGTAAAATAATGAAGATGTGTCTGTGTCCCAGTAAAATAATGAAGATGTGTATGTAAACATCTGAACAACTTTGTTGTTCAATCCTAATTAATGACATAATTATAATTGATAAATGGCTATGGCCCATAAGTACAAGTAGTAGAAATTACATAATCAAGTTCACATTACAACAAAGAAGATAATACTAAGCTTATCTTTGTTTTATTTGAAGATGCGAAGCACGCTTTAGCTTTTTTGTTTTTTCTTTGGTTTTTTGTGGGGTGTTGTTCAACGAATCCTAAAATTGACTTAGAACACTCTATAATATAAGTACACCCTAATATTTAAATTAAAATATAAAATTAACTAAGTACACCCTACTTAACTACCAAAATACCCATGATACACCATAATACTAAGTACACCCTATTTTACATGAATTGGTCGTCTTCATCAAATATGTTCCTGTCAACTCCTTTTCCCTTCATCAAATCTAAACCGTCAGGGATTCACCCACTCATTGAACCAAATTCATAAGTACTAACCAGAAGGTCTAAAGATGATGATCTGTCTTGAGGGTTCTTCTGTATGCTGCAAATGTAATGGGAAATATAAACAGTCACATGCCAGTGAATTAGATATGTATAAGGTGAAGTATGCATGTAAATATCTTATTAACAGGCAGACACGAAGAACAAAACTCGGGGGAGAACTGATCTGATGGTGCACAAGGTGGTGGACTTTCCACAATTCCCTCCAAAAGTTCATAAAAGCTTGGCCAGCCTTGCCGATCAAAATGAAATAATATATTTAAGTTGCTTTCACGCTGTTTGATGAATAACCATGGCTTTTTGGCAAGGGATTATGTTCAGCTGCTTCAATCTTTTCTCCTCTCAAAGATTCTTCATTGATGTCAGGAATTATGGAAGCGATAGAAGAAAAAAAAATTTACACCCGACAAGAACTTTGAATTTTTATCTCAAATCAGTTTGGAATCAAACTCTAAAATTCTAATTTGATTGGGGTTCAATATATTGAGTAGAGTGTACTTACTAAAATTACTTTTGTTTCACAATTCATTTTATATTAGGGTAAATTAGTAATTCAATAAATTGTTTGGTAGGATGGTGTATTAAGTTAATTTGTTCGTTTAACAGAACCATTTTTGTGGATTTAATTTTCTCTGTTATGGCGGGCCAGTACAGCAAGAAAAATAAGTGAAAGCTGCATGCATGGTTTGGGTTTGCTTGATTATAAATAGCACAGCAGGTTGTAGCTAGGAAAAGCAATAAGCAACGAGAGAGAGAGAAAGAGAGATCATCAGAAATGGCAGACTTACCAAAGTTTTTTGCTCTTAAATCAGCCAAGAACCAGAAATACGTGGTCTTCAAAGACCAATCCACCGCAGAGCTGCCAAATAGGCTCGAATGCTCCGGAGAGGAAAGTCACAGCAAATACGCAAGGTTCAAAGCGGAGAAGGACGTAAACCAACCCAGTCTGGTGCATATAAAATCCACCTACAGCGACAAATACCTGAGAACGGCAAGCGAAGACAGTCCGTGGATTGTGGCCGAGGCTGACGAGAAACAGCCAAATAAAAACCTGTGGTCATGTACACTCTTCAAGCCTGTTGTTTTGCAAAAACCGGCACCGTACGTCGACGGCGTATACCAGTTCGTCCACGTGCGATTGGGAAACCTTACAGAGCCAAAATCTGGAACCGACTTCGAGGATGATGCCCTCGCTGCCGAAAATGAAAAACCCACCAGTACCCCTGCCTTCACTGTCGAAAAACTTCCAGGATGATCATCCTGTTAAGTTAATTTGATGTTTGTGGGTAGCGTCGCTGGAAACCCTCACGAGACTTCACTCGTCCTATCAGGTTCACCTATAGGTTTAAAAGGCTTGTTGCATACGCTAAATGCAATCGCGTTCCCTACGAAAGTGGCATTTTCTTAAGTTTTCCTTATGTTGTGATTTGGCTTTCAATAATATTGCATGCAGCTGCTGCTCATGCATTAATTTATGGAACCTAGCTAAGACTATCTGTGGGAATAAAAGTTGTGCTTCTTTCGTTTTTGTATTCCAATCTAGATTACTTGATGCATTCATGCATTACTTCCATGATCCAAGAATTTCTCGGGTCCGTGGTTATTACAAGACCAGTGAGAATAATTGACACGGAGATTTGTCAAGCCAGATAAATAATAATAGTTCAATCCATGCATATTCTAACAAAATTCTCAACACATATATCAACATCTCAGAACTTTGGTTCCATCTCCTATAAACATTTATCATTTAATCAATAAACATATTATCGATAATACACATTGATCAGAGACATGCTTAGGTAGTTTCTTGATGTATTGATCAAAGAACTCTGACAACTGCGAAGCACTAGCAACTTCAAGCAGTTTGATTAGTTTCTTATTTCCACTAATACGGGCTTCATCAAGTGGAGTGCTTCCCCTATCTGCAATCAGGAAGTAGACTAATTAGAAAGGTTAAACATGCATGTTGGATTTATTTATATTTTAAATAGGCAGTCCTTTGCTTTAGTCTAACTTCATTGGATCCTATTGGATTTAGGAGCTTAAAGAAATTTAAAGAACAGATATCTGACAAGCAAGATGAACACTTGCTCCTGCTTCTAGAAGGAATTCTGCTATTGGATATAAGCCTTCTGAAGCAGCTACATGAAGCGGTGATCGCTGATCATAATTTTTCGTATTTGGGTTAATGTCAGTGGCTAAAAGCCTTTTCAGGGGGTCCAAATTCCTCCTTGATAGCATAATACAGAGAAAATCACCAGCATTATCAATAGTAAGCAACGCCCCTGCCTTAACAAGTAAAGAAGCTACTTGATCCTGCCCATTTTTAATGGCTTAAGCAAAGGAGTGTTCCCAAATTTATCTAACATTACAGTAACATTCAAAGTTAATTAACAACAATGGTAGTAGCTATAGTAAAATTTCTTCAGAAAATACATGATCCAGTTGATTATTTTTCTCTTGGGCATTTTTGAATATATTTAAAAAGTATAGCTGCACGGCTATACACTTTAAATATTAAAATACATTTAAACAGTATGAGCACGTGGCTATGCTATTTAAATATTCGAATATATTTAAAAGAGACGGCTATACTCTTTAAATATAAAAACATATATATTTCCTCGATGGAGGCTGAGCCCCAGGCACAACAGTAGCACTTTATATGACTCGTATGAGCTCCGAGCTGTGACTCACCGGCTTAACAAAGCCAATCATGAAGGGAATATTTTGGGAAGGGGTGGTGTAGGGATTTCTTGAAATCTCCAACCAAACTATGAGAGAATAAATCATCTAGCATGACATATCTAATATAAGAGAATAAATCATCTAGCATGGCATATCTAATATGGTTTTTGACCTCATATAAATTCACCCCAGTAAGCTTTGGAATGCACCAAGCTGATTTTTTCTTCGTTTTCTCCAAAATGCCAAAAATCCTTGGACCAATGTCATGTTTCCATCTCTCACAATATGCTCTTCTAGTTGCCATCAACAACATAATATAGTATTTAATCCTCTCTAGCATGGTTAAAATGGGTTTGTCTCTAACTTCTACAAGGGCACCATTAAAAGCCACACACATATTATTCAAATGGATGTCACATTTGGAATGAGTTTTAAAGTGAGCTCTACACCATTGTGATGGATCTAAGGCCGCCACCCAATCAAATGCAGCTTGGCTCAACTGTCTCATATTTTTCATCTCAGCATCCCACCATGGGATGGTTGTGCTCCTTGCAATTTTCTCCATTTGCAATTTCAACACCAATACTCTATGACCACCAAGCAAAAAATTTGCTTCTAAGTGTTTGAGGCAGTGTCTGTGCTCAACATTTGGAAAATTATCATGTACTGCATCAATCAAGCATTTTTGCTTGTCTGTGATAAAGACATATCCTGTGCTGTTTTCGATCCTAAGGTCTTCTGCCAATAGTTGACAAAACCATGACCATGTTTCATAATTCTCCACACCAACAGCAGATAACAATTGTCCAAGGTGATGACCTTTGATATGACAAGCATTAAATCCTATCACTGGCCCACATCCCTACAAAAACCCTTGTTTAACTGCAGCCAAGCAAATGTAAATCCTCTGAAACCTTGGCCTTTCACCCTCCAACTCACATTTGATAATGACTGTGCTATCCACATTTTTCCTTTTTAGTTCAACTGCATAATCTCATAATAACTCATACTGGTTTTCATAAGTCCCCTCAGTTATGGATGTTGCCTTATGCCTTGCCATATATATTTGGGATTTAGAAGCTATCACAGATAAATCTTCTTGTACCTGCTACTTAAAAGTTTCCATATTCATTTTCACTCTGCTCATAAGCACTGTCAACAAAATCAAGGTTATCTTCCTTGTCTTCTTCTTCACTGTCTTCATTCCTGTCTTCCACATCAGTCTCACCCACATCATAATTCTCCACAAAACCATGACCATGTTTCATAATTCTCCACCTCAGCCACTGCATACGCAATAGGATACATGCCATTGTTAGGATCTACACCAACATCATATAACAATTGTCCAGGGTGATGACCTTTGATATGAAAAGCATCAAATCCTATCACTGGCCTACATCCCTGCAAAAACCCTTGTTTTACTGCAGCCAAGCAAATGTAAATCCTCTGAAACCTTGGCCTTTCACCCTCTAGCTCACATTAATGATTGTGCTATCCACATTTGTCCTTTTTAGTTCAGCTGCATAATCCCATAATAACCCATACTGTTTTTCATAAGTCCCCTCAGTTATGGATGTTGCCTTCTGCCTTGCTATATATATTTGGGATTTAGAAGCTATCACAGACAAATCTTCTTGTACTTGCTACTTAAAAGTTCCCATATCCCAATTATGCAGTCTAGACAGTTGAGTAGCATATCTCTGAGCTAACCATACTAAGTTAGCATGAAAGGTGTGGTCAACTGTCCCACAATCATGCACATCAACCAACTTCTTCACTTGAACCCATTCACTACCATTCATTGCTGAAGCAAAACAAACCCATTTGCAATTCCCTGCACACACTGCCCTCACCCTATCACGATCATTGCATTTGAATTTAATCATCTTCCTATTTATAATTGAATAGTTCCTAAATAGGTCAGTGGTTGCAAATCTTAAACCCAACACAAGGCTGCACATGTCTGTTTCTGGCCTAAATTCTTTAAATTCAGGCAATTTTCTCTTCCTTTTCTTCTGGTTCTCATCATCCTCATCATCTGAGCTACTATCCAAGCTCTCAACATCACTTTTATCTACATCAGTTGACTCTCCATCTTCATTTTTTTCAACAACTCACATTCATTTTCACTCTGCTCATAAGCACTGTCAACAAAATTAGGGTCATATTCCTTGCCTTCTTCTTCATTGTCTTCATTCCTGTCTTCCACATCAGTCTCACCTATATTAGCCCTATTACCCTCATTGTTCAGGGGGCTCATCATCATCACTTGAATCCCAGTCTTGAACTGCGCAAGCAGGCCCATGATCCTCAATAAAAGGATGCCCCTCTTTATCATTATTCAGTGGCCTACTGCCTTCAGTAAAAGCTCTATTTTCATCATTGTTTAGCGGTCAAATATCCTCAGAAACAGGCCATCCTCATTCAAAGCCACACCTTCCTCTTCACTATCCTCATTCAATGCCAGACCTTCCTCTTCACTATCCTCATTCAAAGCCACACCCACCTCTTCACAATCCTCATTCACTGTAACACCGTCCTCTTCAATGTGTTGTACATAAATTAGCATCACTCTCTGATAAGAAAGTGGTACCTTATCACACAAACTTAACAGCTCACCAGTAACTCATCATTTACTATTCCTTTAAGTGATAATTTCCCCATGTGCCCAAGCAGTTTCACTTGCTCCCACATCTCTAACATATCTATATACTCTACAAGATACCAATCCAAATATCCTATAGACCCTCCAGTATAACACCATTTGTTATGTTTATTTTTCACAATTCTACAACCATGATGCACTTCAAAAGTCACCAACTCTTTGTCCTCTACACACAAACAAAAAAAGGTTTGTCATTAAAAGAAAGACAACAAACATGGTTCGATTAACATATTCAAAACCAACTACAAGAAAACAAAAAGGGGATCACATCAGGAAAGGTATACTACATTAGAACTCACTCTCCCGACAGCATATAATACAAAAAGACCTAAAGACTATGCATTTGTATACAATGCGCATCACTATCAGGTCAGGATTCTTTTTCACATAACAAGACAAGATTCCTTTTCAGAAAACAGTCCATTTTTAGAAGAATCACTTACGGTACACACAGTGGCGGAGCCACTCCTAGACCTGGAGTGGCCCTGGCCCCCCCATATTTTTATCACTTCTTTATTATATTAAATATGATATATAGAATTTGTAATAAATAATTTAGAATTTAAGTTAAAATTTCCTCTAAAACAAATTAGACATGACTCAATTAGAAATATTTAGCTCTAAACATGTAAGTATTGAATATTTAGGTGTTTTATATACTTGTATTTTCTACTTCAGCCCCCCCCCCTTTTACAATTCTTGCTCTGCCCCTGAGTACACAGGTTGCGCTTCTCCTGCTTCTCGCCAAACAAGCATCGTCGTCTAGTAGCGTTGCTTCTTCTTGCCTTCAAGATTTCGAAACCAACTCACAGCGATCTCCCTCTCTCGATCGTATGCTTAAACCCTAGATCTAAAATCCACAAATCTCAATTTTCCCTCCCAAGCTGATTTCCACTTTTCAATTTTGAGTTTTCAAACATTATAGTGGCTGTTTTGTTAGAGATGGGGTCCACAAATCCACATCAGCAAGCCCAACGATCTTTTTAGCTACATCAATTGTTAGAGGTGGGGTCCACAAGTACACGTCACAACCTCAGATTGGTGGGAAAAATTCCAGCTCAGTTGAATTGACCAATACACCCCTGCAATGTCATCATTTTAACGGAACTTGGGATGGTGTTGACGGAAAGTGGTTAAGTAACACACGAAACCCTGGTAAAGGGGGCATAGTGGGTCACTTTAAATTTAAGGGGGTTAAGTGGGAATTGACCAATGTTTTAGGGGGCACTGTAGCAGTTAAGCCTAAAAAGAATAGTTTTCAAGTGGGTGGCCTTCAGAGTGATAAATGATGTATAGTGAGTTAAAAACAAAAGGAGAATGCAGAGTTAGAAGGGAGGAGAAACAAAATAAAAATATTTAAAATGTTATGAAATGTTTTTTTTTTCCCAATGTGTATTAATTGTTGGCCTTAATTGAGTCTACATCCAATCTTAGCCAGTAAAAGTTCTTCAATTTTTTTTGTTGAGAAATTATTGTGTCTAAAAGGAGCCATAACTTAACCTTTCGTCATGGGCCTTAAAAAACTCAAGAACGGCCCTCGTACTCCTAACTTACATGTAGCACTATGTATTTTTCTAAAGTGTTCTTTTAGACTGGCAGTACCTTCAACTAACTGGCTGGCAGAGCTTTCTTCAAGTTGGAGCCAAAAGTGGTTGGGATCGTGAGCTATATAATTCTTAGCAAAATCTCAAGTATAGCTTTGGAGGTCCTTGGCACCTTTGTTGGCTTTGCTTCTGTATTCAAAGGCTTGAATGATTTGTTTAAATCATTGAACTTGATCAGTTTGACTGAGTAGTTGTATTTGATTTGGTTGGTTTGAGGTTCCTTTTTGTTCGTTGGGAGCCTTCTATATTTATATAGGTTCGAAGGCAACCAAAACTGACACCTCCCATCTTCAAGGAATCGCACTCCAATCGTATCTATGCTGCTTTCTTGATATTTTGGTGCGTCAGCTATCATTATTTCTTCACTTGGATGATGCACACCCACATTCTTTTATAATAAAGAAACCAAAAGATAATACTACTTCTTGTCTGTTCAATCCTTATCGATAATAGTGTTCTAATTCTTATTTGCTTCCTCCACTTGGCGACATCATTTTTGATCACCACCCTTCTTATACCTTCTTATAACTTGACACTTGTTCATACTTAGAACCATAGTTAACTCTTTGATTTTTAAACCTTTAAGTATTTGAAATTAAAAGATAAAATAAAAAAATAATTAAATAACATTTTAAAAAAACTCTCTCTCCTTCTCTCCCCCCTTCCCGACGACACCTACCTTACCCCCACCCCAACCAACCTCACATGCACGAACACCAGCTCGCATACATTAGCGGCGACACCAAAATCATCGTCATAGATCGAAACATCAAGCTCGCCTCCTTCTGTGACACCTTGAACGATGTTGTCTACTTCAAGTATCAGGTCCCTGGCGAAGATCTCAACGCCTTCATCTCCGTCATCAACGACAAGAACCTCGACCACATGATCATCGAGTACTACCAGCTCTACCGCACTTTTGCTAAGCCCGCAAGGCTCAAGCTCTTCTTCTTCGCTCTCAGCAACAACCCCCTACTAACTTCGGCTCCAATGGGACCAGGTTGGAGCCCCAGTGGTTTAGCAACGCTCTGAATTTGGTCAAATCGGGTCTCACGATGGTTCTTCTCTAAAGGATCTAGTCATGGCATCGCCGACAAAACCTGATCGAGTCTTGTCGGTGTGGGTTGTTATTTTGGTGAGGTGCGTGGTTGAGGTTGAACGAGGTGGGCGAGAGAGAATGAGAAAGAGTTGTTTTTATTTTATTTTCAAAAACTTAAAAGATTTAAAATCAAAGAGTTAACTATGGTTACAAGTGTACACAAGTATCAAGTTATAAAAAGAGTGGTGAGGGTACACATTAGGTTAAAGTGGTGAGCAAAAATACTCCCTTTTTTGGCTGGTCATCCACTTGGTTCTTTCAATAAACAAATAGTGTTTATCTATTGATAGGATGATTGCATGTGACTTTCGGCTCATGCAAAAGCAAATTTCTTTTTTTATTGGAAAAGAAACCTTACAACTGGAAACCACGAGGGCACGTAGGCCCCAACATATCAAAATAAAAAGGAGTAGAGCAACTTAAAGGCAGCCCCCCTCCCAAAGGTAGGAAGGGTTCAAACCATGGCCTAAAGTAGCTAAAGCATCGGCAGTGAAGTTTGCTTCATGAAAGACATGCTAGAAAGAAATCTCTTCACATAACGAACTCAGCAGCCTTATATCCTGAACCAAGAGATGGATACTCCAAGGAATTGAAATTTTGTTGTTGATGCAGTCAATGATGAGCAAGGAATCTCCTTCAACTAAAACTTTATGCCAACCCTCACTAATAGCATGGGCCAGGCCATCATGAAGAGCCAAGCATTCTGCCACAGTAATCAAAACCTGCCTCGAGTTCTTAGCTCCTGCCAGCCTAACATTGCCATCTCAGTCCTGGATAACAAAACCAATGGCAGCCATATTGTCGCACACTGAACCGTCAAAATTCAATTTTATCCAGTCGGAGGGAGGTGGTTTCCACTTGATATAGAGCTTACCTTTGGGCTTTTGGGGAGAGATGGAGTTAATTTTCCAATGGTCTAGACCAATTTGACCAGCAACATTAAGAGCTCTAATCGGATGAGGGGCAATGTCTTTAAAAACACAGTTGTTCTCGAGCCTCCCAAAATTGCCAGCAGAGAAGGAGATCTTTCGAAAGAATATTTGGGCCATCTTTGTCCTTCCTATGAGGGAGCAAAATTAGCCACTTGATACCATCAAAATTCTGATGTGAAGTCGTTGGGATAATTGAAGTACACCTCCAAATATTAACAGCAAATTGGCATTCAAAAAATAAATGGTTAATAGTCTCCAAGTGAGTATTACAAAGAGGGCACTTAGGATTAATATGAAGGAAACATGCATCTAATGCTTAGGAAATAAACTTTAGCCACAACCTATACAATGAAAATATTATAAATGGCGGATTCATTTTGTTTATACTAGTTGAGCTAAACCTTTTTCATTTTAAAGAAAGTATCTTAGCCTAGTCTCTTTGAACACAAATAGAAAAAGGAAAAAACAAATAGATCTTTTACCCTTGACATTTTCTTGATTTCTTAAGAATGAACACCTTTGTTGGAAAGGCCCTTTGTTTCTCTTGATTTTGACTCCTTCACCTTAAGGCTCCAAGATTGGAGTCATCTACCTCACCACACCAAATGCTCCTAGAGATGAAGAGAAGGCTATCAAAAAGTATGGATGCTAGTCTACTTCTTGATTAGACCAATTTTTGGTTTATGGAAGATGAGATGCAAAGATGATCACTCATCAACCAAAGAAGGAAAACTAAAAACTCTAACTAGGTTTTCTCCAACACTTAGCTTATATAGGACAACATAAAAGATAATTGGGTGGGTATTTGGGGCTCCATTTGGTCCATGGGTCATGTCATCTTATGACACTTATCCCTTGAGCCCAATAACCTTTTGGGCTATTTTGTCCCTTTCCTTTTAAATCATATTTAAAAGAACAATTCAATATTTCTAAATGTCAATATTAATTCCATAATTAATCTTTTAATCATAATTTAACTATTAAATTATAATTATAGTCTTACTTAATTAACCCGGTCGAACTATTGAGATTTTCTATTTAAACCTCACACTTCTCTTTGTTCACCCCATGTTCTAAGTTCACCCCAACTTCTAATTTAAATTTTCACAATTTCTAAGAAAACCTCACTATCTTCCCAAACTACCCTTAAATACACCCCAAGTTGAAAAAAAAAAAAGAAAAAAAAAAGAGTTTTTCTATTTACACCCCACCATCTTCCTACTACAAACTATAGAAAAAACCATCTATCTAAACTGAATAGTGGGGGAAAAGATGAAGAAGACCCCTATTTTTTGAGAAGAAAATGAAGGTCTATGTGCTTGCTGCAAGACAGACAGACTCGCTAACTATTACAGTATATCGTTTACTGTCAATGGAAAGAGATCCTAGGCCAAATAAAGATTTCTAAATTAGAAATTAAATGAGGAGATATTTATTTGCATTGTAGACAAGAAGGTGCAAAGAGAATGTGTGGTGTGTGTGTATAGATGTACTAGGGTTCAGTATTAAGTTGGATGACCTTTTTTGTCTTTTTACACAATAATAAAACTTACAGCTTAATGATTTAAGTATTTGGGTGAACAAAGAGAAGTGCGGAGTTTAAATAGAAAATCTACTATTTGACTTTGCTCAATTGCTATAGTCAACATGTTGACTTTTGACCGTTGACTTTGACATTTGATTATCAACCATTGACTTATGTGTCCTCATTTCATTTCTCCTCATCTGTACTGATGAGTCGATTTTAAATTTTATATTTAACCCTATTCTTAGTATATTTTGGTTAATATTTTGGAAGAAATTTGATACTTCGAATTATATTTCCAATATAGGGCTTTCGACTTCCTCTGGAGCCAAGCATAAATAAATGGAAACTTTTTGGAGTAATTCCAGTTGGAGGACGTTCGTGAGTCACTTAGCTTGATCATATCAAAATTTCAGAGTTTTCTACCAAGCAGTTATTTTCTGGCAATAAAATAAAGGAGCAGTGCGCTGTGTTGGAATAGTGACGTTTTGGGTTTTTATTGCGTTTTTGGAGCCCAAAATGACCTCGGATGGGTTGGTGGCCTTCTGGAGAAGTGTTCAGAATATTTTTATCTTTAAAACAAGCTATCTTGGGCTGGATTTGGAGGAGATTTGAGGCCAAAACGTGGCTGGGAATATTGTGGGCAGATTCTCCTAATCCAATTTGGATTTTATATCCTAGTATTATTTTATTTTAACTTAGTTTCCTGGTGGGGATTGGATAGCTAGGTTTTAGGAGGTGTTCAAGTTCTTTCTTGCAACAATTTTGCGGACTTTTCTTTTATGCAATTCTGGGGAAGACAGAGACTTTGGCTAGGGTTGTTGAAGAGTTTCTACTTCAAGGTGTTTTTATTCCTATTCATTTGAATGATATTTTCTTTTATTTTAATTATGAGTATGCATAACTAATTCAAATTGCTAGGGCGAGGCCATAAGCCTAAGCATGAATATGTAATTTTATTAATTTGCTTATGAATGGATGCATGTTTGCTTTGAATTATTAATCATTGCGTTTAAAACTATCTATCTAAGTTAATGACTGATCACCATTATGATATTTAGACAAGTAATTTGATGCAATTTCTGTTGGAACATCACCCTGAAATTGAGGAGGGCTTCTTGTGATTAGTAGTTGTAAGTTCACTTAAGGCGAACATCACGCTCTTAAGGGTTGCATGGTTTTTCAAAGGGTTTTCACAAAGCTTAATGAGTCTTCCATATTTATATTTGATTTGAACATCACAGACAGATTGCATGTTAGATATATGTTTTCGCTTGAACATCACAAGGGGATTCTTTCCATCATCAGTTTGGCATTAGCTGGATCTTTCCAAAATATAATATTGTGGATGCCAAGGTAGCGACCTAAAGTGGCCTTATGTTGAATATGCATAAGATTACTAAGAGCAGCTCTGACTTGTGAGTGAACATTTCTAAAAAAATAAACAGTGGATTTATGCAAGTTAATTTTCTGACTAGAGACTTTAGAAAAACTACCTAATATAGCATTGATATTTTTGACAACCACGGTAGTTGCCTTGGCAAAAATAAGACAATCATCAGCGAAAACTAGGTTAGAGATTCGATTGTTGACGTGAGTCTCCTAATTAATCAAGGAGATTTACTTCCTTGATTAATTAAAGGATTTACTTTCCTATTTTTTATATATGTGATAAATCATTGTACAATTAGGAGATACTTTCCTAATTCTTTACTATATCTGATTCCTTGTAAAACCTTCATATGTAAACTCCTATATATACCTCCTTATGGAGAAGAATAAAGAACAACCTAAGATATTCAAACCATATTCATATTTTAGCATCGATCACCTCCTAGGGAAGAGAGCAAACCCACATTAAACTTAGGATTCTTAGCATAAATATTGAAGTGCCTAATAAAAGGCTCCATGCACAGGATAAAAATATAAGGAGTAAAGGATCTCCTTGCCGAATTCCCGTGGAAGCACTGAAGTGGCCAAAGGGAGAACCATTAATAAGTAAGGAGAAGGAAGTACTAGAAACAGAGTTCATGATTCGATCACACCAATCAGTACTTAAACCAAATTGAGCTAGACAGCCTCTAATGAACCTCCAGTCAAGAAGGTCATAGGCCTTTTCAAGGTCAAGTTTGATACCCACAGCTCCCCGATTACCTTTCTTCCTTTTAAAATCATGGAATAATTCATGACCAATGAGAATGTTGTCAAAAATAGATCTATCAGGAGCAAAAGCTCCGTGCTTTTTCGAAATACACTTTGAAAGCAAGGATCTAAGACGATTAACTAGAATTTTAGTGATAATTTTATAAGAAACATTGCATAAACTAATGGGCCTATAATGGTTAACAGTCTCAAGGAATCTACTTTAGGAATTAGGGCTACGTTGGTATGATTAACATCCTACAGAGAAACATTATTGATAAGGAAATCATTGACTAAGTCTTTAATCGTATTCTTAGTATTCTCCCAACATTTTTGGTAGAAAACTACTTGCAAGCCATCTGGGCCAGGGGCTTTAAGAGGCCCTATACCCTTAACCGCACACTCCAGCTCAAAATCTGAAACAGGAGTCAAAAGGTTCACGTTATCTTGGCTGGTGACACAAGGCTCGATAACTTGGAGAAAATCAGTCATTAAAAGAGGATTAGGAGCCTGATCAGCAGTGAATCTAAGCTTGAAAACTTTAATAAAAGTATGATGGAGAAAATCACCCTCGACCCACAACCCATCAGGATCCCTAATTCTAGTGATTTGATTACGTTTCCTTCTAATTAGAGCTTGAGTGTGAAAATATTTAGTGCTCTTGTCACCAAGCTAAAGCCAGTTAGCTCTGGCTTTTTGGACATAGAAAACTTATTCTTGCTCAAGCAAAAGCAATTGTACAAACATTGCTTCGTCACTTTGATGAAATAATATTTGTTTCTTGTAATCATTGGTTAACTCTTCTTCACCAGCTTTTCATTCTTACACACTTAGTCAATATTTGCAGATGGTCTCCCACCTTTTATCTGGTCTTACTTTTTACTCAAATTGCAATAGGTAGGGAGATATGGACACCGTCAGGCGCACTGTAGAATTTTCCGAGAGACATAATGATGGTCATTAGATATTTGAAGAATAACAATTAGAAAGCGTTCTCCACTCACCACTAATGGATAAGTGGTGATGAAGAAAACCTCTTCTAGCTTGGATTACTCCTCAATGCCAAAAGTTGATAAAAATTAACAACCAAATATTTGATTACTTTTGGCTCTTTGTCAATTAATATCCTTAAATGACTCTCAGTCGTTGCTTTGAAATTGATCGGGATAGATAAAAGACCATTGAGCCCAGGAACTGCGATTTATTGTTAGTTTCCACAACCCTCTTGACTATTCTGCCACGTGCACATCAAATAGTACCTGTCCACTTGTTTTTAGATAAAATAGTCATGATTGTTACTGAATTTAGTCAAAAAGTTGTAAAGGTATAGAATGTTTTGGCCATAAATTGGCCAAATTGTCACATCATATATTTTCTTATTTCCATGTCTTTCCTTCTTTTCCCTTGTTTAATCATTCTTTTATCATCCACTTGCCTTTCTCTACTTCACCTTCTCCTTTGTGTTACACTTCACGTGCTTCCTTCAGAATCCTCATATTTCCTTTATTTTAATATTCTTTCTTACAAAAAAAAAATATATATAAAATTTGCATGCACACCATGATGCCCTTGTCACACACGTCTCACACCAATTTTCCTTACTAGAAATGGTCTCCAACCTCTGTATAACATTGGGCAAAACTGTATATTTCATGATTTGGCCTCTAAACCATGTATTTTAGCTAGAATAAAGAATTTGGCCAAAAAGTGCAAACTTTGGTACAAGCAGCCACCTTTTGCTTTAGATTGGAATACAATCGGGTCACAAAAGATAATGTCGACTGGGTATATATTAACTTAAGATTACTTTAACAAGACAAATAGGCGTCGCTCTTCTACCTACTTAGTTAGTTTAATCTAAAGTTGTCATGACATATGAAAATTAGTATAATGTCGAATTACACTCATAAAATTTATTGACAAAAAAGGGGTTCATTATCGTTCCTGTTATGATACCATGAAGGAAGTTAATTTGAGGTTTCACCCTAAAACTAATTGACAATGAGAGGTAATAGCCCAACTCCTTATACTATGTCCCTTACCTTTTCAACACAATTAAGGACAAATATTCTCAGCAGTCCCAACACTGTAAATCAGCCTCTAACAACCCCAGCTTGATTGGGGCAAAAAGAAAAACCTTTGGTTTTCTACTGGGCGCCGCATGTCCAAGGAGTCACTACTACATTTTACTATTTGCGCGACGAGGAGAAATTCGTCACACAAGAAACACTTGCGCAACGTAAAAACTAATTCGCAGAACAAACTAGTGCAGACAATAATTTTATATTTTTAAACTTGCGCGACCAAAAAGCTTGTCGCGAAAGACCACTTAGCGCGACCATAGATGTTATCGTCACTCAAAGTTAGGAAGAAAAACGTTGATTTATTTTATTTGGTGCCAAACACTTTCGCGATGACACATATCATTGCGAAAGAACACCTAGCGCGACCATACCCGTTATCGTAGGGTAAAGTTAGCCGGAAAAACCGCAGGTTATTTTATTTGGCTCTACACTTGCGCGACGACAGCTGTCGTCGCAAAAGAATACTTAGCGCGACAACACGCGTTATCGTCGTGTAAGAAAAACGTGGGATTAGTTTATTTGGAGCCAAATATTTGCACGAGGAAAAAAACTATCGTCGCGTAAAGTTTGACGCCAGCACATTCATGCGCGACGACAATGGTCTTTTGCCCGACAAGAATGAGCATTTGCGAGACGAAATTTGGAGCGACGAAAATGATTTCTCGTCATGTAAAATTTGGATGTCAACACGTACCTGCGCGACGAAAATTATATTTTGGGCGACAAAATAGACCACTTGTGCGATGAAAATGAGTTTTTGTGCGACGAAATGTTTTTTTTTGCGCGAGAAATTCCTTTTCGTCGCGCAAAATCCTTCATTATATAATCTGGATTCAACCATTGCAGAGGCAGAATGCAAAAAAAAAAAAGCTCTGCCTCTGCCTCTGCCTTTGTCGTTAGTTTAAAAGTATTAATGTAATTTCATACTAACGCTATTAATTTCGTTCTCTTTAGGGATATTATGTGTAATTGGTGGAGAATGATTGAGAAGGTACTTTATTCGTTTTATATTTCAAAAATATAAAATTAATTACATTATGTTATACTTAGTTTGTTATGTTTATATTTTTTTTGTGAAATTATATTTATATTATATTGTTAAATTGTGCGTGACGTAGCATAATGTGTTGTGATATATGAAGTTAATTGAAATTAACTTCGTACTCTTTTTTTTTTTTTAGTAAAACTTAGTTTCCCGTTCGACATTAGTTGGATTTCGTGCATGGATGCGAAAGCATGACTGCGGTCCAATTAATTCTTGAATTGTCCCATTATTTGGATAGTTTGGGAATGCATAGTCACGTCACGTAATTTACAGCTACAGGATTAGGTATCGGTTGTGGAGTTTTCGATGTCATCTTTGTACGTTCTTCGAGTGGTACATAGGTATTTTATATGTACGGTACACCTCAAGAACTGTATCGAGATGCTGCCGAAATTCATCCTCGTCAAAATCTAATCTTACGTAGCCGTAAATTACGTGACATGACTATACATTCCCGAATGGGATAGGGCCCTTACCGGAGGCATAAGGTGACATTAAGATTTAGTAAGACGTTGTTGTGATTGTTGTGCTGTGACTGTGGTTCCAGGATTTAGGAGCATGAGGTGGATATAGAATTCGAATGGATACGCAGACGAATACTTGGATGGAATCGATGATTTTATTGACTTTGCACGTACATGCAACCCGGGTGCAACTAGAATCCAGTGTCCTTGTAGGAGTTGTAACAGCATGTTGTGGGAGACAATTGAAAATGTTCGATTTCATTTAGTAAGGAATGGAATGATTGAGACATATAGCACTTGGAACCATCACGGGGAACAATTAGACAATGCTTTGTCTTCAAGGGCCACAATAGTGAACAATGTTGAACCTATTGTGGATTCTAATAAACAAGTCATGAATATTATAAATGATGCTTTTCCATTTGCATCAACCAACATTAATCAAGAAGGGGAAGATGACGTGCCTACACCAATGGACAGTGCAGAGTTCGAACAATATGAAAAACTGTTTAAAAATGCCAACCAAGAGTTATACCCGGGGTATGAGAGCTTTTCCGTTCTCACAGCCATTGTGGAGCTAATGCATGAAAAAATAAAGTACCATATGTCGAACTTGTGTTTCGGTTACTTTTTGGGGGTTTTCAAGAGAATACTTCTAATGGACAATTGTTTGCCGAAAGACTATAGACACGTGCAAAAGGTGTTGAATAGTCTTGGAGTGGGTTATGAAAAAAATTCACACTTGCAAAAACAACTGCATGTAATTCTACAAAGAGTATGAAACATTTGATACATGCCCTATATGCAATGAGTCGAGGTTCAAAATGACATTTCAGAATAGAATGACTAAGATCTCACAAAAATTCATGTGTTATCTACCCCTGAAACGTAGGTTGCAGCAATTGTATATGATGATACATGCTGCTACAGACATGAGATAGGATAAGGAAAAACGGATAGACGACGATGTGATGCGGCATCCTACAGATGGGGAGGCATGGAAAGAGTTCGATGGAACATTCCCTAAGTTTGTTGCTGATCCCCAAAATGTTAGATTGAGACTTGCCACTAATAGATTCAATCCGTACGGAGTTCTAAACCAACACCATAGCACTTGCCCAATTTTTGTATTCCCATATAATTTACCGTCATAGAAATGCATGAAAAAAGAATACATGATGATGTTTGTTTTGATAACTAAGGATCCTGGCAAGTCAATCGATGTTTACTTAAGGCCATTGGTTGATGAGCTCAAGGATTTATAGACAAACAGTGTGTGCACGTACGATAAATTCACTGGAAGATGTTCACTTTGGGAGCAGCAGTTATGTGGATTGTGAATAATTTTCCCTCATATGCAACGGTTTCTGGGTTGAGCACAAAGGATTATATGGCATGCCTTGTATGCAAGGAAGATATAACTTCTGGTTGGCACGCTGAAAAATTTTGTTACCTTGGTCATCGGAGATGGTTGCCATGGGACCACGAGTAGCGGGAAAATGATAAAGAGTTCGACGGGAACACAGAGCGTCGCCTCAGACCTAGAGAATGGTCCGGTGATGAGATCTTGGAACAACTTAACCGTTTGGATTTTGCTCCGTTTGGAAAAACAGTTAGTCGGACCAGACCTTCTACACATTTGAACTGGACGCACAAGCCTATGTTTTTTGAGCCTCAAGCACAATCTTGATGTTATGCATGTTGAGAAAAATGTCTTTGACACATTGATGGGCACGACTGTAGATATCAAGGGCAAGACAAAGGACATGACCAAAGCTCATCTTGATTTGAAAAGAATGGGCATACAAAGGGGTTTCTGGATGAACAAGGACAGTGATAAACCTAGAAGGGATCTTGCATTTTTTTTTCCATGAAACCGAATGACAAAAAAGATTTTCTAAAGTTTGTATTGTCTGTAAAGTTTCCTGATGGGTATGCTTCTAATATCGCACGTTGCGTAAATGTTGACGGGGGTAAATTTGTTTGACTAACGAGCCATGACTGCCATGCATTTATACAACGCCTACTTCCTGTGGGTATTCGACACCTATTACCGAAAGATGTAGTGAAACCAATTATATTGTTGTCCAGATTTTTTTCCCAACTGACGGAAAAAACGTTGCGAAAGACAGACATTAATCAGTTGCACCATGACATTATCCAAGTCGTATGCAAGTTTGAGATGATATTCCATCCAGCTTTCTTACCAAATATGATCCGCGTGATGGTTCATTTGTGAGAAGAGAAATTACTTGCTGGTCCTGTCAACTATCACTGGATGTATCCAATAGAAAGGTATATAATTCTCATCAATTGTTTATGCATCCTTATCCCACGCTTGCTAATTTGTATCATATCGTTTAATTTTGGCAGGCTTCTCAGAGAGCTGAAAAAAAATGTACGCATCATAGCGAAGCCCGAAGGATCAATTATAGAAGCTTGGGTTCAATATAAGTCGCTTACTTTATGTGGAATGTATTTAAAAGATGTGGAGACGGCTTTCAATCATCCTCAGTGCAATAATGACAGAGGTGTGAGAAATGAGAAACTTTCTGTTTTTACCGAAAGCGCACGACCCTTTGGAGATCCTGTATGAGGAGAGTCGTTTTCCAGAAATAACATGGAGGTAGCGCATTGGTTCGTACTGAACAATTGTGATGAGATAATGGCATACTTATACGAGTATGAAGAGATGATGAAGCGAGAACATTCATCCCATTTGTATGTCAAGAAACACCGTGAATTGTTTCCACAATGATTTTTGGAATATGTAAGTTATAAGTGTTATGTATTTGACATATATATTGTAGTATTTAATTTTCTCAAACTAATATGTGAATGTTTTTGTATAATATTAGATGAATAAGTTGAAATCATCGAATTCCCCCACTTACAGCGAAGAGTTATATAACTTGGTGTTCGGCACGATTCGTGCTGAATTGTTCTCAGGTTGCCATGTTAATAGCGTCAAGTTTTTGGGGACTGCACGAGATGACAAGTTATTTATGCAAAACAACGGTGTCCATGTCCCAAGTGGAGGCTAAAGTACGGACATTGATTTCTATGGCAAACTCACAACTGTCGTGCAATTGCTTTACAAAGACCGATACCAAGTGATCATGTTTAAGTGTCGATGGTTTGATACAAACCCAAATAGACAGGGACCTGTTAAAATTGACAATGGCTTACTATCTGTGAACATTAACATAACTTGGTATAATGATGACCCTTACATTTTGGCAAACATGACAACACAGATTGTGTATCTAGATGACCCAAAAGCCGGCAGCAGTTGGAAAGTTGTTCAAAAGATGGATCACAGGAACGTGTATGCTATACCAGAACTCCCAACTGACAACGATGTCAACAACATCGCTGACTAGCGTTTAGAATCTTCAATGGAAAATTATGCGGAAACACTTCGAGATACAAATATTATACAATAACCGTTTCATATATAAGGAGTGTCTTCAATCGAAATACCGATTTAGTCAATTACAATTGACCTCGATGATCTTCCGCGATAAGATGTTGCAGTTCTAGAGAAGGAGGATTGGGAGACCGAAAGTGATGATAGCGACGATAACGAAAGTTATTATAATTCAAATGATGAATAATGCAATTTATTTGCAACTTGCCATGTGAAACATAGTAAAAGAAATTTTTTGTAATTTAATTATGTTAGTGTAAAGATTTTGGCAAATATGCTTGTTTGAATATATGTAGTTATATTCAAACCTTATATATGTGGAGAAATGAAACATTGTTAAATAAATTGAGCTATAAAAGAAAATGAGAAATGAAAATAAATTGAGCTATAAAACGTTGTTAAATAAATATATCCAAATCCATTTGGTAATATTTTTTAAAAAATTTTTAGAGAACATTTTCAAAAAATGAAAATGAGAAACAAACCTTAACATTCCCCTAGCAAAATAAAAGAAAAAATATATGAAAATGAGAAACAAACCTTAATATTTATTTGGCTCCAAATACTTGCGCGACGACTTTACTCTCGTCGCGTAAAGTTGTAATTTTTCCTGACGACTTTATTCTTGTCGCGTAAAGTGGTAATTTTGAGCAACGACTTTATTCTCGTCGTATAAAGTTGTAATTTTGCTCAACCACTTCATTCTCGTCATGTAAAGTTGTAATTTTGCGTGACGACTATAGTTACGTGAAATTGTAATTTTGCGAGACAACTATAGTTCTCGTCACGTAAAGTTGTAATTTTGCGCAACCAAATTCACCATTTGTGCGACGAAATTTATCCTTTAAAGTTTCAGCGACGAATGAGTTGGTTGTATTGAGTGATTGAGCAATTAATTACTATCTTCTTTTTCGTTGGTCAGGTCAAATAATTACACTTTAAATCCGAGTAAATTGATCACCACCAAATCACATAGAAACAGAACAGAAACACAAGTTTTTCTAGCTGGGAGAGAACTGGGAAGACAATGAAAGAAATATATTCTGAAACTACAGATTTGTTCCTTCAACTTTAAAACACAACTTAAAGCTTTGAAACACATCACAAAGCTTTTGAACTTCAAGTCTTCAACCATGACTTCTCTTCGCAGGATGATGATTCTAGTGATGATGCTTCTCTTGAAATCTTAGACAAATTTCCACCATGCCCAAGAAAATCAAAGGATAAATCTTCGTTGCCATGTCCTCGGCCTCACAAGAAAAAAAGAACAAGTTCAAGTGGTAAAGCACAAAACAACATTAACTTACAAGGGTCCAAATCAGAAATGAAATTTATGGAATATTCATTTGGTTTTCCATGTTTTGTATTGTTGCCTTTTCATCATCAATTATTTCTATTATTTCACAATACTTGCATTATTTTTAATATGATTCATCAGTAATTTTTATAATCATTCTTTAAAAATAAAAAACTTTGCGCGACGCCAGAGAATCATACGTCGCACAAAATCTTGCGGGACGCACCGTTTCATCGCTCAACCTAACTTTGAGCGATGCCAAGTCATCCTACGTCACGCAACATAACTTTGAATGACGCCAAGGCATCCTATGTTGTGCAATGTTATAATTTTCGAGGGTTTAGGGTTTAGGGTTCATGGTTCATGGTTTAGGGTTTGTGCAATGCCAGTATATTGTTACCCGCAAGTTGGTGAAACTTTTGGTGAAATTATTACCTTGCGCGACGGTTTACTTTCGTCGTCGCGCAAGTTCGTGAAAATTTTCTATTAAAAAAAAAAACGCAAGTACAGACCCCTCAGTTCCTCTCTCTCCTTTGACCCCTCCCCCTCTCGATACTCCCTCCCTCCATAACCACCACATCCAACCACCTCAACCCACAAATCTGACGCAAGAAGGACCGGGCCGCCACCACCTTCGAACCCCAGCCCTTTCCTTGCCATCACCGTCACGCCTGCCGCCAGAAACCTCCTGGAGTGGGGCCGGTTTTGACAGATTTTCGCCAGCCTTGTTCTCTCTCCTCCGGAAACCAAACCGGACGTGTGAGGTATGGTTTCTCGACTATTTTTCGTACTCTATCGGATGGTTGGGTAGGATTTGATCAATTTCTAGTTTTGGTATCTCGATTTTTAACCCTAAGTTTGGCCGATTGTTAATTGAAATTCTGGCCACTTCCGACCATTTTTCGGGGTAGGTCGAAGAAGAAAAGTGGCTCCAATTGATGTTATGAACCTAGGGTAGGAAGCTTGGCCCTTAATTTTGAAAATATTCCGGCAATCGTTATTGCTTTGGACACCTACACGCTGCCGACACGTGTGGCGGCGCATGGGCACTGTAACAGAGGGGCTTTGTGTCCCAGTACGATCCCCTAGTTGTCACGAGCACGTAGGTGTGCTCGGATTTCAATTTGGTTACTGTTTGAGTCTCAAACGGATTTCGCCTATTGTGTGATTTCCTGGTTTGATATATTCGAACCGTTTGATCGAACTCAAACTCACGTATGTTGTATCTTGTATTTCTAGAATTGTATAAGATTCGACGGATCATGGATCGGAGTCCAGGATACTCCGAAATCGCGAATCCTAGGGCAAGATATGCTTTAATTAATTAGATTCTTAATGAAATTGCAAATGCTTAGATTATATCTTGGTAAATTGGATTAATTTTTGTGTTTGTTAATTAATGAAGATTCTTATATATTTTTGTTTTATTAGTTGTTGGGATTTTTCTTTTTCTTTTATTAGACATTGGCCCCATTTTAAAAAAAATTTAATAAATGTTTAAATGGTGTTAGACCATATATTAGAGTAACTATGTTTTTAACTTTGGATGCTTGTTCCTAGGGCAAGATGTCAAACCTTATTAGAAGTCGTAAGGCGGTGACGACTGCACTAAGTTCGCCTCCCCCAGCTATGCTGTCAGTTGCCACTGCTCCAGTACAGATGGACCACATGCCGATTAATCCCGGGGTCTCCCATGCATAGGCGTCATCAGTGTCATTAGTGGCGCAACCTGTTAGGGCCAAGCAGGGTCACTGTCCCCCGGGCACGACCGACACAACATCGACAGACGGTACTGGTGTGTCGGGGTCATAACCAGGTAAAGATTTCCCTGAACTCCAGCTGTTTTGGACCAATATTTTAGTAGGATTTGTTATTTAATGTTGATTTTATATTTCTTTGAAGCTAAGAAGAACACCTGGGGTCCTTGTTCCTAGTTGAAGACGGCGAAGGTCACCCGGGTGACCAACAGTCGTATCAACATTGGATACGACGAGCGGCATCGGGCTGCACCAACTGCGGAATTGCATAGCTCATTGGCACACGACGAAATGGAAGTCTTGGAAGGTCATGCCTGACGAGATGAGGACAGAGGTGCGTGGACAGTCGTCGATATGTATCCTACCTTTTAATTGTTTTCCCTTCAAACTTTATATATTTCTATTACTTAATGTATGTAATTAATTTATTGCAGATGAACTATAATTTAGAAAACCTCGACGATGGGTCATTGGTGTACGTCAACAGACTCTTTGCTGAGAGGTACAAGCAGTGGAAGAGCGACCTGCACCACCATTTTCAGGCATTTGATGATCCGCAGGTCGCTCTTCAAGACGGTTCCCCGAAAGAGCTTGAGGGGCTGGAGGATAGTTGGGCGTGGCTCTGCGGTCATTTTCAAGAGTCCGATTATGTGGTTTTTTTTTTAATATTAAGTTAAAAATTATTACATGTTTCTTACTAATGTTTATTTAATTTTTTATATTTTATTTCAATTTCAACTAATACGTTTGTTTTTGGTATAACAGAAGAAGGGGAAAGCAAATAAGGGCAACAGGGACAAGAAGACTCTTCTCCACCATTCAGGTTCCAGGCCCTTCTCATATAGGATGGAGGCGCGGCGGTGGGTAATAATAAAGTCGTTTATATTCAATTTTTAATATGTCATTAATATTAATTTGTTTTTTTCGTACTAACATTTTTCTTCTCTTATTCAATTAGGGGGGGTCCAAATTCCCAAAGATCGACGTTTATGTTCGACCTAGGAATGAGTCAGCAGAGTCCCTTCATGTAAGTATTCTTTAATTTTAATTATTATCTTATGCATTCAAGTTTCATGGTTATTATATGAATGTTTTAATTAATATTTTATGTTATATTAAACAGGTGACAATGATGGAGAAGAGCCAGTTGGTTCTTCAGGAGTCCGCCTCCCAACTTCCTCCTGATACTCCGCTTGAGTTTGTGGATCCTCCACAGGATGCAGGGTTTCAGATCCTGACGGAAACCTTGGATCAGACTCTCGGGAGGAGGCCAGGGACATATTGTCGAGGGATGGGGAATGCTCGGCTGCGGGAACCTAGACTCCGTTCATCATCGCAGTCAAACAGTCAGGTGACTGCTTTGACAGCAATGGTGGCCGAGCTTAAGGGTCAGTTATCTGTGCTTCTAGAGTCCCTCGCTCGGTCCAGCATTCCAATCCCTCATTTTGGTCCCTCATCGACCTCCGAGCCCCTTCAACCCGAGCATGGCCACCACACCTTTGCCCCTGTCGACAATGTCCAGACCTTCGAGCCGCATTTGCCAGACGACCAAGTAGATTTTGGAACATTGTTTGATTAGTTTTTTACTTTCATAATTACATTTTAAACATTTCTCTTGTACTATACATTTATATTATTTTATAATTAAAAAAATTCTCTTCATTACATTTTTTTTATTGCAATTTCATTTTATTACAACAACAACAAAAAAAATCAAAATTACGGTGCTGTATTCACTTAAGATTTTAAAAGAGTTAAATGTTGTTATAAAGTTTATAGAGTTCAACATATTTCAATTGATTTCAATAAACTCCACATAGAGTTTGATTGAATTTCAAGATTGATTTTAATGGTGTTTGTTAGAGTTTTATTATAGATTTTAAAAGAGTTGATTAGAGTTCTAAAATGTTTTTTTCTTTTTTTCTTTTTATTTTAGGGCTGTTTATCGTTTTTCTAGATTTTCAAAAGAGAAAAGTACCTTTACAAAGACATTTTGTAAAGAACATTCAAACCATATACATCCAAAGAAAATAAATAAAAAAAGGGTATCTATTGCTCATCTTTGACTCCCGTCATTCATAGCATCTCTCCACATATATATACATAGATATGAAGATAATTTTTTCCTCTTTGTTTTGGCATGGACTGGATATACATAGATACTGTACCCCAAAAAAAAAAACAAAAAAAACAAAAAAAAGATGACTATAGATCGATGAAGAAGGCTATCATCTATATATGATATGATGAATAGAAACAAAAACAAAAACAAAAAACAGAAAAACAGCAACTAAAAATAATAATAATAATAATAATAATAATAATAATAACAGCAACCAAAAATAATAATAATAACAGCAACTCTTGACAAGCACACACGCTATATGATATATGCTACTGTTCGATGATTATAGATTGATGAAGAGGGCCTTGGTCGAACAGATTGACAAACACACACGTTATATGATACATATATATGCTACTGTTCATATATGAAAGAGGAGATTTGTTCATATATGCTACGTTATATGATCCATCCATATATGAAAACGTGAAAAGAGGAGATTTTTTACCTTCACTTGACAAGCACACACGTTCAAGGACTAGAAAGCGTAGAGCACGTTCAAAGTTTCTAGGGTTGACATAAGATTTGTAGGGCCTTTTGTATTTATACTTATCACTTTAATTTCTAAGGAAATCGGGCAACTTATTAATTCCTTCAAAATAAATTACTTTTTGAATACACCTAAATTTTGTTTGATTTTTAAAAAATCATAATTGAATACACCTAGATTTCGATGTATTTTTTAAATATCAATTGAAATTTGAATTGAATACACCCAAACTTTTACAAACTCTTTTAAAATCTAAATTGAATACACCCAAACTTTTAAACTCTTTTAAACTCTTTTAAAATCTTAATTGAATACCCCCCCTTCCCCCTTAATTTTTTTTTTTTAAAAAAAACATAAAATTTAATTTAAATAAAAAAATATTTTATTTTGCTCGATGAAACTCTTTTTGTCCCGCCAATTCACGTTTTTACAAAATACAAAAACGTAAAACTAAATTTAAAATATATATATTTTATTTTTGTGCGATGAAAGTTTTCGTCTCACGAAAAAGAAAATGCGACTAAGACAATTTCGTCATGCAACAAAAGTCGTCACGCAAATGTTTGTGACACGAACAGGTCCCTACATTTCTGCGCGATGAATATACACCGTTGCGCTGTGTACTCGCAACGAACATGCTGTCATCGCTCAAAGGTTTGAGAGACGAACAATTGTGTCGTCCCTAAACTTTTTGTGCAACGAAGGTTATCCGTCACTCAGTTTTTCGCGACCAATTAAAAAACTTGGTTGCACAAAGTCTTTCTTCACGATCTTTGCCCGACAGATTCAGCGCCACGAAGTTTTTGTCGGGCTGAAATTTGTGCGACTCAAATGTATTTTGCATGACCAAATGCTCTTCGTCGCGCAAATTGTAAAATATAGTAGTGAGTGAGCTTGTCCAGTTATCCTGTTTCAAAATCATGCGTGTCAAAATTGTTAGGTATATATATAATTTATCAAACAACAAATGATGAAGGGAAAATTTTATATATATATATATATATATATATATAAACGTGAAAATAAAATTTTCAATATATATATGCTGAAGCTTGTATTTTTGAGTTTATTTACCTGATGATCACTTGTATTTTTGACATGATAAAGCTTGTAGTTAAAAAGGAGGTGATGATCTCTTATATTTCCGGAACGCACTCGGTTGTTCCAATTGATCTTCCCCAACGGGATTGCTTGGAAGATACCATAAAAGCACAGATTGAAGAAAGGGATGAAGTGGTGAAATGCTTAAAAGGGCGTCTAGTGTTTATTTATATATAAGTGTATACCCCTCTGGTGAATCACAAATTCGATTTATGAAGACCATCAGGTTCGTCATCAGCATCGCTTTCCTCTTCATCTTCACCACCTAGGGTTTCTGAAGCTACCCTACACATCCTAATTACCAAGTAACTACCAAGCAAGGCCTAAGAGTTTTTGTTTATGCAGAAACAAACTCAAGGTTGAATAAATTTATAGGTAGGAAAGAATGGGGTTATGTTCCTCCTGTATCTACTTGTGCCTGTGTGGGTTTCTTTAAATTTTTTCTGTACAGTTTTTCCTTATCCGCTTATTATTTTCTCCTGTGTTTTGGTATGCTATTTAATTGACCAATTTTGTTTTTACTTTTTTTTTAAAGCTGGAAGAAAATAAAAATATTTACATCATTGTGCTATATTGAAAAGAATATATTTGAATTTTTTTTATATAGTTTTTTATAGAGAGAGATTTTAAAATTTTATGGCAACAAATATTGAGTATTCTTTCTTTAGAAGCTCTATGTAAACATGTTACTCTTTTTTTTATTTTTTTTATGAAGCTTTATTCTTTTGTATCTAGTGATTGTATGTTCATTCTTAAGAGATCGTGTTTGCATATATTAAAATTTAAAACTAAATTAAATAAAGAAAGTTGAAAAAAATTTAAAGAACTCGAAGAAATATTTAATTAGCAAAAAAGAAAATTGAAACAATATGAAAAGTATCACGTGCATGGCAATACACGTAAAGAAAATTGAAACAATATGTAAATATATGATTTGCAATATATATATATATATATATATATATATATACAGAGAGCTTCCATTGAGGGATCTCTCAAATAAGCTTATTTGAGGGACACCCCTTGTAGGCCCCACTCCGGATTGTATTTCACTAATCCAAACCGTCTCTTTTGTAGATACTCATTCAAAGATCATCTCTACAAAAAATCACTTGAATCCGATATCATGTGACCACTCAATTGAGTTATTGAAATTTTAGTACTTTTCTTAAAGCACCGTGTTCATTGATTTTGTAAGACACAATTGGATGTCGAAACGGTTTCCGATTTGTCTAATTTTTTATAAGGATGATCTATGAATGAATACCTAAAAATTAGATGGTTTGGATTATTGGGAAAAGAATTGTAGGGTACCCTAAAGGGCGTCCCTCAAATAAAATTATTTAAGGGATCCCTCAATAGAAGGGGACTGTATATATATATATATATATATATATATACAGAGAGCTTCCATTGAGGGATCCCTCAAATAAGCTTATTTGAGGGACACCCCTTGTAGGGCCCACTCCAGATTGTATTTCACTAATCCAAACCGTCTATTTTGTAGATACTCATTCAAAGATCATCTCTACAAAGAATCACTTGAATCTGATATCATTTGATCATTCAATTGAGTTCTTGAAATTTTAGTACTTTCTTGAAGTACCGTGTTCATTGATTTTGTAGGACACAATTAGATATCGAAACTGTTTTCGATTTGTCTAATTTTTTGTAAGGATGATCTATGAATTAAGACCTAAAAAATAAATTGTTTGGATCGTTGAAAAAAAATTTATAGGGTACCCTAAAGGGCGTCCCTCAAATAAAATTATTTGAGGGATCCCTCAATAGAAGGGGACTGATATATATTATATAAATCTCTAGTAGAATTTTCAAAACTTAGTAGTGGATTATAATAATTTCATTATAAAGTACTTACCCCAACATCCTCAGCAAAAGTTCAACTATAAACGTCCATTGAACAAAACAAAGATATAATGATATTTATTCCTTATTATGTGGAATTGGACCTACAATGTACACACTTAAATCTGCCATATATGCAAAGGACCCACTAGTGTAGTGGCTTAGATTATTTACTCCCTCAGGCAAGGTCCTGGGCTCGAGTCCTAGCATCTGTGTAGTGTGTGTGAGTTTAGTATGCTATCGCCCTTCTTAATAGGAAAAGTCCTCAATAAAAAATTATGCCATATATAAATTCACCGTATATAAAGCATGTTCATCACTTCAGTTTTGTTTCAAGTATTAAATTGAATCCAAATCTAATATATTTGAGATGTTTTTATCAAAACCAACAATGATTCATCTGAGTCTTTTATTATTCTCCCATTTTGTGCATGCCGCCTTTGGAGGCTCTATCGCTCTTTATATGGGGCATAAGTGTTTTAATCAGCTAGAATTTCTAATTAATGACCGTTATTCAGTATACTTGAATAGCATAATGATACATTTATCTAAAAAAATAATGTATGGATATCAAAGTGGCTCCAGAGGCATCAGGAAACAATCATGTTCATGGGCTAGCGCAATGTAGGAGTTACAGTTCAAGCTCAGTCTGCACAGCTTGTCTCTTAGATTTGCAAGCGAAAAGATTCGCAAGCTCTGTCCCAACAAGTTCATGAGTTGGTTGATAATTCCTTAATTTTTTAGCAAAAAGTTCATGAGTTGATAGCCCAATTATGTATAATGGCTTTTGTTAGTGAGTTATGCTTATAACAATTTACGGCTGGGGTATCAAACAATACAATTTATGGTGCTTAATGTACGGGGACCTTTTAGAGTAGAATGTAAGAACTGCTTTTCAAACGGGCCCTAAACGAAATGTAAATAAGTTGTTAAAGTAAAATCCCTAAAATTCACTATAAGAATCAAAAGCAAATAGAACCAGAGAAGTAACCAGCGCAAAGATAAACCAAGAGTTGAAGGAGATTTCAAACGGTGGAGTATTTGGACTATTAATTTTGCACGGCATGTATGACCCATATTACGGGGGCACGACAAAGAAGGCTCGGATTAAGGAATCACGTTATCACATGGAGTACTCTTCTCTTGATGATTAGGATTACAACAGAATCTAATGCCATGCACAAAATTGATATGCATGGTAATTAACGTGATAGCTTCGTGAACCTAAAGAGGTTTTTTTATTTTATAAAAACCCTAGAGAGATATAATTAATTTATAGCGTTTTTATCACAAATGGCCTCTAAACATCTTCCATTTCTTCATTTTTGTCATCAAATCTTCAAATTATTAATCAAAGAGGTCCCTGAAATTTTGATTCACCCATCAATTTCGCTTGTATTCATTAAAACTTTCCTCAAAACTAGTATCGTTCATCACGTAACAAGCTTTAAATGCATATTTTTCATTAATAAAAATAGATGAACAGCCTACAGACAAAATAAAATATACATCATATGGTCAACAGCGTCACATTCTCTCTATTTATGATTTGACAATGAGGTTCCATCAAGGAGAGAGCAAATGGTATTGTTGACCAAAGACCTTCTTCTTTTCTTTTCTTTTTCAATGAAGAAATCCCAATGTTTTATAAGTAAACTCTGATGACTAAGATTCAACTCAATAAATAACTTAAATATGATTTATTGTACTTTTCATATTTCAAAAGTAACCATAATTAAAGCTTACCCTATTATGTGGGTGTATTAAATGTTGTTTTCTCAATTTATTGTGTTGATTTCTTTCCTCCTAAATTTGCAGTTTTTTACAAATTTGGCTACTCACACATCAATTTTTTAAAATTTAAAAATATTTGGCACATACAATCCCACATGAGGATTAAACGTTGTGCCTATATATTAATGCAGTCACAATTTTTTTATTTTTTGGGGTAAGTAATAGGTGTGTAAAACGGGCCGCGCCATTCAGTTTTTCTAGTCTTGCCGTGCCAGCTTAGTCCATTTTTTAAAATAGTGAACCTCCTGACCCAAAGCCCAAGTCTATTTCATCACGGGCCGTGGCCCATTTAACTTGAAATTTCATGTAAGCATATTGAATTAATGCAAAAAAATACATTGTAAACAAGGGAAATGACATTATAATCCAAACAATGATTCTTTTGTAACAGACAAAATAATGAGAAACTGCAAATCTCGTGCATGTTTACAAGTATTAGCAATACTCATTTAATATACATTGGTATTTGGTATATAGAAAATAAAAATAATAAAAGAAGACATGTAAGAACTACCTAAATCTTGGCAGAAACCGTCATAATATACTAACGAAAACTGAAACAGTCCACTTCATTAATAAATTCAACAATTACAATTTATATGTATGAAAACAAAAATTTACTAAAAGACAATGGGCTTTTATTTCTGTTATAGGTTATTTGGCCCTTTTTTCAATTAGAATTAGACAGTGGGCCTTACAAAAACAAAAGAAAATTAATTAATAAAGTGGGTTCGTGTTGGGCTTAGAGCGGGCTACGGGCCACGCACGACTCATTTAGGGATGTGGGCCAACCTAGTTCATTAGGCTTAATTTTTTACCCCAGCACATTCCAAGCTTTCATGCCATGCCTAGCACGGCCCACCAATAATCGTACTTGGGCTGTGCTGTACCACATTTAAACGAGTTGTACTCATGTCTTGCTGGGCCGGCCAGACCCGTTTAACATGTCTAGTAAATAATGCACACACAAATATTCCTATGTGCCTTACACAAATTATTTATCATCTAATTAACGTTCCTATTTTTATTTTTATTTTATGAAAATTGTACCTATTATAAAATAATAGGATAATGTACCTAATATAAATTTTTTAATTCTTTGAATTGTCTATCTAATAGGATAATGTAATAATGTACCTATTACCCATATTCAAAAATACACCTATTTTTTCTATGATAAATAATGTACCTATATTTTGCTTATTTTTAATATAAATAATGTAGGTAAATTTATAATTTATCTATACAAACTACATGTAAATAATGTACTTATACAATCATAATGTACCTTTCTAAAGAGTATTTATGTACCTATAGTGTCGATTGATGTTTTACAACATCTAAATGTACGTACTAGGTAATTTACGAAATGTACCTATGGTATTTTATACCTTTAGGTAAAATGTCTTGCCTTTATATACTATTATAGTAGGCATGTCCACTAATTGTTCTGTAGGAAAATTATAATGTATCTAGATATGTTGGATATATTAAATATACAAATATTGTTACACATGTCATTGCCTAAAACTAGCAAAGGGACCAATACCCAACAAGGAATAGGTATATATATATATATATATATATATCATTTATGCTAACAAACTCCCAAAAAAAAAAAAGATTAGTCAACCTTAATTAATGCATGTACGGTTTCACTTACGGGTTCAAATTGTGACTCCCAGAGGAAATTTAGGGATTATATATTGTCATGTGTTTTAACTTTTCGATATGACAATGTAATTTTCCGACATGGCAACACGTGATAAGTTTGAACTACCGCCATAATGGCATCCCTGTTATATATAAGTTCTTCTCAACAAAGAGGGGTTGATGGCATATATAATTTGTAAATATGTCATAATACACCAACACTTTGGCATCTAATTCAAAATTGGGTTTATTTCATGCAAATGATCCCAAAACTGTACTCTCATTTGCATTTGCTTCTAGTTATTGAAATATGTAGTCCTTAGGTTGTTACTATTTCCGCCCAAATGAAACAATAATTTCCTCTCTCTTTTTTAATACGAATTCATCACAATTGTTTGCCACGAATAGGTGGGGAATATGCAATCTAAACTCTAATGCTTTGTATCGCGTCACACATTTGCTGTTTAATTGAACTTATTTTATTTTTTAAAGCAATGTTTTATCCATTCCTCAAAAATCTTATCCTTACTTTTAGCTTAGCTCAGGGTTTGACACATGACGGAGAGAGAAATGATCTTGCCATATCTTTCTCTTTCACTTTTGGCTTAGTAATTCTTTTACAAAATTACGCAAATATTATACAAAACATGTGTTCGGTATGTTTTTTTTTTTTATTTTCAAAAGATTTCGAAGTAGTAGGTGATTAGCTAATTTTCATTGATGAAGTGGTTGAAGGAAATGGTGAGAAGACTGTTTGGTAAAATGAGGACTGGAAAAACGGTATTAGGTTTGAAGGTTACTAACGAAATCCTATATTTTGGAAGACTTTATTTATTTCTTAACCTTAATTTGGTCCAAAAATGAATAGAGAGGAAGTCGAGACGAGCACATAAGCGATCGTACGTAAATCAAAAGTTATGAGAAAAGAAACTGAGTTTTTATCATAAATAGCAAAAAGCTGGTGAGCACGAAAGTTAGTAGGAATATTTAGTTTGAAATTTTCGTCTCTGTTAAAGCTCTCCATCTCTGATTATCTATTTCTTTAACATACTGTGTGGATTAACATAAACCTCAGCAAGGAATTAATACATTGTCAAAAAAAAAAAAAGGAAGCCGGTACACTAATTTACAAATGCTCTATTATTTGTTGTAGAGATGTGTAAGTACCAACTATGGCAACTACAACTCCCATCAAAATTATACACCCTATAATCAACATTTCGCATCCGAGATTTCGATAAGTACCTGAAATTTTAAGGTAGCAAAGGCATGGTATAATAAGTGAAGCTGTGACACTCAAAAATGCTCCAACCAGAGACATGAGATAAGCAAAAAAAGGTATAGCCAAAGCTACTATGACACTGCTGATTACCAAGGAAGTGCTGAGAAATAGGCGGAAGCTTCGACTTTTTTTGCAGCAACTTGGAAACCAATTTTGGGCAGTATTTAGGATTGGTGTAACCATTAAAGCATATTTGGATAATGGATTGATAAGGGTGGTCCATATTGCGATTTTTGAGCTAAGTTCTTTGGTTGGGAGGTTTAAAGTTATCTGTGATTCTACTGTTGACCCGAACATTAAGTACCCTAAAACTGCCATTGATGCATAACCAAGGGTGCATAAAATAAAGCACACGAGGAGGACCTGCAGCAAAGAAACAACAGATTGAAAATTAGTAAGCACCAAAGCATGCATACGCTAAATCTCATTTATCTTTAACGTGTAAGATATACTTGTGATATCCATATTATAGTAACATCATTTATCTTTAACGCATTTAGGACCTCTTGTAAAGAAGGCTATCCTACTAGGTTAACCATCACTAAAACTTTAGATGTTAGGAAATCGGCCAACAATGTATGTCAAGCTCACATTTTGTACTTACATTCGGGAACTGACGTTTGTTTTTCATTGATTTGTAGAGCGTAGGGAACACTGGATGCGCACAATAGCAGAAGGCATATAAGCTAACAGCAGTAGGGATTCCACTCCAATTAAGCGGTACCGATCCCTCTTGGTGAAATCCAATTCCATCAAAAACAGCAGTCCACAAAATTGACCCAATAATGATAACAGATGAAAAAACCCCACTTGCAGAGACATAAGAAAGAAGGCTGAGGCTATCAAACCACACAGTTGGCAGAACAATAAGTCCACCAAGTATTGTAAAGCACTTCTTCCCACTAATTGTTAATCCAGCCACTTCCAATTTCATTTTTGGAAATAAGTCGTGTAGGTTATCTCCTTCCAGAATTAGGAAAGATGTTGCAACTAAGTAGAGTTCTGTGTTCATGAAAATTGACAGAACTATTTTTCCCTTTTTCCCAAATGCATGTTCACCAATGTCAGGATAAGTTCTTATAGTAGAACCTTCATCCATGCATCTTTGAATTAACAAGCCTGAGTAAAAGGCAGCAACAGCAATTACAAAAAGAAGTATCAAGCTTAGCCACCCTCCTGATGAGAGTGCATAAGGAACTGATAGCATCCCAACTCCTGAAACCAAATTAAAAAGAGAAAATTTTGGCTCATTCATTTGATATTTTACAGTCTCAAGATGAGGTTCAGCTGCCTACACATACATACATACATATATATTATTGGATTTTCATGAATAAGTGAAATGTTGAAGCAATTGTCGATAGCTAGTGAGAAGAAATGCTAGAATACCAAACAAAAAACAATACTACGTTAAAACAATGGTATATAACAAGGAGAAGTACCAGATAGGGCATTGAGTCCATTGAAACAAGTTTTCAAAACAGAGGTTGTTTTAGTTTGGTGATCACGGTCAATTGCCTCTACTTCCTCATATTGTTGCCTTTCATCACACACTAGAGGAAAGGTCAACGATGATCGATCAAGCGCATCAGCAGCATCCATTGGAGGGAGGGAGAGAGAGAGAGAGAGAGAGAGAGAGAGAGAGAGAAGGGTTTGTGATCTGCTGAAAGTTTAAAGTAACTCTTGAGAGCTTAAATTAGAAAGAACATGTGATATGTGTATTCTTAGAAGACTTCTTTGTTTATTATTTTTTTCAAAGTTGAAGATGTTGCCAAAGCAACTATATGTGTATATACAGAGAGCTTCCATTGAGGGATCCCTCAAATAAGCTTATTTGAGGGACACCCCTTGTAGGCCCCACTCCGGATTGTATTTCACTAATCCAAACTGTCTATTTTGTAGATACTCATTCAAAGATCATCTCTACAAAAAATCACTTGAATCCGATATTATTTGACCACTCAATTAAGTTATTGAAATTTTAGCATTTTCTTGAAGCACCGTGTTCATTGATTTCGTAAGACACAATTGGATGTCGAAACGGTTTCCGATTTGTCTAATTTTTTGTAAGGATGATCTATAAATGAAGACCTAAAAAATAAATGGTTTGGATCATTGGGAAAAAAATTGTAGGGTACCCTAAAGGGCGTCCCTCAAATAAAATTATTTGAGGAATCCCTCAATAGAAGGGGACTGTGTGTATATATATATATATATATATATATAAATGGATGAGTGCATACTCGTGGAACAGGAGAAGTATTGTATATTATCCAATGATCCGGCATAAAAAATCGAATCTTACTTGACTATATTTTAAATTCTAGACATGATATATATGGGGCATGTCATTTATTTATATATACATACACACAGGTTCACTTATGTATTTTAATTAATTTCTGCAGTACATTTTTAGGCTTGTTGGCTCTTCAACTGTGGAAAATCGAGAGTCCTCATATTTAATGCATTAAGTAGTTCTTGTCCTGCCAATGAAAATGGTGGATATTCCTCACTTATGCTCTTTTAACCAAATTTTTATTTGAATACTACCGATATTTGAGAAGAGGAGAATCGGCCGACATTGACAAAGAAAGGAAATGAAAACAAGAGTGAATAGTCTTAATCACTTGACTTATAAAAGACATTTGCGTGGGCCTTTTGATATTGAGTAGTAGATTTTTTATTCATTTGCAGGTTTCCATTCTTCTTTTTGGCTTAAAAAAATTTGGAGAGAAGAAACCACTTATTGGTTGAACCGTAGGTGCAATGTTTTACTTCACTGGCAAGGTCTTGATGATGGTGGGGGTTTTGACAGCTGAATGGTTGGTGGTAACGCTAAGGTTAACCTAGCTAGTTTATTTATTTATTTATTTATTGGAACCTAGCTAATTTGTTGATGATGCTGATCATTACCTTGTGCTGTCAACGTACCTATATTCACTATAAAAAAAAAAAAGAAGAAGTGGGCAATAGTCACATTTTTCATAGTAACACAATCAATTTTCGTTACATTTAGGTAGATGGTCAATGATTTGGGTTAGTCCTCACCATTCTTGGTCTGCTTTGGTGATTGTTGAATTAAATATAATAAAAACGAAGCTAATCAGAACTCAAATCAATAAAATATTACACTTATTTAAGTTTCCAATACACTTGTAAGTTCCCAATGCACTTTTAAGTTCACAATAAAATATTACAATTCATAATAATAACTCCACCTTTAGTTGTCAACATTTTCGGTGTGCTTTTATATTAAACAATTCAAATTAAAATTTAATTTTTTTTTAAAAAAATAAAGCTTTTAATATGCACCGAGAAACCAAAACTTGGCCAATTACCACCTAGTTTTCAACATTACCAATGTTGTTTTGTATTAACAATTCAAACTTTAATGGCTCTCTTACACTGCCCATTCTTGCAATAAGGCTTAAGGTATGTCTGGGTTTGTTTTGTGTCTGTCTGGGTTTTTTCTTCGACTCATTTTTAATCCTTAAATAAAAAATTTCAGTTTTTGATGTAAGTTGTAGTGTTTGTTTAACTTTTTAAAGGTTCTACCATCAGGATTCAGATATATCGTCGCCAAGTTATGGATTATATTTGGTTTTTCTTTTTCTCAGATGATGAAAATGACGAGGACAAAGAACAAACGCTCAAGATATAATTAATTTTTACCAGTTGGAGTTTGATTTTTAGGTTTGAATTAAGGGCTGTCATTTTGTCAGCGTTACTATTGGACTTTTTTTGTCGTGATTGTGAGATTTTAATATTACCATGTCTGCATGTACTATATTATTATTATTATTATTATTATTATACATATGAATAAACCCCTAAAAGCACGCCTAGACACGAATGGAGCTAAATGTACTTCAGAAAGAGATGTGTAGTGGGCCAATATTGACATGGAGGAAAAGTCAGGAATACCATGTCCTCCAACGTGGGGACGAGAATGTGTTTCTATTCTGAGCTAATTCATTGTACCTAATTTGGTGTCCCTTTGTGTCTCCTTACTAATTATTCGACACGTGTCATGTAACTTAACAAATAAAAGTATAGCGAACTTAGCAACTAACGAAAATACTATAATGAGGGGTTACGGTGCATCGTCAATTGTTAAAAATGTGGTAGACTATCACTTTTTGGCATATGCACCTAGTACATGTATAGGAGGACTGTAGAAAAACCGGAACAATATTAATCCCAAGGAAAAACCAAATTTGAGCATTTTGAAGCAATGGAAAAGCACCCTTCCCAATTGACTGCACACTTGGAAAGGCAAAATGGGCTTGGGAATTGACGAGAAAATCCATATCACACGATGCGGTAGAGGACTAGAAAGAAGGATTGAAAAAAATAAATTAAAATGAACCCGACGTGAATCGAACACGCAACCTTCTGATCTGGAGTCAGACGCGCTACCATTGCGCCACGGATCCTTATGTTAAACAAAGCATTTAAATCTGTTTTAACTAAACACACCTTATGGCTCTTTCATTATGATATTTATTTACTTTTAAATAAGTAGGCACTCAAATCAAGTACATGGTCGAGCAGCATTACTGTTTTAACTGTTCTAAAAATTTTAAAAATAGTTTATCAGTTCTCTCTACATTTTAGGAGTCTTTTGTTAGAGTGTGATGAAGAGAGTTGTGTTGCTTCTTGTTCCATATCTGTTTCCTCTCAAAATCTTCATACTCATAACACCTCCATGGCTCATCTTCACCATAAGAGAGAGAGAGAGAGAGTGTGTGTGTGCGTGGAGGAGGGTGGGTGGTGACTGTGGAGGTAGTGTCGGTCGTTAGAGTTTTGCTTGGGTTGTTGGATTTTTATTTCTCATTTTATTCAAAGTTAACAACGTTATGTTTGATGTCAAGAGATGAGAGGTGTCAGAAGAACAAGGGAGAAACAGGGTGGGTACAGAGAAAAAGGAAAAAGGAAAACTAGACTCCAAAGCACCCCACCACCCTTCCCTTTCATCTCCTTCAATTTCAGTAAAAAAACAAAAACCACTTGAATATGATGGATTGACGCCATCAAACAAAATTACAGTCAGGGGTTGCGTCTGATATGATGATGGAGATGGCTGGAGTGGATTGCTTCGTGGGAGGTGATGAGGGTAGGGTTTGAGTGGCTGGGTAAGTTGGGTGTGTTGAGTAATTCCAGGAAGGGTTGGGTCTGGGTTGGGGGTTAGGTCGAGAGAGAGAGAGAGAGAGAGAGAGAGAGAGAGGATTGGGTGCAATGGAGGTGCGATGAGGAGGAGGGGGAGACAAGAAGAGAGGCAGAGGGAGTGAGAGTGAGAGAGGAGCTAAAATTACTAAAATGAATATGCCACGTCAACGCACTTAATAGTTTTATAGATAAAAATAAACGGAAGTGGTAAAGTAAGAAAATTTAAATAATTTTTCAAAATTCTGGAAGTTAAGTAAGAAAATTTCATTTTCATGAGCATTGAGCGTCCGTTCCAAAGAGTAAAACAATGACTAAGCCAATTTTAAAAAAATTGGGAGCATAGGGAAGGTAATATGTTGAATAAAATAATTTATATTTTAGACATAAACAATCTTTAATTTAATTGAAGGGCCTATGATATAAATCCCTTCCAAATCTCAAATATTTAAATTTTTCCGAAGATTGTATCAAATTTGTGTTTAACAACCAATAAAAAAAACTTAATTGATAGTCCTGAACAGGCAATGCTGATTTTTCCCCCTTCGATATTTGCTTCTTTCATTTTTGAAACCCAATTCAAAGTCAAGTATTCAACACATAAAATGGCTTGGGGAAACTCTTGAGATGTTCCTTTATATTGGAAAGGCTATAATGAGAAAATTAGAGTGAGGAGCTTATTTGAGGGGTTCAATCCAACCATCAACAAATGTGAGGAAATCAATGGACTTAAACATTTTAAATGATTTGATGGTGGGATTGAACCCCTCAAATAAGCTCCTCACTCTAAACCCTCATTGTAAAAGCTCCTTTATATTGCCATACATTCCTCCACAGCCCACACCATTTGCACAGCAGCAAGAAGATCACAGTCCAAAATAGATCATGAAAACCAGCTCTTGAACAAAAAGAAGACCATAGGGAAGGAGCAACCGTTCAACAGCTTTTGGAGAAAAACTTACACTTCACCATCATACAGTCTATTTAATCCAGAAGTTCTCCTTTTCCTTTAAATTTATGGTAGGGTGGGGAAGAGGAAATTCCTTATATTTGGCAACTACCAAACCCTTTTATCCTCATTCAAAAATGTTACAGAGAAGTAAAAACAAATCCTTACTTTTGCTAACTGCTTACAAAACTACATCCCATAATTTTTACAAGTACACTGTAAAAGAATAAGCATTGAGGATAAAGAAGGAAGATAAAATTCAGATATAAGCAGGCAGCATGTCTTCAGAAATCCTGCATCCTTACAACAAATAAGGCATTGCTATTGGGACTATTTGATCAATCTAAGATTACAGAACAAAAGAATGCAATATTTAGTCTAACAACAGGGTGTTCCCAGATCGTTGATTAAATGCTGCAGACCAGGCTTAAGAAATTAATTATCAAGTACAGAGAATTTTGTTGTTGAAGAATAACTCATTTAACCAACCTGTCATGCCCAATACTCATCTTAACCCACATGCGCATCACAAGTATTCTGTTAAAATCTCGCTGAGAATTTGTCGCAAGAGACTTACCAATCAACAAATCTAGACCGGAGAATAATAAAATCCGGATGCAACAAGACCAGAACAATATTACCTTGAAAAACCCTTCCGTCATTTTCCCCCTTCAGATTCAACAGGCAATTTCTCATTGTTATTGCTTTCTAAGCTGCTTTCCATTTCAATTAACTTTCGCTCTTCTTCCTCAGTCTCTCGTGCTTTTGCTTGATTCACATCCTTAGGCTTGTTGCTTGTAGATTGCTGATACATAACACCACCTACCATACATATCAACAGGCCCAATGTACCAACGAAGGTTGAATGCTTGTCCCAAATAACGAGATTAATCACAACAGTTAATAGCTTGTTCACTATACCAAGAACAGTAAATCCAGTAGCAGAAATTGCCCTTCGGCAAGAAAACCCAAAGAAAGAGATGGATAAACCAAATAAACACGATAACCCCACTGGCAAAACCACCTCAAGAGAATACCAATCGGATTCATCTGAGATTTCATGCTTAATCTTCTTCAATTCACCCATTACAAGCAGTTCTAATGGAAACAGTAGAAGAGCCTCGAGATTGTTATACAGTACAAGACCCCATGTATTTAAACCAATGGTCATTACCACATGCTTTATGTAGACAAAGTCTATGGACATGCTTACCAAGTAAGCTAGAGCCCAACTATAAGCCGTTACTGTGAACTTGTAATCTGTTAGAACATAAATCACACTTCCCCCAAAAATAGTGACAAGTGAGGTCCATGTCCTAATTGATGGCCATGGTTGGTGCAAGAAGATTGTCTCTCCTATCGCAACAAAGATCGGAACAACTGAACGAAAGACGATGAAAGTGTCAACATTAGCATGGAGAAGCAGCTCACTGTTGGTGAAGAGAGAGAGGTAGAATATAATTGCTGCCGGTAGGAAGCGCCACATAGTAAGTAGGTCAAGTGAATCATACTCTATCAATTTAAGCCAGCCACAAACGAGGACACCAATAGCACTTGTCATATACTGCAGAGCAGTTAGTGCCCCAGGATAAGGAAATTTCATGACAGCCCATTTGTTGATGATGGAAAGCAATGAGGCAGATAAGCAATAACCAGCAGCAATACCATAGACTGAGATTTGCTGGAGAAAGACGCTATACCAGTTTGATTGGGTATTACTGACAAGAGTAGGGGCACTAGAACCACCCTGGGCCTGAGGGCCCTGACCAACTTCAGGATTCTCCGCACCATTATTATTAGGCATCTATCATAGGATAAACTTTTGTTAGTCCACCAAAAAAATCAGGATAGGGAAAATGAACCTGGCTGCCAGGGCCACAGGGTGCAAAGACTTCCTGGAAAATTATTTGCAAAATTTGGAAACAAATGCTTAAAAGAAAACTCAGGCAAGAATAGCAACACCTTTTTCATGGGCACTTCAGCTTCATCCATCTTCCCAGCTTCACCAAGGGCCTCCACTTATTCAAGCAACTTCTTTAACTTTTCCTCCACAACAGTCAACGGTTCAAACTTTTCAGTTGACAGCGGAACACAATGCGCAAGGAAACGCTTGAATCAAGATTCGGAATTTTAGTTTTTCGAATCATTTGCTTTTTTTATGTTCGGAAAGTTCAAAACTTCAGTATCAGCAAGTCCTATGGTTTTTTAATCAGGACCGTGCCGTAGAATGCATGACCTGAAGCTGAAAGAAAGGTGGGAAAAATCAGACTCCCACAGAAACAGACAGAGAAAATAAAGTAGTGACAATCTTTTAAATAAAGGTAAACCATTTTCTTGTAGCCAAATTAGAGATCCTATAGCATATTGTACCCATATATTATCTTGCAATCAAATTAGGGATCCTCAAAACTTAACAGATTCAAATGGGAAAACCCTTTCCCATTTTGATAAATTACATATTTACTGAATATTTTCTTTTCTGGGTATGATATTAACCCAATGATCAAATAGTGAAAAACAACTAGGAAACTGAAGCATACAGAATGTATTACACAATGGCAGAAATCCCGAAACTCCAGAAAACCCAGATAACCTATGCGGGTCTATGACCTATGAAACACAATGGCAGGAAACAGAAACAAGAGAAACCAAAACAAAACAAAATCTCCAAATTAGCATCCTTGCACAACATCAAATTACACAACATAACAACTGTCATTCACACATAATTAATTACAACATCAGCATAACAAAACAGTCATTCACACATAATTAATCACAACATGAGCAAATTAAGAATTAAAATCAAAATGTTTCAAATTTGATTAACCTCTTATTCGGTGACCCCGGTCGACGTCAAACACGTCTGCAAGTTTGAGAGAGAGAGACAGAGAGACAGAGAGACAGAGACAGAGCCTGAGACAGTTTGGGTTAGGGCTTAAGTTCGAGATGTAGGGGCAGAAACGATGGAGACTGAGAGTTTGAGAGACAGGCTGAGATAAGCAGAGGAAAAGACAGATTGGGGGCAGAGGAAATGAAAATTAGGGATTACGGCTGAGACTGAGAGTTACTGATAGAGAAGCGATGGCGATCTGAGAGAGGATAGACACCGTGTCTCAGAGCTATCAGCCCAATTAATACCTGCCACGTATTTATTATTATTAAAAACTAAACAGGTAAGGGTTGAGTTCGACCCGTTTATGAAACGGGTTATATTTGTCTCTTGGAGAGTTGACCCGAATTTGACCCAGAGCCAGAATTTTCAAGTAAAAAACTGAAATGGCAATGGAGTTTCTGAAGCTTGGCTTCTTCCTCGACGTTCCTCAGCACATCCTCATCGGCATTGATACTCAGGTAAAACTACTACCAACCCAGCCACCCTCACATGCTTATGCTCTGTTCTGTTGCCCAGAAAATTCAAGATAAAATAAAAAGGGTAGCAATTTGGTTTTCTCTTGGCTCTCTGTATCTTCAGATGATTTCTGTCTCTAGGCCCTGCCCTTTAAAGGCATAAAGATGATCCCTCTTGGTCCTCATTTTGTGTAATATAGCTCATCCACCAGGTTACCTTTTCTTGCTCAATATGTGTTTGTTGCATGTTGGCAGAGAAGATAGACTGACTAGTTGCTCTTCATTGATTATTGAATTATGAGTGTTTTGTGGTTGATTGTATTTTGTAGTTTCTATAAATTCCCAAACTTTATTATTTGTAGTGTGCCTTAGATGTTTTTTTTATTTTTATTTTATGTTTTATGTTTGGCTTTTTTGAGTACAAGATGACAAGGAGTTCTCACCAGTTAAAGGGTGTTTTTGTTGATGCTGGGCCAACTGAGGTTGATTACCAATCTTTTATTGTTAGTTTTGTGGTCACTGGCCTTTTGGGTTAACATTTTACTGTAAGTTGCTTGTGCCATGATATCAATGCAGGTCAGCAATTCTGACCTTTCTCATCTAACAGGTTTGTTCGTAAGCGCGATCCACAAGTTGATTGTATCATATTTTCCATAATATGGAATGAAAGTGATTTACAACAATGAATGAATTTTGATCTCCAATAAGCTTAATAAAAGAAGTTGAGGCAATCTCTGAAGTTGTCAGCAAAATGCTGATGTACACATCAATTCCTCGTATTATCAAACAAAAAGGAATCCATGGCCAAACCAACTTGTTTGAATCTTGACAAGGTAAGAACCCCCTCCCTCCTATTTTAAGTAGTATGGTTGATTATTATTTTTAATGTTTAAAATTAGCTGATTTGGCTATATACTTACACTAATTATTATTTTTTTCTATTGTGGTCGTATTTGCAATGATCTGTTTGGACACAATTGTTGGAAAGTGTACTACTAGAATATTATGGAGGTTCTGAGGATTTGCTTCTTGCGGGAGCTACAATTTCAGGGGCTACAAGAATATTTTTGGTGTGCATACAATGCAGCTTTTAGAGCATTCTATGTTTAAATAGTACTCTGAGATCTTTATGATATTTTGAACTCGTGAAGATGGGGCAATCACTTTTCAAATTTATACCGGACTATAGACAAAATCATTCTTAATAAGTTTCTAGTTACTAAAATATATGCTGGATTAAAGGGAGGTGTGTGTTCAGGTGGAGACAGTTGGGAGTAGCCTAGTAGGGATCCTAAAGAAGCTTTTAACCCAAAGCTGAAGTTTTTATTATAATGTTGACATACTAGTGATGTTTTGAGAAAACAATTTCTTGAGTCCCTCACTGCATATCCTTGAGTTGAGTCTTTTGATTCTAGAATTCAGCTTTTTCCTAATGATGATTGAATCTTAGATTCTGTTATTGCGTTTTCTTTCCAGAGAGAGTAACACATTCAGCAATTCTTGATTTAAACTTTTTTTTTTTCCTTGTAAACTAGCACTGAACAGTACTTTCCTTTTTCTCCATTTCATTTGCACTGATAAATGACATGTGACGAGAATCTCGCAGTTTATTAGAGTCATCTACTATCAATTGAAACATGGACTTCGTAAAGATTGCAGAGACACGAACAGTGGATCATCCCTATTAGATGATTCATGGTTTTCTGCTGATAGCTTTTTGCTCCGTCTTTTCAAGGTACGAGATTTGAGTGCTTGATTCTGCTGCCACTGTGCATTTTTCGTATTACACTGCCGTGCTTGATTCAGTTTTTTCTTGTCGGCTCTGTTGTCATTCAGGTTATTGTTGTTTAGTTTTTATTTGTTGGAACTAAAATGTAGTTGATAGTTATTTATTTAATTTCATCTATAGATTTAATTATTTAATTAGTATGTTGTTAGAGTTGGTACATTTATTTTGACCAAACAAAAAAGTTGGTACATATATAGGTGAAAATGAAAATGTCCTAAATCCTTTAACTTGTGAACAACTAATCTTATATAATACATAAAAGGAACCCAAAAAAATATGTAAAAAAAGTGTCATTAGCTCTGTATTAATAATGAATGAAATCAAAGAATGTACATCAAATTACGTACAAATTTAGGATAATGAAGTATTACACCAAATTGTGAGAGACGCTTCCAAACAAGCATATACAAAATTGTAACTTTAAGAATCAAGCTAAGCAGCACCAATTATAGGGAAAGCCGATGGCTTTTGGCAAACAGCGGTTTGATTTGGAATGACAGGTCTTGAATCCCAAAGGAATCTGTTGCTCAGAAGGCGACGACGACACTGAATTGAGTTCCTTTACTGGATCCAAATTAGTCACAAATGGATGATTCAAAAGCTTAGCAGCTGTGAACCTCTCAGAAGGGCTCCACACAAAGCACTTTCCCAAGAAATCTTTAGCCTCTTCTGATAACCAAACAGGAATAGTGGGAGATTTTGAAGCAATCTGAAGCATTAGGTCCCAAGGTCTCGCCCCGGCTTTCAAATCCCATGGCTTCCTCCCAGTCAACATCATAAGCACAACACAGCCCAATGCCCAAATATCAGAAGGTTGCAGCTGAATATTTTGAAGCACAGTTTCTGGAGACCAATACAGTGTAGTGCCTCCAGAACGCTTCTCTATAATCCTCTTTGCCAGACCCAAGTCTCCAAGTTTGGGCACAAATTTAGAACCACCGGCATCAGTTTTGGAGACGAGTAATATATTCTCAGGCTTCAAATCGCAATGCACATAACCCATTTCATGAATGTGCTTAACCCCTTTCAAAATTGCCTCTGTATACTTTCTTACTTGAAATTCAGGCAACCCCCCAGACTTGTTAATCAAATCCCTCATTGTTCCTCCATCGGCATATTCCATGAACATATTGAATACCTTTTTGCCATCAACACCAGCCGTTACATCATCTCCATAGCGATGGATGATAAACGGGCAGTTGCTAAATATGTCAAGAAGTGAATTTTCCCTCACCAACTCAAGCGCATCACAGTATAATGTCGACTTCACAGCGAAAATTGAGGGCAAAACATCGGCTCTCAAATTGGGTTTTTTGACCCAACCCAAATACACCGACCCAAACCCCCCTTTTCCAAGTATCCGGCCTCGAACCCACTCACGGCCAGCAACCGACAAGCTCTGTTCTTTCTTCGGCCTTGAACTCGAACCCATTGTTTGAAAAACAAAAATTAAAGCTTTCTGATGAACTAGGGTTTATGGGTCTAACAAAACGAAAGCAAAGAGACGCAGAGAAACAGAAACCGGGTAACAAGAGAGAGAGAGAGAGAGAGAAGAACTCCTTGAAGCAGTCGGTGATCAACGAAGAAGGATGAAACGTTGATGTGAAAAAGAGGGCTTGGATTTCTAACGCTCAATTGTTTTTGATTTGAAGCTGTTGAATGAGGGTTTGGAAATCAGAGTATTGTTTTCCTGGTTGGGTTGGGTTTATATAGTTTAACGCGTAACCTTCAAACGGTCATATATTTCTTTCGCGGCTTTTGTTTCCGCTTCAATTAATAATCTAATCAAATATTTATTATTTACTTTTGAAATCCACTGAAAAGATTTACTGAGGATTTGATTTTGATATATCTTTCGTAAATCTTAAGCCATTCTCTCTGATTACAAGCTGTCATCACCGTTGATATGGGGAGATCTGACGATGAAGGGGAGACGCGGTTGACTTCAATTCAACTCTCCTGTTACCATTTTCCTGTGCCCAATAAAAACAAAAACTAATAATTAAAGAAAAAGAAAAATACCCAACAATCACCAAACTCACACCCACCCGATTCCGTCATTTAATTAAGGGTTTTTTTTTGGTCGAAATTATCACCCTCAATTATTTTTTTCAGCCAATTTAATTCTCAGATTATTTTAAATGGGTCAATTTAGTCCCTGTAGTTAGTTTCTATGTAATTTTAACAAACGTGAAACTTTCAGAAAAAAAAATTCTTTAATTAAAGATTAACAACTTAAGATTAAGTGAAAGGACATGTGTCAAAAAGTTAAATAGGATACAAAGTGAACACATGAAAAATGATAACAGGAGAGTTAAACTCGACCAAGTCGGAGATTTATGGCCTTAATTTTGCCTTAGAATTAAGTAGTCATTTTACATATTTTCAAATTTTTATGATTTGACTTGATTTTTAATTTAATTAAAATATATTCCAACACAAAAAATTACATGAAACTATTGAATTTTAAGTTAAAGAATTGAAAACAGCTCACATGACCTTCACAGAAAATAAAAGAAATATATATTTTTTAGATCCATGGAGGAGTGGGGAATTGCATTTGGAATCTCTTCCAAACAAAAATGTAAGAGGAAGATAAATTCAACATGAGAGGGGAGATCAAAGAAAGAACTTTTAATGAAGCACACAATGCAAAATTTGTAAAATAACATTTATAGTCCTTCTAGTTTTGTAAATATTTCAATTAACGACTTATAGTTTCAATTTAAGCAAGTGAAGACCTATAGTGTGCTTAAGATCTCAATTAAGAACAATTAAATCCACAAATGGAAATATTCACGTTTTTTTATCAAGTGGAAAACATGGGAGAGGCAAAAATGATCTTTTAGAGTGTTGGTGAACCTAACTACTCTCGTATTATCATAAACGATTATTTATTAGGATCTAGAGCACTGTTAGAAAAGGTAGATTTTTAATCCCCACGTGATAAACACATCAAACTTCAATTTTATTTCTAACGTATTATATTTAATTGAAATTTTTTTTTAGTACAAGCGATTTGGGGAGGAGGTTTACACAATATTTGTTCGGTGTCTAGAGGTTTTCACCCACATGGGTGAAGGTGGAAGAGTTTAACCAAGATATACCCCACTATAAATACATATTTTCTTTACTTGTTTATGGCCATTTTCAGGCCATCCTATTTCATCGAGATACAATTTAAATTGCGATGTAATTTTCTTGTTTCTAAATGGATTTCTTCACATTTTTAAGGTTTATGCTCTACTCCGAGAAAAGATCCACCCAATTTGGATTAATGAATTACAAATAAAAAATCTAATTTTTTGTTTAGAATTCAGTAGGAATGCTCCCGGAAATAGCATCAAACATTGTATTGTGTTGGTATGTACTAGGCTAGAAGTATCAGATATTTGCCTCAACTTCTATTAAGTTTAAGATTTATGCAACTTCTTCTGTTGAGGTTACAAAATTCAATCTATAGCATCAAACATTCACTGGAAATCACTTGGATCCATATTGCGGAAAATGTGACTCCTCAAGTAAGACAATGATACAACCAACACGAATGCAAACCTCTTCTTCTGTTACTTTGGCCAATCTTTCCTCTTGTTGATCCCACATACGAACACTTACCTGTTACATGAGAAAGGTCAGTCTGGCTAATCTATTCTCTGCTAAGAAGAGCTTACCTGGTACACAAAATGAGGACCAGGACGAATCACCTTTATGCCTTTAAAGGCAGTGCCAACTGAAAACATCTGAAGATACAGATAACCAAGTGTTCAAGTGTAAACTGATTGACAGAAAACCATATTGTTTTCATTTCCATTTTCTCTTGAATTTTCTCGGCAACAAAACAGAGCAAAGCATGTGTGTCTGGGTTGGTGGTAGTTTACCTGAGTATCAATGCTGCTCAACATTTGCAGTTCGCTCCTGTGGTTGAGATGCTGGATGACCCAAGTTCTAGTTTGACGCCATCATTTTAACACTTATTTCTCTCATCCCCTACCATTCAACAATTACAGTTTACTCCTATGGTTTAGATGTTGGATGACCCGAGGATGTAAATTGACGACGATGGATGCTATACAAAATACAGCGCTGCTGTAAATTTTTCTTGCTAATTTTAGACAGATGGGACAATTCCCTTGAAATGCTTGGTGAAAGGTCTAATTATTCATATAAGTTTTTTGAGTTCTGAGACTGCATGAGATAACTTTATTTGATGATGCATAAAAGATTCAGTTTCTGTATATACTAATCTTATATAAACCTAATGGATCTCAAATGCAATGAATTACAAAAAAGGAACCAAAAGAAATATGTAAAAGAAAGTGGCATTAGCTCTGTATTAATAATGAATGAAATCAAAGAATGTACATGAAATGACACAAAATTACAAATTTAGGATAATGAAGTATTACACCAATTTGTGAGAGATATTTCAAAAAAGCAAATACAAAACACCAACTTAAGGATCAAGCTAGGCAGGACCAATTATAGGGAAAGCGGGTGGCTTTTGGCAAACAGTGGTTTGATTTGGAATGACAGGTCTTGGAACCCAAAGGAAGAATCTGCTTCTTAGAAGACGATGATGACACCGAAGAGAGTTCCTTTACTGGATCCAGATTAGTCACAAATGGATGATTCAATAGCTTAGCAGCTGTGAACCTCTCAGAAGGGCTCCACACAAAGCACTTTCCTAAGAAATCTTTAGCCTCATCTGATAACCAAACAGGAATGGTGGGAGATTTTGAAGCAATCTGAAGCATGAGGTCCCAAGGTCTCGCCCCAGCTTTCAAATCCCATGGCTGCTTCCCAGTCAACATGTTGAGCACCACACACCCTAGAGCCCAAATATCAGAAGGTTGCTGCTGAATATCTTGAATGACAGTTTCTGGAGACCAATACATTGTAGTGCCTCCAGCACGCTCCTCTATAACCCTCTTTGTCAGACCCAAGTCCCCAATTTTAGGCACAAATTCAGATCCACCAGAATCACTTTTGGTGACAAGTAAAATATTCTCAGGCTTCAAATCGCAATGCACATAACCCATTTCATGAATGTGCTTAACCCCTTGCAAAATCGCCTCTGTGTACTTCCTTACTTGAAATTCAGGCAACCCAGAACCCCCAGAATTGTTAATCAAATCCCTCATTGTTCCTCCATCAGCATACTCCATGAACATATTGAATACCTTATTACCATCAACACCAGCAGTCACATCATCTCCATAGCGGTGGATGATAAATGGACAGCTACTAAACGTGCCAAGAATTGAATTTTCCGTCACCAGCTCAAGCGCATCACAGTATAATGTCGACTTCACTGCGAAAATTGAGGGCAAGGAATCGGCGCACATATTGGGTTTTTTGACCCAACCCAAATACACCGACCCAAACCCCCCTTTTCCGAGCATCCGGCCTCGAACCCACTCTCGCCCAGCAACCGACAAGCTCTGTTCTTTCTTTGGCCTTGAACTCTGACCCATTGTTTGAAAAACAAAAATTGAAGCTTTCCGGTGAAATAGGGTTTCTGGGTCTAACAAAACGAAAGCAAAGAGACGTAGAAAAACAGAAATTGGGTAGAAAGAGAGAGAGAGAGAGAAGAACTCGTTGAAGCGATGATCAATCGGAGAAGACGATGAAAATATTGATGTGAAAAAGACGGTTTCGATTTTCAAACCCTAAGTGTTTTTCTCTGCGTGCGTAGTGCGTATGGTTGACGCTGTGATTTGAACGAGGGTTTGGAAATCAGAGTTTCCTTTTGCTGGTTGGATTGGGTTTATATAGATGTAGTTCAACGCGTAATCTTCAAACGGTCGTATTTTTCTTTCGCGGCTTTTCCTTTCGCTTGAATTAATAATCCAGTAAAAACAAGATTTACAAAGATTTTGAAATATACTTCGTAAACCTTAAGCGACTCTTATTATTACAAGCTGAGAACATATCATGACCGTTGATTTCGGGAGATCTCGTGATAAAGTGGAGACCTGGTTGGGTCGGAGATTTATGGCATTAATTTGATTTTTTTAACTAAATTAAATATAAAATTTTATCTTATAATTGATTAATCATTATTTATATTTTAAAAATCCTTTTTATATTTTAGGAGTCAATTTGATGTTTAATTAACTTAACTCAAAACATAGAATTTGAAAAATGGTAAAAAAAAATATATAGAATTGAAATACTAAAAAATTTAAGTTGAACTATTAAAAATTAGTTTGTTTTTGTTGGAATATTAAAAATAGTTTTTTTTTTAATGCAGATATTAAAAAAGAGTTTAAAGGGTATGTATCTGTGCAATGCAATTGTTCCAATAAATGATTTAACTTTTCTTACCTCAACAAAAAAAAAAACAAAAATTTTTTGAAAAAGATTCAAAATTTTATCTTAGAGTTAATTAATCATTTTTATGTATTTTTCAAATTGATTTTTTTTTTTTATGTTAGGACTCAATTTGATATTTTAATTAACCTAAAACGTAAGATTTGAAAAATGGTTTTTTAAAATGTAGTTTTTTTTTTTTTGTAAATATCACAAGGTGTCCTCACACTCAAAGGGTGGGATATCCTCAATTGGGGTTCTGCTTGCTTCTAGCCACAAAGTGGTTCCAACGAGTTTCGAACACCTGCCATTGAGATATTAGGTGGCTAGCTAACTGGAGATGATAGTTTGCCAACCACACTACACCTTGTGATTGGAAAAAAAAATTTGAAATACCAAAAAATTTGAAGTTTAGAAAGAAAAAATATATACATCTGTGTAATTTTTTTCCAATAAATGATTTAACTTCTCTTACCTAAAAAAACAGAAAAAGGAAGAAGTAGCTTTATGTTACCTCAGAAAAAACTTGACCAAAAAAAAAAAAATACTGTCTCAGAAAAAAGAAAGGGAAATTCACTATTATACTCAATATAGGAACCTAAATTATAAAAATACCTCATATGAAATGAACTTTAAAAACACATCCAAAGCTCATTTACAACATAACAAAGCTTTTAACTTCTTATAAATTACAAAACTAACATCAATTTCTTAAAACAAGCTCAATCCCAAAATCTCATAAAAATACCCAAAACACTCAATAGGGTATCAAAGTAATTTAATAATCAATATTAAATTCAATAAGACTAGTTGTCATTTTTTAAGTTTTTTTGGATTTGTTTATAGAAATTCAATTGTGTAGAGTTTATTTATAATATTAGTAGTAAGAATGAATACATCACTAAATATCTCAAAAAAAAAATTCGAAAGCAGACACAGCTCCATTTCCCTTCTCCCCTCCGTCGTCCCCAAATATCTGAATCTCTCTTTGCCTTCAATGTGTTTATTGACCGGAAAACCCCCAACAAGCTGAGAAGATAATGGCTTGGAGGCTCTGTTCCCGCCGTTCCCTCCTTTCTTCTATTTGTCAAGTCCCAAACCTCCGACTGCAGCTTTCACTTCCTCCAAGGTCACAGTCCTTTACTCATTTTTTTTAATAGACTGTTGGTGCCAAAAACTCGCCTGTCAGATTCTGAAAAACCCATTTGTCTCTTTTCTCTTTCAGATTCGAAGCTCTGTATGATTCTGCTCTGAGCACTTCAACAAGTCAAATTAGCTGTGGGTTTTGCCCAAAATTTCAAGGTTTGCTTGCATTTCTTGAACTTCATAGCTAATGATGTGTATTTGTGCATGTCTCTATGATTTGTACATGTTTATAATCAAGTTATCACATTTTTGTTCCCTCGTAGACGTTGTGGTTATCGTGATGTTAGAATTGTGACATGTAGTCTACGTATTTGATAAAAGTTCTAATAGAAGACATCAATTCTTTGCTTGAAACTGTGCCATTACCATTTCAACTTCTTAGAATGAAGTTATGTGTCAAAGAAAAAAAGGGTTACTGGATTTATGTTTGATAGAGGCTTCCTTGTCTTTGTACTTTGGGCTGGTGTCATTGACATGTCCGTGGTCAAAATTACAACGCAACAAGATTACTATCCAATTCATTTAAAGAGAATGGGTTCTTGAACTTTGGATTTTGTGGCTTGGTTGATTTAAATTTTAAACTATTACTGTTACATCGAAGCCAACTTTGTGCTGTCTCTGTAAAATTAGATGCATGACGATGCATTATCTATATATTTTATTCCTATTGTATTAATAGGTTTTCTTGCTAGTTCATTCTTGCAGACAAAATATAGCTTTGCTTTCACAAAATAATAAAAGATAGAGATAAAGCTTTGCAACACGTACGTTTTCCCTCTGAGTTTTATGCTTCTGCTACCTGTATGACTTTATTGAATATGTTGCAGCTTCACGATCATATGCCCGTGGTGGGCATAAACCTTATGATCTCTTTGGAAATGGACAACCTGGTGATAAGGACTTTAGGAAAGCCTGGAAGAAAGAGATTGATGAAGATGCTTCTTTATGGACAGGAAGTGAAGAAGAAAGTGACAATGAAAAGGATGAAAAGAGTCATCTGGAAAAAGAGATTCGAAAAGTAAGACAGCAGGCAAGGGAGCACTCTAACCTGATTGATGCTGATGACAGTGATGAGCTGAGAAGTGTTTGGTCTGGAAGTGATGAGGAGAAGTCTCTGTGGACTGGTAGTGAAGGTGATGACGACGACGATATTCCTACTGAACCCTACCCAAATGAAAGCAGTGATAAACATATAGATAAACTATTTGAGTTTGAGGAAACATCAAAGTATCGGACAATCTCAGAATTATTGAAAGCTGAGCAGGAACCGGAAGAATTGTCCCCCGGAAAGCAAGCTAGGAAAATTGCAGTTGAGAATGCCTTGAAAAAGTTGAAGAAAGGGCCAGATGGTCGATACATTAACGTATGGGAGGTCATGAGTGACTTAGATATTCTAATAGGAGCATTTGAAAATATAGTTTCAGGACCAGAATATGCAGAGCTTAGACAGGGAGGGCCTAAGAAATTAAATATTCAGTTTTTCAAGGATATACAAGCCCGTATGAGAGATCCAAATTATAAGTTCTCACCTGAGTTAAAGTTGAAACCAAAGAGCAAACTAGTTCGTAGAAAGAAATGGCAGAAGACACAATCTAGGCGGAGGAAAGCACAAAAGCGCTAGGTTTCTCTTTCCTCTTTATTGTTTAAATCTGTCAAACTTAGAAAGTGTAACATGTGTATCGTTCAAACTTTGGAAATTTTGATATATGTTTCTGAATTCTATATATGATTTCTTTGTTGGCCTATCTAACATCCAGTTATACTAGTGGTCGGGTTCCACACATGTTTGTTGTGTCAATTACGTTATTTTGCTTTGGAAGATGCTAGGGTGACTTCAAAAAAATTACCCAAAACATAGGCTCATCAGGAAACCAACCCATTTCTCCAAAATTTAGAAAAGCCACTCATTTTGGGCTTGAAAAGACCAAGACACCCTTATTTAATACAGCACTTGAGCCTTTTTCATCTTTGTCTGCTCAAGAATGCCATATTCGCATTGGCTTCTGAATATGTTCTAAAGCAACCCTTTTACTGGCAAACTGTACGCCGATTGTGGTCTCGCATTTCATGTCATGATCCTGCAGATGCCTATCCAGGCGAGAGCCAGCTGTGGGCAATCTGCAAGCCTAACATTGTGCAGTCCCCTCTAGGGTACAATGCTTATTGTGGATCAGAGGTCAAGGAAACACCACGTTTGCTGACCTGTATGCATGATTTTCTTAATCAATGTATCATCACCATGATCATCTTTACCACACACAATTATCTTGTAGTGTGCCCCTTTCAATATTTTGGTATAATGAAGTACCCTCAGCCAAGAAGCTTCGTATAATGGTAGATATCCATAAGTACGTTTCGATTTTTCTGTGTAGCTTAGCTTGTCTTTCTTCACAATCACAGCTAGCCTCTTTGATTAACAACTGTGCTGCTTTTGATTTTTCAGGTATTTCCTTGAACATCCTGAGTATTTAACAGATGGGGTAATTCTGTCACAATTTTTCATTTCAAATCCTGAGGCTGTTGTAGGGAAATTATTTCCACAAGTTTCCTGCATTGACAGCATACTGATGCCATTAGATCTCTTGAACCTGGTGAAGGTACACAGATGCAGGAAAATCATATACAATGTATACTGTTTTCAATATTGAACTGCTTCTATCGGAATTGTGGCTTCTGGTTTCCATCAGATCATGTTCCCTGTAAGTCTAAAACCATGTATGTAGTTTTGTCCTAGAAAAAGTTGTTTGCAACAGGCGGGAAAAAGTACGTCTTTTGCATAACCATTTGTTTCTGCTTTCAATTATGTAAGTCATATGGTCTAAGTCACCTCCATAGAAAGGTTAGTCTGCTGAAGTGTTTGGAAATTTCCACTTATTACATGATGCTGCAACTAGTGATGTCCCATATGAGTTTGATGAGATACCGTATATATTGTGATTCCTTTACGCATTGACCTTGTGGGAAGCAGTGAATACTGTTCTTGTGCAGCTATTACTTTTTTACTCATTTGCCGTTTAGATCTTGGACACATTATATTAAGATAAGTTTAGAAAACATAAAATACTGGTTATACCTCCTGTTACTTTAGCCATGGTATCTCTCGCCTGCTTGCAGAAAACAAATTAACGCAAAGCTAAGGGTCTTGTCTTTATTCTGCAGAACTTAGAATGGCTTGGTCCGGATGGCTCTGAAGACTTGCAACTTGATAAAGCGGCGCTCCTTCCTCCTCTGTACTTGGAGGCAACTATGCTTGACCCTGTTGCTCGGCCTACAAACTGTTGGCGTGACTTGTGGATATTGACTTACTTTCCTTACAAACCAAGAATTCCTATTATAATTGTAATTGATTTACTTTAATTTCTGATTTCCTACTGTAAATAGATTTAGGAATTTAGTATTTACTTGCCCATTTAGGTTTCGTTGTATTATAAATATGACCTCTTACAAAGAGAAGAATACACAGAAAATTCCCACAAACAAATATTCTCTCATAGTTTTCCTATTTTAGCATGGTATCAGAGCGGCGATCTTAGAATTGCTGACTCTAGTTTCAAATCCCTACCGCCGCAATGGGGGTTGATGATTTTTTCAACCCTCATAGATGTAGCATCATCGACTCCTCTCCTTCTCAACCAACCATAGCCGAGTTGAGTGCTCAGATGGCTCAGCTCCTACAGATGCAGATTTTGGCCCTGAATTTGATCCTGAATTCGGATCCTATTTTGATGACCTCGAACCCGATCCGGAATCAGGATCCTATTTTGACGACCCCGACTATGACGACGACGACAACCTCGACCCCCACTCCGATGATGACCCCGACCCTGAATTTGTCTCTGATTCAAACCCCGATCCCGACTTCGACTCCTACTTTGGCCCCGCCTCAGGATTAGATCCCGATCCGAATTCCTGCTAAACCTATATCCCATGCCTCTTCCGATGCACAAATTATGACTTCTCGATTAACGACCTCGACACATGGACTAGATTACGCATATTGTGGTGATTCGGGGCACACTCGTGAGACTTGTTTTAAATTGCATGGCTACCCCGATTGGTGGGCTACTCTTAAAGATCGAGGACAACGCAATACGACCAGTAATGGTACTGGTTATGGATTCCATACTTCCGATAAGATTGATTCTAAGAGCTGGATAATTGATTCCGGTGCAAGTGATCATATGACATTTGATCCTAATGTTTTCTGAATACTACACAACCTTGACGAACTTGTATTGCAAATGCCAATGGAGTTACTTATCCTGTGACAGGGGCTGGCACTGTTGCACTCTCATCCTCTCTCTCACTGTCTAATACTTTACTTGTTCCATCTTTATCCACTAAATTGTTGTCAGTTAGTCAGCTGACTGAACAATTGAATTGTTGTGTACTCATTTACCCGAGTTTTTGTTTGCTTCAGAATATTCACACTAAGGAGATTCTTGGTCGTGGTACTAAGAAATGGGGGCTATATTATGTCAATGACTTCAGTCCCAGCGTGGCTAATAGTGTGACGCATCCCTTTGATAGCAAACAAAAGCAAATCTGGTTGTGGCACCGTCACTTGGGACATCCGTTTTTTAGTTATATGAAGCATTTTATACCAAATTTATTCTCAGGTTTCAAGGACTCCGACTTCACATGTGATACTTGTATTTTGGCCAAGAGTCATCATGTGCCCTACCCGTTGAGTACGAACAAGTGTACTACTCCATTTATGTTAATTCACTTTGATGTTTGGAGACATTCACCTATCACTGCTCCTTTTGGTGTTTGATAGTTTGTCTCATTCATAGATGATTGTACACGGATGACATGACTTTATTTGCTGAAGAATAAAAAAGAAGTGTTTTCCTATTTTCAGTCCTTTCACAAACAGATGAAAACTCAGTTTAATGCTCAAATCCAGATTCTTCACTTAGACAATGGTGGAGAATTTGTCAATCATGACTTTTAGACTTACTTTCAACAACATGGAATTATCCATGAGACGACTTGTCCTTAGACACCGCAACAAAATGGTGTTTCTGAAAGAAAGAATCGACATCTTCTTGAAACTAGGGATAGCAATGGGTCGGGTAAGGGCCGGGTATGACAATACCATCCCCATCCCCGCTCTTCATCCCCGCCCCCGTCCCCAAACCCATCCCCATTTATTAGGTTTCGGGGAATCCCCGTCCCCGTCCCCGTTGGAGGACTATCCCCCATACCCACCCCGAATTCCCCTTTTTTTGCATAAAAAAATATTTATCATACATTTTAACATGAAGTTTCATATTAAATTATCATTCAACACATCCAAATTAACTATAAAGTTCAACTCAACTATTCAAAATCACATCAATATGAAATTCCATAGAAAATTAGGAAGAATTAGGAGAGGGAAGTTAACTTAGGGTTAAACATAAATATTATAATTATATATTTATTTATTTATTTAAATATAAACATATATATTTTCGGGTCGGGTTCGGGGATGGGGACGCCGATACCATCCCCTCCCCATACCCGTCGGGAATTTTTCATGTTCAGGGATCCCCGTACCAGATACCCATTTAGCCCCGAAATCTCCCCCCGTTGGGGTCGGGGACCCGACGAGGACCCTCCCCTACGGGGATTTTTGCCATCCCTACTTGAAACCGCCCGAGCACTTCTGATTAGCGCTCATGTTCCTGGCCATCACTGGGATGATGCTATTGTCACCGCAGTTCACCTGATCAACCGCATGCCTTCTGGTGTATTGATCTTTAAAACTCCCTTACAGGTGCTTGTGCAACTTAGACCTCTTCCCTCTGTTTTGGTACTCACACCCCGAATCTTTGGATGTGTGGCTTTCGTTCATCTTCACAAAAATCAACGTAGCAAACTTGATCCCTGTGCACTTCGTTGTGTTTTTATGGGTTATGCCACTCATCAGAAAGGCTACCGCTATTATCACCCTTCTACTCGATGTACCTATATCACTTTGGATGTGACCTTTCTGGAATTTGAGCTGTTCTTCCATGACCCATCATCCAATTCTACGTTTTAGGGGGAGATACGAAGTGAAGAGCAGAATTGGAGCAACTTGGAAAACAAAGAAATTCTCCTATGTACAGAAATGATCGATCGTCCCGAGTCTAGAGCACAAGATTACTCTCTGCCGAAAAGCGATCAATCGCCCATTCATAGCGATCAATTGCCTGACCCACCTGATCCATGCAAAGATATTTTTGATCCGAGTCTCACACCTACCGACAATACAGAACAACAAGATGAAGATCCTCCCTTTAACTCAATAGTACCAACAAACCAATCCCCTGAGAATATCGTTGAGGTAACTACTCCTACTAGACTTGTGCATTTAGAGGATAAAACTATTGGATATCAATTACCTTTCAGGCAAAATCGTGGGAAACCACCAAACCGTTATTCACCTGATATTGGCAAGACATCCAAGTATCCAATTGCAAATTATGTATCCACTGAGAAGCTGTCTGAACCACTCAAGGCTTTTGTGAATCAGTTGTCTGTTATCCATATTCCAACGAAGGTCTCTGAAGCATTGAAAGATCCTAAGTGGGTCTAAGCTATAAAAGAGGAGATGAAAACTCTTGAGAAAAATCAGACTTGGACATTAGACACTATACCACGAGGCAAGACTTGTAGCAAAAGGGTACAGACCTATGATATAGACTATGAAGAAACCTTTGCTCCAGTTGCAAAGTTAAACACCGTCAGAGTCTTATTGTCCCTTGCAGCTAATTTGGATTGGCCACTACACCAATTTGATGTAAAAAATGCTTTTCTACATAGCGAACTCACGGAGGAGGTGTACATGGACATTCCTCCTGGATATAACACTACTCAGACTAGAACAGTTTGCAAGTTACGAAAAGCATTATATGGATTGAAACAGTCACCACGTGCATGGTTTGGACGGTTCACCATGGCAATAAAGAACAATGGTTTCAAACAGTGCAATTCAGATCATACTCTATTCTTGAAACATCGAAAAAGGAAGGTAACAACATTAATAATCTATGTTGATGATATGATTATTACTTTGAATGATAAACAAGAAATATCACAGCTACAAGACTATTTGGCTACTAGTTTGAGATGAAGGATCTAGGTGGACTCAAGTATTTCTTGGGAATTGAGATGGCTCGATCGCAACAAGACATATTTCTCTCTCAACGGAAATATGTCTTGGACTTGTTGACAGACACAAGAATGCTAGATTGCAAACCTGCGGACACTCCTATTGTTCAGAATCTTCATCTTGGAGAATATCCGGATCAAGTTTCAACTAACAAAGAAAGATATCGAAGGTTAGTGGGAAGATTGATCTATTTGTCACATACTCGGCCAGACCTTGCTTATGCGGTGAGCATTGTCAGTGAATTTATGCACTCTCCAAGTGAAGACCACATGAATGCAGTTCTTCGGATACTTAGATATTTGAAGTCTGCACATGGAAAAGAACTTCTGTTCTCAAAGCATGGTCATCTAAATATTGATGGTTATTCATATGTAGATTGGGCAGGTAATGTAACAAATAGAAAATCCACATCGGGTTACTTCACATTCGTGGGAGGTAATTTGGTGACATGGAGGAGCAAGAAACAAAATGCAGTAGCTTTATCCAGTGCAGAAGCTGAGTTCAGAGGTATGACTAAAGGGATTTGTGAACTTCTTTGGTTAAGAAAGTTGCTTATTGAACTTGGGTATAAACCTACATCCACAATGAATCTCTTTTGTGACAACAAGGCTGCTATAGCCATTACACATAATCCAGTTCAACATGATCGTACTAAACATGTTGAGGTGGATCGACACTTCATCAAACAGAAGCTTGAGGCTAAAGCGATTTCCAGTAAAGCATTCCACAATTCACTGGATCAGTTGGGCATTGGCGACATCTATGCACCAACGTGAGGGGGAGTGTTGGCGTGACTTGTAGATATTCACTTACTTTCCTTACACACCAAGAATTCCTATTATAATTGTAATTGATTTACTTTAATTCCTGATTTCCTACAGTAAATAGATTTATGAATTTATTATTTACTTGCCCATTCAGGTTTCGTTGTATTATAAATATGACCTCCTATAAGGAGAAGAATACACAGAAAATTCACACAAACAAATATTCTCGCATGGTTTTCATATTTTAGCACAAATGACCTAACAACAACAAGAATTCCATTAAAGATTTGCAGTTGTAATCCAAGGATCAGCACAAAGTCAAGGTAGAAGGGCCAGGTCAATGTTGGTCGTTACTTGTGGGGCTCTCTGTTCGTTTCCGTTTTTTTCTTTCCTTTTCTTCGTTGTTTAGTCAAGTGCAACTGTTATGGGGTCCTTCTGCAAGCTGCAACTCAAAGGCACAGACAAAGATTAGTCACACTCAAAGGAAAAATGACAATGAAGAAGCTTTGCTTGCCTTTTTTACTTCTTTTCTTCTTCTTTTTTCCTTCTTCCAATTGAAACATTTCAAATCCTTCAATCTTTTACTCCTTTCCCTATTTCCTGTGTTGGGGTTCTGTTGTCTTGCTAATCCAACAAGATAGTCTCCATGGAAATGTCATGCCAAATGCGTAAATTTAGTCATATTCTTATAACTAGCGGAGACGTAAGATTCAGTCAAATTTCAACTCTCTTTTTAAGAAATGAATGTAATTTGTTTTTACGGTAATATTTACTTGCAGTAATAATGTGTGGGAGAAACATGAGCGTTAGACCATCTCCAACCATGTTGGGGCTATACTCAAATATCCACTCTTCAAAATACAACTATACATGTATTTTCAGGACTCAAATTTTTTTTTTTTAAATCCTACCTTGCAGACTCATAATTTGAGTAAGCAATTTTATTAAATTGTTTAAGAATGATTAACCCCTAATTTTTTTTTTCTTGTTAATTTTTCTTGACATTATTTTTGTTTCAATACTCGTGATTTAATTTTCTAAACATTTTAACCTAAAAAAATTAAAATTCCAAAACATAATAGAATTTCACTTAAAAATAAAAACAAGTACAACACCATACGTATGCCAGGAATAATTCGAACCCTTCATTGAAGCCATTGCCATAATTTTCTTCCATTTTTACTTTTACTTTTACTTTTACTTCATTGGATTCCTTTATCCTCATTCAATAATGTTTTGAACTTTTGCCCACCTCCACTTGTGTTCTTCAATTATTTTCTGAACCATTTCTCATCCCCTATTGTCTTGTTTCAATCATGTTCTGAACCATTGCTCAACTTTTTCCATCTCACTTTATTAGATTCCCTTATCTTTCCCTATCTTTTCTTGTCTTCATTCAATTATTTTATGAACCATTTCCCATCTTGTCTTGTTTCAATCACATTCTAAACCATTGCTAATCTTTGTTCATGTCACTTTATTGGATTCCCTTATCTTTCCCTATCTTTTCCTATCTTCATTCAATTATTTTCAAACATGTAGGTCATCTCATTCTCTTGTCTATTTAAGAAGTGTTATTCTACTGAATTGACCACACAATATCCTTCAATTCTCCTTCTTACAATGAATTCATGTGGGAAGGCTATACAAAATTTCTTCAATGATGATTCTGATGATGATGATGACCTTCATCAACATAGGGTTGCGATGGCTGTTCAACACCATACTGCTGGAGCAATATGCTCAACAATCCAAACATGGTGGTTTTGTTGCAGGCCGTGAATACAATAATCGGAAGAGAGAAAAACATCATAAGAGTCTCATGGAGGACCACTTTATCCCCTAGTGGACTTTCACAGGCGGTTCCGCATGAGAAGAGAGCTTTTCTATCGCATCTTGAATGATGTTGTTGCACATGAGCCATACTTTACCTAGAACATAGAAGCTTGTGGACGACAAAGTCTATCCCCATAGCAAAAGCTAACATCCATTTTTCGAATGAATGACTATTTATAGAGTTTGGAATAAGTTTTGGGGTTGGATCTGATTTAAATTAATTATAAATATTATTTTGACCGTTGGATTTAAATTTGAGCTGTTGGATATGAAATTTTACCTTTGAGATTGCCTAAAATGAACCATAATCGTTGATTTTATAGCTGTTGGAATATATTCAAAAAAAAAAAAAACAGCATATCAGATTATTTGAAAAAGTAGCCGTTGGCCATCAATAATGAAATGGGAATATGCTTTTTTGCACTTGTCAGCGGGCCCAACCAATTTGGTCATCGCATGGGCTTCCAGCCAAAATTTAAAATTAAAAAAAAATAAAAAAATAAAAAAAAGAAGCTGATTTTGGGCCTAAAAATTATCAGTCCAGGCAATAATGGGTCTAGAATTCCACCCCAAATTTGAGATTTCTCAAATTTTCACCTCTCAAAATACATGGGTTGGAAAAGATTTTTGGATTAAAAACTCAAAATTTGAGTTTCCACCCCTTGGGTTGGAGATGGTCTTAGGGAGGGGTGCTTGCGCTTGCCTTGCTCGAGTAGCCTTTCGCCTTTGGCTTCCTCTTTCTAGCTCTAGTTATCTAGTTGCCTGGCATTTGCTTGATCTGCCCCGTCTTTTCTGACATACAACATATTACCTGCAGTAATAATGCGTGGGAGAAATATGTCTTGCTTGCTCTGCTCCGCCTTTTCTTACATATCAAGGCAACAGTAAATCATAAATTCACAAGGAATTCACATGTTATAATACGTGTAAATGCCAATTGAATTTTTAGGTATGTACAGGATAACTACCTCGAATTTTAATTTTTACTATTAACCACCTGAACTTTGTACATTGTTGTAATTTACTATCTACGGAATGTATTTTTCATTTCTCCTTTAAAACTTATCACGTGCTCCTCACGTGGATGGATGTTTTAGTGTATCTACATGTTGGGCCTCGTTGATGAAGGGAATGTTGACTTATTGGCCCAATAAATAATAAATCTTGTTAATATATACATAATTGTAAAAAAATATTTAAATGAAGTTGTAAAAAAAATTACAAATAAAATTGCAATACATAAGTCAAATTTGGCATGGGCACATATCAGCCCGTTTAGTGATCCGACACAAGGACGGCCCGATCTTATTTGGACTAGGGCCATAAGCTCGGGCCGAAATTAATAATTTTCATAAATAGACGAGCCTGACATTACCCGTTTATTAAATGGGCCGACTCTAAACAGGTCGAGCTGGGTTGAACCGGGCCTCTACCCTTAATTAAGCACACAAGTTGAGGAAATTTTGGCCCCCTAATTAATTTTACGCAACACGCCTACATTTTAATGATTTTTTGTAAATTAAAACAAGTAGTCCCGATCACTTAGACCACAGGAGTCCAAGAGATTGTGGTCACTCACCGTTGGATATTAATCCAATGGTTCAAAAACGTTTCTTAAAATGAGTGCAAGAGTGAGTGAACCATTAAATTTACATCCAACGGTGAGTGACCACAAATCTCTTGGACCCCTGTAGTCCAAGAGATCAGGACCGTTAAAACAAGAGCTAAATGTCAAAATGAGTTACTCATTTGGCTAATTTAGTCTTCTATTTTCTCTTGTTAGCCTAATAAAATACATGAACTCAATTGACCAATTTGCAAAAACATAGACTAAATTAGTAAAATGCATAAAACACATGAAATTTTTTGACATTTAACACATATTTTTTCTAATAGTAATGAACTAAATTGGCTAACTTGAGGAAACACGACTAATAAATTGGCCAAATTAAATACACAATTACTAAATCGGGCCAAATAAGTAAAACACAAGAACAGTTTTGACCTTTTTTTTTTTTGGTCAAGAACAGTTTTGACCTTAACTTAAAGGCTTTAAGCAAAAAATAAAAAATAAAAACCTTTAAAATCAGTTTCAGTTCCAATTTAAAAGTATAAATTGGCTAATTAAAATAGTTCGAGTCTCAAGTTTTCAAAAAAAATATATATATCGGGGCCAAATTGACAGTAAGTATGAAGTTTAAGTTGAGGGAGCAAATTGGCAGATTGGTGAAACTGAAATTAGAAGAAGCGGATAACGCATTCTTCTGTTTTTAGGTGCCAAAGATAAAAAACTGAAAATAATTTGAGGAACTGGAATGAATTCGTCACTAGTGTTTCGTCGCTTCTGGTGCTTCAATGCCGCAACTTCATCTTCTTCTACTCTATGCTTCGCTTCCAACAAGAAGCCCCTCGTCTTCTTAGGCTCTCCTCAGGTCTCTTCTCTCTCTCTCTCTCTCTCTCTCTCTCTCTCTCTACATAAATACATATGTGTACATTTGTCCTCATGATGACATAAAATGCTTACTTTTCTGAAGGTATCTGCAACTGTTCTTGATGCCCTTCTCAACGCATCCACTGCTCCGGACTCTTTGTTTGAGGTATTTGAAACAAATTTTCCTTTGGGTCGAGCTATATGCCCCCTTTATTCTCAGCTTAAAATGGGTTTTCTTTCTATTTCTTGAGTAAAATCTTTCGACTTTTTATTTTTTGTTATGTTATAAGTAACCGCATATCATCTAACTCTCATGTTTGGTCTTTAAGGGACTAAGATTTGTTGTCCTTGTAAACTGATTTTAACTGAGGTTTCTAATAAATTGCAGCTTGGTTGGCATGAAAAAATTGGCTTGGGATGCACTTATGGTGGCTTCATCTTAGGATGCCACTAGTATTTCTCATTTTGATGATTTTAGTGTTTGTCTTATCGGTTTGTATACAATTTAGAAGATGTGACTTGCCCTTTTAGTACATTATGCGGAAGGAGCCGTCATATTGGATGTTTAAAAATCGTAAATGGAGTAAGTTTTAATCATTTGGCTGTGTTGCAGTTATCCCGTTTCATTGTGTTGCTAGGTCATAAGGCATAGCTACGGGATCGATTGGTTCAGTTTTATGTCAAAACTTGTTAAAATTTTGGCATATTGTGTATAGGTTTACTAATATTGCAATCCTTGAAGGAATGATCTTTGATACACACAAATAAAAAATAAAAAATAAAAAATCTCAGTAGGGACTCATCTTGCCCAGTAAAAAAGATGATACTATTTAGATTGTGCAGAAACACTGGGTAATTGCTTGCAGTATGAATGATGAATTTGTTGTGATGTAGGTTGCAGCAATTGTTACTCAGCCGCCATCCAGAAAGTCTAGGGGGAAAAAGTTGATGCCTTCTCCTTTAGCACAGCATGCTCTTGACAGAGGCTTCCCTTCCAACCTTATTTTTACTCCTGAACGGGCTGGAGAGGTAGTTTTCTATCATAATTTGGTAGGAAATGATTTCCCTACTTATTCTTTCCGAGTAATCAATGTAGTCACTAGTGATGTAGTTAGGAAAACCCTTGACTTAACTGTAGGAATTTCTATATTGGGGTGGTATTCCTGATGTGGAGCTGCAACTTTTGCAATTCTAATGCTGAAGATCATAGCTTCACAATTGTTACCATCAATAACCTAATACTGCTTCTTTTTGCTCTGGAACAATTAAAAAAGGTTTCCATGCATTCCCATTGTTTCTAAAAGTTTCTTTCATAGAATTTAGATGAAAAGGGTTCATTTTTATTTGCTGTTTGTGCAGGATGTGTTCTTATCCAACTTAAGAGATTTGCAGCCAGAACTTTGCATTACTGCTGCATATGGGAATATTTTACCTAGCAAGTTTCTAAATATCCCAACATCGGGTTAGTTGAATCAACTTTCCTGAAAGTTTTGGTCTCTGCTACATATTAATTTCCATTAACATAAATGGGCCGTGCTTATTTGTTAAACTAATATATTTGTGTGTAACCAATTTATATTTGAATTCTGCGTTTGACTTTTGAAATTATGGTTATCATCTGGGCATGCTTACCTGGAATGGGAACCATTTACATTCCTCCTCATTCCAACATTTATTTAGAGTAAAAGAATCAGGAGAAATGTGGGGTCCATCGATCCCACATAAAATCAGGACACCCATTTCGGGGTTTTCAGACTTGGGAATGGGATGAACTGACCAGGAAAGAACACATGTTCTTATGATACAGCAGTTGGACCTGTCATTTTAATAATACCAAAAACATCATTATTAGTCCATAACCAAATACATGTTAGCAACGGGAAACAATTGCATCATGCATTTCATAGTCCTGTTTCAATAGCGCCAGGAATTTCTATTTCTATGTTTGTAGAAAAATACTTTCAAAAAGTAATTATAAATATATAAAATTAGTTTGTAGAAAAAACATTCTTGTAATAGTTATAGAATATTTTGGATAGTAAGTTTTTCATTTTAAATATAGCAGTAATAAACAGTGGAAAAAAACTTTCTTTGAAAGGTATTGTGGTAGCCTAATTATAATCAAATTTTCTTTTGGCCTTTGAAATATTTTTAGTAGTTGACAAAAAGTATAAGTTATTTTGTCCAATGGCATTTTCGTAATCAAACTGGGTTTATTTCGGTGCAGAAATTAATGTAGTTGATTTCTGCAGTGTATTCATTTAGTGACTAAGCCTAATTAGATGTTCATTTTAGTCTACCATATTGATATTTTCCTTTAATATGACATCTTTGATTTAAAATGTGAACTGACTAGTTGCATATCTTGAGTGAACATAAATGACTTGACAGTAAAGTTGAGAGATATTTGCTATCTTGAAACTTGATCTGGTGCTAGCATTATTTCTCAATCCAAAGTGACAATTGTCTCAGGCACGGTCAATATACACCCAAGTCTTCTGCCATTATATCGTGGTGCTGCACCCGTTCAAAGAGCCTTGCAGGTTTCTTTGTTTCGATGTTCCTTATCTTGTATGTTAAAAATATTTGCATTTTATTTTATAGTCACATTGTAAATTTCAGAATAAGAAGTATGTCTGCATGTTTGAATTTCTGAATCAGGACGGTGTTAAAGAAACAGGAGTATCCTTAGCATTCACTGTCCGTGCACTGGATGCTGGACCTGTCATTGCCTGTGAAAGAATGGAAATTGAAGATCAAATTAAGGTATGAATGATTCTAAATTTTTAGGATCAATCTAATCTGTGTTATTTGTTGGTCTGATTTGGTAATGATTTTTCTGGATCAAGTAGTAAGTTGGTAACTGACAGCCCTTGAGGGGCAAGATTTGCTTACACACGATGGTTTCTCTATACATGCTATGATATATCTTAGTGCGTACAAGTTAATTGCAATTCCTAGTCAAAAAGAAGGAGAGAAAAGATTAATCTTCGTCTGTTTGATGTTATGTTTTTGGGTTCATCTGACGTGTGTTATTTAGGTGTCCGAGTCTATTGATTTGTCTGGATCAAGTAGTAGCTGACATGCCTTAAGGTGCAAGATCCATGATACATGGTTTCTGTGTACATCATGTTGTGATATATTTTGGTGCCTACAAGTTAGTTGCACTTCCCAGCCAAAAAGGAGAGAAAAGGTTGATCTTCATGAATGCAATGTGCAGACATGCACACTCGCGTACACACATAGCTGCAATCGTAACAGTGAGAATTTAGGAAATTTGGTTTATGGAGAAGGAAAATTTATATAGGGGCTAAAATGAACATCTAACTACGCTTAGACAGCATCACCGAATCCTAGAGAGAAGCATATGCTTGCGGGAAATTTCTGTAAGTATATTCATCTCAAAATAAAGGTTCATGAGCATTATATAGAGTTCTACTAGGCTGGCTACTAAATGTAATTCATGAATCCCAACTATAAAATGATACATACATGGCACCAACAATTATTAGGAACTACAAAGATGCAATTTGTAGAAGCAAAACCTAAGAAAAACCCTAGGTAACAGAAGCACTAAAGGGCATGAAATCTTTCATTTATGTCATGATTCAATTGATGATTTTTATCATCTATGATTGAAGTGCTATCTGAAAGGGGTCCACCTTTCCGTTTGACAAGATACTTTTGGTGACCCTCTCCTCCAGTTGAGATAATCTGATCACCCACACCTGAATTTTCTTATTCAGTTGTGGGGAGATGGAAGATGAGCTTTTGAACATTTGGTCATGCCTCCTTTGGTAAAGGAACTAAGTCAATGGGCTTCCGAGGGAGTAATACACTATCTCAAAGGTGTTGTAACCTTTTGACCTATTCCCTGGCCACATATGAATATGCAGGCGTCATGTCCAGCATAATTGTATTGGTGTTATTTATGGTGTAACTGCTTATAAACATACGCCAGATGCCATGTACCATGTATTTCGGTATCATCAAGGAGCGAAGAGCACATGGACTAAAATTGGTATAAATCAATCCTTGATCAGCAGCTCATCTACTAGACCATTAAACTCCGCATGTTTCACTTGGATTTATACAATCTTCTTTAACCTTTGGAAGTTGTGGTCTTGTACAAAGTTGATGACATGCTCTGATATAATGCACTAGAGGAAGTTAATTGGGTAGCTCTTGAGGATTCACATAGGAGAAGTCCCCCTGCAGCTTACTAACTTCTTCCGACATTGGGGAAGCAGCAGTGGCTGATTTCTTGACTTATTTCATTATATAAAATTATAACTCCAATTCCCTTGCTTTCCAATTGGAGCCTCTTCTTGGTAAGAATGGGGGGAATTCTTCATGATTTTCTTCACCTTATTATATTATGCATTTCAGCATCACTTGTTGGCTTCAGCACGATGCTTTTGATATATATATATATATATATATTTTTTTTTATTTTGCCTTTGGGTGTGGGGGATTGGTAGGGCTCCGTTCCTTTGGGTGTGGAGGGTTGGGAGGGGTTTGTTCCTTTATAGTCCTGCTTGGCTTTTGTGAGTGGCAGTACTGCTACTCTGAAATGCACTCTGTCTTGGATCTGAACCTTTTCAATTGTTCATGGTTTTCAATATAATTTTAGGGTTGCTGCCAGTTCAGAAACATTTTCTTAATAATATTTATTCTGGTTTGCATGCAGGCACCGGAGCTACTTGATTTGCTATTTTATGAAGGTGTGCTTTGTTTTTCATAAGAAACTTGTCTTTTAGTTTATAACGTATTTCTACTATAGTTTAATATTGAGTCTAGTGGGTTAGTGCTTTTGTAATCAGTGGCAGATTACAATTATTCTATTGTGCAAATGGTATCATCTATTAGAGAACTTTCTAAATAAAGTTTCTTCTGGGTCTTTCTTTTGGTGCATAATCCTAGTGTCTGTTCTCTGGTTTCAAGTTGGTTTATTATTTGTTTCTAGGTTCCCGTATGGTTCTAATTTGAGCCCCAATATTTGTTTCAAATTTTGGGGCCCCAATTGAATTATTGTGACCGTCCTCTTTCTAAGAAGATTTCCATTCGTTTATTCTTTTTCATTATTAAGTTCCAATGAAGTTTTCAAGTGTCCATACAAAAGGTGTCTTACTAAAATGAAATAGACTTAATTTATGGATACCTCCTTTGCCTTGCAAGACATCCAGCCATTGTCCTGTGCAACTGTCCTGATCAAAAGACAGCCATGACTTAAGTTGTGGTGTTAGTCTTTGGCATTTATTGTTTCTCATGTATCATTTTGCTGAGGATATTCAATGAGCAAGTCACTTTTGTGCTACATGGTTTTAGTCTCTATGCCAGTAAAGTCAATATTACCAATTTTGTGCATCTTTTGGTTCAGCTACATTTCAATGACGTAACCTACTCTTTTATTATGCAGGATCTAAACTATTGATTCGTGAGCTTCCTTCTATATTTGATGGATCGGCTAAAGTGAAAGCACAGCCCCAGGATGACTCCAAAGCTACCTTAGCTCCCAAGGTACACCATGCAGTTGAAATGACTAGTATGTTTCTGGATAATCAATATTTGACCAATTATTCTGCTGCAGCAGACTGGGGCCCAATATGCTTTCTATGCTCACAGGTTATTTTAAGTTTAAGTTCATTTTTTGTTTTACATAGATTGCTTCTGAGGAGTCGTGGCTATCTTTTGATGAGGAAGCTCCAGTCCTACATAATAAGGTATGCTCTCTTCTTTTCCTTAAATTGGACTACAGAGTCATGACATGCAACCTCTTTAGGTTCGTGCCTTTGCAGGGTGGCCTGGAACTCGAGCTAAAGTTGTAATTGTTGACAACAAAAGTGGTCAAGACAAAATCACGGAGCTTAAAATTATCACCACGAAAGTTTGCAGCCGTAGCAATATTCAGGTCAATCAAGCAGATGAGATCACTTTTATAAAGCCTGCACTAGTATTTCCATGTGGAGGGGGCACAGCCCTTGAGGTGCGTTCTGTCAATGTTTGTTATCGTCTAGTATTTCTGCTAGCTTAGAGGTCAAAATGCAGACGATGTGCTCTTGCATTTTTATTTGCTGAACTGATTTCTCTTTGAGCTATATATTTGTTGTCCAAGGTTTTATATTCCAACACCGTCTTCAAGTGTTTTTCTTTTTCTTTTTTTTTTTAATCTTCTACCATTGAATTATGGGATCTATAATCAAACTGAAAAGAGTACTGCTAACCTCACTATATTTACCAAATTTTGTTTACAAATCTGGGCCCACTTCGAACCTCTTTGTTTTTTTTTTTTTTTTTTCAGTGATACGTGAACACCTCTTTCATTTCGGTGAGCCTAACATTATTGATCCAAAAATACATCTTCTGCATTTGTCTTCGTCTTGAATCTAAAATACTTATTGGAAAAGGCATATATACAATGATGAGCTTTTTTTTATCACTTCTCAAGCAAAATGTGCTCTGCATTGTGACCTGATAATTTTCGTGCATTGACAATTTATCTAGGTGTTGGAGATTCAGCTTCCAGGTAAGAAGGTAATGAGTGCAGCTGCCTTCTGGAATGGTGTACGTGGTCAAAAGCTGAAGATATTAAGTGCTGCTTATGAAAACGATCATTTACATTAGTTTTCAATTTTGAGCAAATTCATCGAGTAATATTGTGTCATTATCGGTAATTTAATTCTTTTGATTAATTTTATTGGAAATACATGTAACATAATATGTTATCTACTGAAATTCTTTCCTGTATTTGTCCCTAAATTTCATTGGAAATGTATGTAATTCTTCTCAGTTATGGTGATTTTATTTTTAGCAAATGGCAAAGATAAGGAGCCTTTCATCTTTACTTGTAAATCAAAGGTTGATGCATACAAAAATACAAGTTTCAGCACACATGTCGAACTTTTGTAAGATGCAATGACTCTCTGTGTACGAAGCCAAGTATTTTTCTAGAGATAAAACTGATCAAATGTAACATCTACATCTTTCTCTAACTTGGGAAGCAACCATTTAAAGGCAACAATGTACATGATAGAAAAGTAGTCTAGCCCTTCAAATTGGGGTATCCTTTTACTCCCACCATACTTTCTTTCTCTGTGGGCGCCTCTATCCCGACCTTCCATTATTCTGATCCAAGAATGACCCTAACATTTTGTATGTCCACTTGCTGGCAACAAGAAGGAATCGCCACCGGCTTCATCTTTGTTGTGGATTTGGCCCTTTTGACCGCTGGCTCATCTGATGAAGGGACCGACGATTTTTAGTAAGAGGAGCACGCGAGTCGCTCTGTCTCACTTCCTCTTGTACATCCACCGCTCATCTGCAACCACTGATGGTTTGAAAGTCTTAGTTCTCCGAGATTCAGCCATTCAGTTGACACATTACTTTGGCCGGAATTTCCTTACACAACGTACACGATATATTACATGTCATGTTTTAACTAGATTGTTTAGTCACTCAGTCATGCTATCTAACACGAACAGCCTTCATGTGTCTCTTTAAGAGCAACTCCACCCCTTAGGGCAAAGTCTAAGGCAAGGGCAAGCAAGGGCTGACACTATTCACATGAATAGTGTCAGCCTTGCCATTTGCGGTTCCACCCACAAGGGCAAAGTCTAGGGCAAGTCTAGGGCAATTACTATTCATTGTACTTTATTTCCTATTTTTTTAATACTTTAAATCATTAATTTTGATAATCTTTTGTAATTAAATTTTCGGATAAGATTTTCGGATGTGAATCTCGGTTGCCACGTGTCTTATTCCAGATAAAATTTTCGGATATTCATTAATAAAAATTATAATCTCAGATTTCCGATAAAATTTTCACCCTCTAAAATTGTGCCGCGTGTCCCATGTCAGATAAGATTTTCAGATAATTTTAAAAAATTATAATGTCATATTTCAGATAAGATTTTCACCCTCTAAAATTGTGCCACGTGTCCCATGTCTGATAAGATTTTCAGATATTTTTTTACAAATAGTGATCTCAGATTTCAGATAAGATTTTCACCCTCTAACATTGTGCCACGTGTCATCTCTATCTTCTGAATCCCTCTATATAACTACACCATCAACACCACTCCTCTCACACCATCTCTGATATATTCCTTCATTTCTCAGATTTTACAATTTCCCATTATACTCTCAATGTCAAACTTCAGGAGGGTGTTGGAGAGGCAACAAAAAGAATGGGAAGAAATCCGGCGTAGACGTGAGGAAGAAGATCGGGACGCCGATGAAGAAGAGGAAGAAATGCTTGAAGTAGCGGCGGTGTGTATGATGAATCAAGCAAGCAAACACCATCGTCGTCGTGCCCCGAATGTGGACAGACGCAGAGAGTCTCGGGGTAAGAATCTCTTGGAGGATTACTTTATCCCAAATTCGTTATATCCTGCTCATAAGTTTCGAGAGAGATATAGAATGCAGCCACATTTGTTCCAAAAAATCATGCATGATATTTGTAATTACGACACATACTTCATTCAAAAGCATGATGCTGTTGGAGTTTTGGGTCTTATCCTGGAGCAAAAACTTACAGCTGCTTTGCGGATGCTTGCTTATGGGGCATCTGCAGAGCAGGTGGATGAGATTGCAAGGATGGGAAAATCTACTATCTTAGAGTGCTTGGTGAGATTCTGTGATGCAGTGGAAAATTTGTACACGAGGGAGTACCTTCGCAAACCCACTCCGAGGGACCTGCAAAGGCTTCTACAAAAAGGCGAGGCTCGAGGTTTCCCAGGAATGATCGGAAGCATTGATTGCATGCATTGGTAGTGGAAGAATTGTCCTACTGCGTGGCAAGGAGAGTATGGGATTCGGAAGGGCCAAAAAAGTATCATTTTGGAGGCCGTAGCTTCATTCGACACTTGGGTTTGGCATGCCTTTTTTGGGGTTGCCAGATCTCAGAATGACCTCAATGTCCTTGGTCAATCCCCGGTGTTCGATGAGGTATTGCGAGGTCATTCCCCTCAGGTCACATACCAAATCAACAATACCGTATACTCTGGGGCCTACTACCTTGCCGACGGAATTTATTCTAGGTGGACGACATTCGTGAAAACAATTCCGAATCCCCAATCCGAGAAGGAAAGAAGCTTTGCTTCCTTTCAAGAAGGTTACAGGAAAGACGTGGAAAGGTGTTTCGGTATCTTGCAAGCTCGTTGGGCAATTATCAGGGGTGCTGCTCGGATGCTAGACGAGGAGGTGCTGAGGAGTATTATGATGACTTGCATCATCCTCCACAACATGATTGTGGAGGATGAGTATGACTACGATGCTCCAGAGGTGTTTGAACCCGATCCTATGAACACGGCGTTGACAAGAATATATGAAAGGCCGATAGGACCAAATGGACTACCATTGGAGCCCGAACCGTTACTTCAGGATGGTCGATTCAACAACCCCATGATTGATCGTTATCAAGAAATGCAATCTTCATATGTTCACGAAAGACGTCAAGTTGACTTGATCGAGCACTTGTGGCAGATGAAAGGCAATCACAATGGATGAAGGCTGATTTGTGCTTTGTTTGGATTTATGCTTTTTTTTTAATTATGCTTTGTTTTTGTGTGTTGTGTTTTGTGGAATTATTGCGAGGTCTTTTTTATTATTATGCTTTTATGTATGGTTTGTTTTGTGTGTTGTTTGCAATAAATGAAGGTTTGTTTTTAATTAATCTTTGTGAGGAATGCTCAAATGTTTTTAATAAGTAGTCCAATTATAGAATGCTTTTTTGATTGAATAAAAAAGAAACAATACAACAAATTAAAGGATAATACAACAATTATAAAAAAATACAACAATACAATCTAATGGTTTTCATCATTTAGCCAATCCGTATTGCTAGGTCCGTCGTCATGGAAAAGTTTTCTTCTCATCACATCCCTTCGTTTATGCTTCCAATAGGCCTTTGTTTCAGGAGACATATGGCTCGTATCCATGGCCATGATTTTCATCTCTTTTTCATCGTCGTCTTTTTCTTTTGCATGTTGCTTTTCAATTGCAAAGGCTTCCAATCGTGCCTTGTCCACTTCATCTCTCCTCAAGTCTCTTTCCAATCTTAGAGAGTTGTTCTTAGCTATTTGCTCGAATATTTGAACACAATCAATGTTCGAAGTGCCCCCTCTCTTGGCCTTTGCCGCCTTTCTCCCAATAGGTCTCGGCGGACGTGGGAGTGGTGACTCCGTTTCCATTAGGGAGTCCAATGGTGAATCGGTTAATGGCGATTCGTAGAGCGGCGTCTCATGCAACACAACCGGGGGTGCAGTAAGAATAATTTTGAATCTGGAACAATCCTTGACAATTTCCCAACATTGGAAATGCACAAAACTTTTTTTTCCTTGTCCCATGGCACCGAACCACATTTGTGCTTGTATGATCTATTCAAAATAAATAATTGGAAGTGCATTAAAAAAGTATACAATGCAAGAAATTATAAACTATTTTGAAATGCAAGAATAAAATTGATTATGTAAATAAATATAGACAAATTGAAAATGCAAAAACAAAAAATAAAGATTATGCATGAAATTATAAACATATTTGAAATGCAAGAATAAAATTGATTATGTAAATAAATAAAGCCAATTAGGAAATGCAAAAATAAAATAAACATTGTGCAACAAAAAGAAATAGAATATGCAATAAAAAAAAGTTACATTAAATTGATTAAAATGACAATTAAAAATATTTTACCTCATCGGAAAGATTCGCACCGCTCCGAATGTTGTCCTTTGCTTTTGTCAAGGCATTTCTCCATTTTCCTAACTCTTTGTTTAGAAGTTTCCATCTACTAGACAAAGCCATTTCGGTCCGAATGGAACCCGATCTTTGACAAAATTCTCCATGAATTTTGCTCCACATATGATGGAACTTCATCTCATTGCCCGTGATAGGGTCATGACTAACGTTCACCCAAGACTCGCACAACGCAATATCTTCCTGGGTTGACCACGAGCCTCCGATTTCGACAGAAGATGCCATTTGTTTATTTTCTACAAATGGAAAGTAGTACAAAAATGTGAGTGGATAGTAAAAAATATTGGAAGGAGAAAAGTTTGTATGGAATTGGTGTGGAAAGTGGAAAATATGAGTAGAGAGTAAAAAATATTGGAAGGAGATGAGTTTGTATGGAGAATTGGTGTGGAAAATGAATAATGTGAGTGGAGAGTAGAAAATATTGTATGGAGAAGAAATTGTATGAAGATTTGGTGTTGAAAGTAGATAAAATGGTTAGGTATTTATAGGGAAAAAATACATACTTTTTTGGTATTTTTTTAAAAAAAATTTCAGAATTTTTTCAGATTTTTTAGGATTTTTTTAAAATTTTTTTGGCCAAAAAAATGAAAAAAAATGAGAACCGTAGGATTTCTGGAAAAAAACCAATCGGAGCCACCCGGTGTTGACACGTGGCAGGTTACCGTTGGACACTGGGTTGGATGACGTCATCGCTGACGTTCCGTGCGCTGACGTCAGCGATGACGTCATCCAACTCGGGCTTGAGCCCAGTCTGATTTCGCCCTTGGGCCTGCCCGGGCTCGTGGGACCCACGCCTTGCCCGGGCTTCTCCTTCCGCGCTGGAGCTGGTCTGCCTTCTCTCGGGCTGCCTTTGGCCCGGTTTGTTGGGTGCGCTGGGCTTGCTCTAAGTAATCAAAATTATCACTAGCTTGGCAGCCGGTGGCCATATTGTTATTTCTAAATAAAATTTGAACGACACAATTCTCACATTCATGCTTTAAAATAAAGGACATTTCCTTTGTCCAAATCCCCAAAATATAATGTGAAAATCCAAGCTACATTTGCTGCTAGTCCTTTCGATGAATACGAATGCATGTCTCACAAATGATATTTCGAACATTTTTAAATTTGTAAAAAGAGAAAACAAATCTTTCAACTCATCTTCGTTTTCCCTATAATTCTGGATAGATTGTACCAATGGAACCCATTATTGCGTCTCTTCTCTTATAAATAATTTAAAAGCAAAGCCAGTCATTGAACGGAATAAATTAATGCAAAGCATACATAAAGTACTTTACAAAAATTTCCGATTAAAAGTACACATCTTCTCAAAGCCTCTTCAAAGAGTGCTTTCAAAATGCTAAAAGCACTTTCTGATAACCAAAAACGTTTAATAAAAACAATTTTTCAGACAGCAGAAATGCTTCCTCCAGAATGTGACTATATAAATACAAACTCTCACCGCATATCAATCATCTCTCTCTCTCTCTCTCTCTCTCTCTGTGCTTTCTCCTACAGAGAAGAAAAAATGGGTGCTCTTGATTATCTTTCCAACTTTTGCACTGTCACCAGCACAAGGAGCAAGCGCAAAGCAATGCAGGTACTCATTATTTTTATCACCCACCAAGCCCCTTAATTAGTGTCTTTTTTATTTTTTTTATTTTGAAGAATATCTTTAAGATATCTGGGTTTTGTTTTTCATTCTCTCTCAGACAGTTGAGATCAAAGTCAAAATGGATTGTGATGGCTGTGAAAGAAGAGTCAAGAACGCTGTTACCTCCATGAAAGGTTCCCTCCTTTTTTCATATAAAAGCTTACTTTTGTCCTTGTAGTTGCAGTTTTGTGGCATGTCCACAGAAGCAATCAGAAGAACAAATGCATGTTGAAGAAAAAGAAAAAAAACCATATTTGAGGTTGAAGTCTCTGAAATGGCATGTCAAATTTCATGCTTACAAGTTACATGGAGAAGTCGGAGGTGGGTTTAATTGAAATTAAGAAATAAAAAGAAAACACAAGAGTTCGTTTGAGTTTTTTTTTTTTTTTTCCTTAAATAAATAAAGAATTAAATATCATTGGAACGTCTAGCCGGAACATATAAAAATTTCTCAACAATTAATTATTATGTGTTCAACAAATTGTCCTAGGAAATATTAATGATCAAGCTCATTATCAAATTGCACGTTAGTCTTCCTTTTTTCAAAACTCTTATGCCTTTTATAAAAAGATTTAAGTGCAACTTTGCTTTGATCTTATATTCTTACAGAAATGTTTTATTAAATTAATTCGATTGTTCATTGTCTATGCTATATAAAGTAAAATATGTAGCTGTAAAATCATACAGGTGCACCAAAAATTCTCGTATGAGGACATCTGGATGTTATTATTGTGCAAACACCGTATATTTTGTATTACCCATTCATGCTTTCCTCTCTGTTTACTATGACGTTTGCACAATAATAACGAGCGGACATCCAGATGAGAGAATAACTGCAGCTGCACAATTAATAATTAATAGGGTTTTATTTTATCTGTTGTGTATAATATTATTTAGGTGTAAAAGCTGTGGAGGTGAACCGAAAACAAAGCCGGGTGATTGTGAGTGGGTATGTTGAACCAAACAAGGTGTTGAAGAGGGTAAAAAGTACAGGCAAGAGAGCTGAGTTTTGGCCGTACATTCCTCAACATCTGGTACACTATCCGTACGCCTCTGGAGTTTATGACAGAAGGGCACCAAATGGGTACGTCAGAAATGTGGTTCAAGCTTTTCCGGCCTCCATGAATGGCCCTGAGGAGAACATGGTCTCCCTCTTCAGTGATGATAACGTCAATGCTTGTTCCATAATGTAGTAAGCCCTAATAATAATTCATTCAGGCAAGAACTGCATAATCATGCACTTCGTAAACTCTAGTTTTAATTAGTTTGTACAATTAGCAATGGAATTGTCTATGTGTAATTGTCGCGTGTTGTTATCGATAATCTACGTATTATAATATGAGTGAACATCTAGTTTATACTATATATATAAGTGGATTGTAATAAAGCGTGACAGTGTGTCCTGATACTAAACAATAATTTCTACTTTTACAATATTATAATAAGCATATATAATATAATCATCGCGTCTCCACTTAATACATTGTATTTAAAATGGATATTCAATATGGTATTAGAGCAATTAATTAATGTATATATTCACCAAATAGCTCTATTCACATTTTTCTTCTTAACAGATCCTAAGCTCGAATTTCTTCTCCCCAGTTGATAAAGAAAGATATAGATTTAGAAATTGAAGGTTTAAGAATCAATCTATTTCATTTCCATTCAAGCGTTGCTTTGATCCCAAAATAGAAAGGAAAAAAGAAAGAAAAACATTGCATTTAACTTGGTCTGTTTTAATCCTACTGGACGGGCTATTACTATCAATAAACACAACAATATTTGTTTTACGTGTAGGTAATGGCATGGGGAAACTAATTGAGGACAAGATGGTTCTGAAAATTTGAAGTGCAGAATAACACATATATAATATATTATATATATAGTTTTCATTGAGGAGATCTCTTAAATAAGTTTATTTGATGGACATCCTTATAGAGCTCACTGCGCATTGTATTCCGTTAATCCAAACTGTCTATTTTTTAGATAATCATTCAAAGATCATCTCTACAAAAAAATCAATTGAATCCGATATCATTTGACCACTCAATTGAGTTATTGAAATTTTAGTACTTTCTTAAAGTACCGTATTCATTGATTTTGTACGACACAATTGGATGTCAAAACGGTTTCCGATTTGTCTAATTTATTTGATATCATAAACAATACTTAAACTAAACAAATATACACCTCAAACAAGGAGCATTACTCAAGCCACAAAAAGTCTTTGCTTGGCCAAATAATTAATGTGCTACACGGTGTTCATCTTTCAACGACATATCCCTGAGTTTTGGCTTTAACATAAATGGAGTGACATAATGGTATTTGTTTAGAAAATATAAATTGAAAAAGATCTATTAGCTTTATTAATACAAATTCAAAACACAAAGGGCTCGTTTGATAACACTTTGGCTTCTAGTTTTTACTTTATCTTCACTACATAATTGTAGCTAAGTACATTTTAATTATTGTTACATTTTGGCTTCGCATGCTGCATGTCGCCGCTAAGTATGATTAAATAATGACAATTGGAGACAGCAAATAGATATATACTCACTTAATGCCAAAAAAGGAGAATGATTATGGGAAGCACCACCATTTGTTTAGAATAATCTTTTAATTATTTTAAACAAAGATTAGAGTAAATCTTAGGCCACTAGAAAAAGGGAAACTTCTATTAGGCTCATGATCCTTGTTAAAGCCATCTCAGCTCTGCCTTTACCAATCAAACTGACATTAAAAAAAGCCCCACTAAGTCGTTATCATATTTTTTTAATCTCAGAAAAGCATTATTAGATGAATTAAAGAAATATATGATCTTGGGATCTTAAATCCTAATCAAATAAGGTTAGATATTTGACTTTAATTATATTTTGTCATTCATTCATCTTCTTCTTCTTCTTTTTCTTCTTTATTTTCCAATTTATTTTGTGAGTAATCTTACCAGAAGAGGGATAAGATATACTGATGATCATTAGCACCGTCCAATCGGCCGATGTCGGGGAATTTTTTTGACCAGAAGACAAGTCAACAAGATTTATGTTCTTGTCTTTGATATCCAAAGTGAATAAAAAGAAAACATGATCCTAGGAACATCCATGTATTCAGGGGATGGCAAAGAAGATTGAAAGTATATCGTTCAAACGTATCAATGTCTCTTTGAAAACAGTCTTCTCTTAACCGAACCAAATACTAATTGTATTAATCTTTCATATATTAATTAGTAAAACAATCATATAACTCCAACTCCACCGACATGAAGTTAGCAGATTTTGGTTGATCGTCACTTGATATGAGCACGATTATGATACGACCTGCTAAATATGACTAATAACCGGACCTTAATGCACTCCGAAACTCGCTTGTTGACATTACTGAACGATTATAGATTTTTAGGTGAATTATACAATTATAAACGAGTTAGGTTAATGTTGAATTCTTAAACACGTTTACTATTTTTGTACACAAAACGACTCGTTAGCACGAATTGACACCCTAAACAATACTGTCATAATTCAATAAAATATGATATGCCACAAAGTAATCTCTCCCTAATCCCAATGCTTTAGGGCAACATACCTTTATTTTCCCTTCTCCACTCTCTTTTGGCCCCAGCAAAAGTTTTGATGTAAGAACTTCACACAATCAGGATCTCATGATTCAAAAAACTCAAAAAGATGGCCCACAATGTGAAGGCAGGAGAAGGAATTATTGGCTTCTTTTCCTTTGATGTATCCAGCTATTATATTCACTAGGGTTTTCAACCATCATGATGAAGAAAGATCCCTTTCATTTGAAAACTGAAATGAACCCAGAGAAGGGCACAAAGTACTTACTTGCCAAGCACCTTTGTGTATCTTTAAGCAATCTTTAGCTCATAGTTCTATGTTACACACTACAAGTCTAGAAAGAGAGGAATCATTAACTTTCATTTATTTTTTTGGGTATACAAACCATGAGCTTTAATTGACTGTGCGTTGCATGATAAAAATATATAAAGTCATTAAAAGCAAACTCTCATTGCAACAGAACATTAGCACTGATGATAGTAATCTAAAAAATTTGAAATTTTTTATTTATATTTGTAATCTAAGAAATTGTACAATTTTGGAGCGTTTGATGTTGTGTATGAAGTGAGTTATGTTTGTATAAAGCCAACTTTGGAAGACATGCTGAATTTTTTTAGAAATGATAAACTTTTTAATTAAAAAGTGAGATGCACTAGAATGTTGGGTGAACTCACAGAAACTGTTAATTAGAGGTCTAATTAAATACTGAGTCGTTCTCAGTGGCGGAGCCAGAAATTTAAGTGAGAGGGGGCACATTTAAAAATTCAAACTCTTTTTACTTTCTCTATTGTTACTTTTTGTATAAATAACCTAACATTCATTCATAATAATAAAATATATGCAACTAAATAGAAATTTAGACTTGAGAATAAAAGAGAGAACCAAAAAAAAGAGGAGAAATTTAAGAATTTAAGAGGAATTTCTTAATATTTGTATAATATTACTATAATTAAATATCCATACAACAATATTTGAGGAGGGGCACATGCCCTCCCTAGGCATGCATTGGCTCCGCCACTGGTCGTTCTATAGTGAAGGTCTTATATATGGACTATAAATATGGATCTTTATATTAGTCACATAATTCATCTGAATAATAACTTCACTTAAATTTAATAAAATGATCTTATGACTAATATAAAAATTTATATGAGGAATCCATACACGACAGTCATTATAAAATTTCGCATTAAGTACAAAAGAGGGGCTCAAATTCAAGCCCAAAGAGTTCAAACCCATTTTGTGGATCAAAAGAAGGGTGATCCTTAGGACATGCAAAAATAATTTCTTAACACCCAAAACAAAACAGTTAAAATACAAAAAGAAAAAAAGAAAAAATATATATACAGCAGAATTAAAAAAATGTAAAAGAACTACATATAAAAAAGATAAAACAGAAGACTGAGCCCCTGCCGAGCAGAAGACATTTCCATGCGTACAATCTTTGATTACTTGTGCAGAGAGAGTGCTGAATTTGATGGGCTACATGCATACAAATTGTTTGGGCCAACCACCATTTAAATGATATGTAGGCTTGGGCAAATGGCCTCTTCCAAGTTTTGGGCCTTACCAATTCAACCCACTTAAATATCTGAAACTCGAATTCTTATTCATAAGGGCAATTTAGTATTTTTAATAGAACTCGCTAAGTTCCTAATCAATTAATTAATTCTTACTCATCAAGTTAAACCTTCTGTCTTAGGGGTCTCAATTACGGAAAATTTATAAGGAAAATAGTTATTTACATTGACACCTCTTAAGATTTTTAGTGTGTTATCACAAAATTCCTAAGTTTCGAAAATTATATTTAAAACTTTTTCCGTTAGTTTTTCGTCCAAAATTTATTTATATCATAAAACTAAGGGCATGTTTACGTATCAGTAATGGAGAAAGTAAGGAATCAAAGAATTTAGGAATCCTAGGAGCATCCATATGTATACTTCAGGGATGGCAAAAAAGATTGAAAATATCGTTCAAACGTACCAATTCGCTACGAAAACAATGTTCTCTCAACCGAACCGAATACTAATTTTATAATAATTCGTTAATGTGTTAGTGTGTTCCATCTCACACTTGATATCAGTAATAATTTAGTTTTATTTTTATTTTTATAATGAGACATTAGTAATTTAGTTCGTAAACTAAATCCCTCATATTTAATTTATCCCCGTGTTCTGTTCTTTTTTCTTTTCTTTTTTTTGGTATGGCGTTCTTTGAACTACTGTTTAATCATTCAGTATGAAGTTTCCTTTGATATATGTTAGAAAATTGCTTAATTTATAAATATAAAGCAAAAGGCAAAATGGTGAAACATTAAAAAATTGGGAAAAATTTTGTCCAGATTTGCAAGTTCTGCTCGAGCGCCACTTGCGTCGCTCGAGCGCCTGCGTCCACTCGAGTCTGAGTTCTGTCGCTCGAACACCTGGGCCTAGATGAAAACCTTCCCTTTTCCGCTCGAGCCCTTGCAACTTCTGCTCAAGCACCAAAGCCCAATCAATACTTCTTCGACTCATTTGACTGTCCGTTTACTTCAATCCTTCCACATTTTTCAGTGAGCCAACATCAACATCTTTAAGGCCGTCACTATAGAATGACTCCGCACAATTGATATCATAGCCTGAGATCTCTAGTCTACAAGTTAAGGCCCTTTTCACTGGGCTAGACCTCATTGGCAGACTATTACTTGTATTAAATATATTTTAAAAAAAGCCAAAACTCGAATTCATATTCATAAGGGTAATTTAGTATTTTCCTAGAACTTCTTAAGTTTCTAGTCACTTAATAATTACTTAATCATCAAGTTAAACCTTCTCTCTTAGGCGGCTCAACAAGAAAATTTTAAAAGAAAATAGAGGTATTTACATTTACACCCCATAAAGTTTTTGGTGTGTTATCGCAAAGTCCTTAATTATATATATTAACAATCCTTGAAGTTTCAAATTGTTTCTGCAAAACCTTTTTCATTAATTTTCCGTCCAAAAATTATTGATATCATAAAAAAAATTTCTTCAAATAACAAAAGTAACCTCAAAATTACCTTAGTGGTACCAATGAGGTGTGGCATATTGGATTTGCTTGAGGGCTACATGGATGGTATATGTTATTTTTGTGTGAAATAAAGTAAATTAGTAGTGACCTTGCACTAGGCTAGGCCTATCCTATCCTTTCTACTTTGATTTTCTGTACTAGGATGTGCTTGACAATGACTTCTACTTTGATTTATACATAACGAAGGTATATATTTGTGCAGATTAAAATACCAATTGTTGAAAAGCAAATCGATTTTGAACTGTCCAATGTAATGAGAACATGAATTGACCATTGTCATAGGGTCATGTCATAGAACCAAAATTAAAATGAAAGTTCAAGTAAAAAAATAAAATAATGCATTGCGCATGAGAAAAATAACTAATCTATCTATCCAACAACAACAACAAAAACTAATCTATTTATCTAGTACTATTGCACCAAAATGGTTAGGGCAAATCGCAACAGCAGGTGTGGGAGGGAAGATATTATTAGGAGGAAGGAGATAAGAGTGTAGGCCACGCCTTGGTCAAATCACACACTTTTCGAACCTCTGCACTGAACCGGCCCCCTACCCTTCTGTCTATGTCTCTGTCTTGTCAGAAAATTTTGAGATTATAAACCTTCCCAAACAAGCGCCTTAAAAAGGGTTCTTTTGGACAAACAAAAGACCCCCATTAAAAGGAGGGAAATTCAAGCACTACTTGGTATCGAGAAAGAAGAAAAAGAAGACATCTTTTCTCCGAGTCTGAGCAATAGAAATCTGTGTTTGAGAGATGACAACAAATGAATTTGTGTTCGTGAATATTAAGGTCCTCTCCTCCTCTCCACTTTCCACCACATTTCTATCGTTTTCGTTTTCGTTTTCTGCAATGCATTAAAATGAAGCCTCTTGTTGTACTTTGGTTGTCATCTTTACTATCCATTGATTTTTTGCTTTCACTTTGTTGGTTTTCTTTTTGCTGTGTTTTTACAGACACATTCTCTCAAAGTACACATTAACTGTGAAGGATGCGTGCAGAAAGTTAGAAAACTCCTCAGGAAGATCGAAGGTTCTAATAAGTTCTAACTTTGAGCATGCCCTATTTATGTGTTTTCAATATAGATTTTACCTTTATCTTATTTGTATGACTGCTACAAGCTAACATGCTTTTTTGCCGTAATGTTTATATATATGACAATCCGTTTCTTTTTTCCCCTTCTTTTTTTTTCCTGATGGTATGATGAACATCAAGAAGCCTTCGTTTGAGAGTGGCACTTCTGTGTGAATATCTGAGTTTGTGATTCTCTATTCTGTGTATAATGATTTTTCCAACTAAGCCTAGGCCCCACATCAGAACTGAGTTTTTGACATCGTATGTTTTTGTTAGGTAGTGAAATTCAATCAGAAAACAAAACAGAAAATATTTCTGCTTTATCATTTATCTCAGCCAGTTTCCTTTTGAATCTGTCTACATTAATTATTTATCTACTGCCCTAACTTACTTTTAATGTTTAATTGAATTCAGGTGTCTATAGTGTACACATCGATGCAGAAGAACAGAAGATCACAGTCACAGGAAATGTAGATTTTGCTACTTTAATCAGAAAGCTGGGCAACGCTGGTAAACATGCAGAGCCTTGGTCTCCAAGCTCCAACCAAACAAAAGCTCCTATGAATGGCCTCAATTTAGACTCTGAAAATCAGCTTTTGCTCCCACCCTTCTTTGGCAGTGAAGGCCAACATGGCTGGGGATCTGGTAATTTTGTGGATGGAAATGGAAATTTGATTGGTGCTGCTCATCATGGAAAATTGCAGGGCAATGTTTTTCCCATGATGGGCCGTACGGGTTTTCATGGCAATGCAGAAGAAGGGCTTGAATTTCGTGGCCTGCAAGATTTCTCTGCAGGATTTCCAGCAGTAGGTGAATATGGTCATTCAAGACCTGTGATGTTGACCAACTCAGAAGGGTACCCTCACACTAATTTTGCACCTGCCTTCATGATCCCACCTAACACTTCCTCGTCTCAGTATAACGCTGGATCAGCAACACCCTCTGGTATCTACTATTAGATAGATGTGTACTGGTCTCTTGTTCTATATATATGCAGAAGAAACGTTATTGGTTTTGGAGTTTAAAAAGGGACGTAAATTAATGTATGGCAGTAGCAGAAAAAAAAAAATATATATATATATATATATATATATATATATATATATATGCTTTAAGGAATGAAATGATACTTGTGGGACTGAATTCACTCATCGGCCTAAATCTCGACATGTGTCCAAGATTCAGAAAATACCGTGAGGACCATGGGAAGTTCTTCTGTCTCACTTTGGAAAAATCCAAATGGACCAATTCTTCCCTACAAACGGTTGAATACAACTATGTGTTTATTTCTCTTATCATGTAAATTAGCACCCAATGAGAGTGATAACCCCATTATTAAATACAAATGCAAGCCACAAGCATAGATCGCATTTTATTCTGAATGAAATGATACTTGCAAGACCGAGATTCACTCATCGGACCACAAGAAGTTCTTCCATGGGACAGGGTTTTTATGGGACCTCACAGTCCTCACACAATAAGGTCAGTAGTACCACTTCCAGGGAGAATAGCTTTCGTGGAATTGAACAAAACAAAGAAAGCGAAAAATTATCAAAGCATCTACAACTTGCACTCTACCGTTATACCTCTGAACTTTGTTAACAAATAAATGTAACATTTTAATACAGCATCAATAGTATTGTTGCAGACAGTTTTTTTCCCCATAATTTTGACAAACATACCATATTGTACAGGAAACATAACTCAAGAGGTTCGGTACAGGGTACCAATCGCCTCAACATCATTTCCCAGTAGCCTCTAGACCCGAACTCCTAATTGATTTTTCATCCCGACTTATATCGTATATACAGATCAGCATGTCACCGAAGAAAGCATACAACAATAGTCCTCACAGAGTTTCCAAGTAGGGGGGTGACTATAAAGATCCGGTTACCTGTAGTCTATAGGCAGATCAATTCTCAGGCAAACCTGTCAAGACTACACTATGGGAGGTGAACTGCATTTGGTGTACTGTTTTACACTTACTTACAAGGTCAATTTCCAAAAACCCTAACATGCACATAATGACAGCTTAAGTGACATTATTAGTTAAGTCCTGTACTGTAACCTTAAGAACGAATAATTCAATCAAGGGCAATCTGCAGTGAGTTCTGTGGTATTCTGTATACATACTTCCAAGTTGAGTTGCCCAGACGAAGTGAAGAAACAAAATGGAACCAGAAGAAAATCCATTTTGGGGAACCCTTCCACCCGGCCTGGAAAATTTTCTGTCACTGATTTGAATCTGAGAGAACTGTTTCCCCGTCCTGATACTAGGTTATATGCGAACCTTTCTTCTGAAGAAATTGGTCTGATTGAAGTTATCATGACTGTGTTTCCAATACTTTCTGTAGCCTTGTTGAGGAGAAAGAGAGCGCCATCCTCCTCTGCTTGAAGAACAAGAAATTCTTCGTTTATCCCCAACGAGACAGCTAAAGGGGTGTTGTATCTGAAACGCCTTCCAGAATCCCAATGCTTGCTGCTGAAATGTAGTGACAACTGTTCAGATGAGCTAACAAAGTTGCAGTTTGGAAGGGGGCATGAACATGGTCCATAGATGCATGTTTCTTCATGGTCATTATTCTTCATATAATCCACTATTTCATCACACCCATAATCTCTGTTCCGGCATTGTTTTCTGACTGATTCAACTACTAGTTCAATCTCACCACACACTATGTCCTTATTCCTAACAAACACTAGCATATTTTCCTGTAGAAACATATTAAACAAAATGATTGTTGACAATGTCATAAGATGATGCGGGACAAAACAGTTAAAGCTTCAAAACTGATGCTATAAAATTTACGACCTATTTATTTACTTGTGCAACCAAGACATCCTAGTGAATAAAATTATTTTTTTTCTTTGTCATTTTCTTTTCCTATTAGATTAAGATCCTTCAAAGCCTATTTGATGAAGAAACCCAGAATTTACCACTTAGATTATCAGACATTGCAAATGTCCCAAGAATTTCTGCTGTTACACTTACACTAACCCTGGGAAGAGATCTCTAACAAGGAAATCACCTTATAGGAAACAACAGACCAGGACAATGGATATATAAAAAAATATAAATTTGCCGTATTTCTATTTTTGTTTCCTTTTCTGTTCTTTTCGTCAAACTTTCCATGGCAGGATGATCTGTATTTCTTTACTTCTTTTTTCTTTTTCTTTTTTGCAGTCAGGGTCATCTGCTACTTCACCAATATGTACACGAAATACACAGAGAAAATATCAGAAAAGCTTAAAAATGACTAACAGACAAAATCATCATTACCTCCTCCAAAGTAAATTCACCAATCTGTCCTTCAACCTATAAAATATACAAGCATAAGTATTTATGTAACTCTTTTCCTATAATGGATATATATTAAACAGTAACAAAAGAGTAAAAGGGACAGTGCAGTCTGTGTGTCCCTCTGTGTGTGTATATCAGATGGTGCAACTGGAAAGCAACAAACAAGAAACCTCGTTAAGAGGCACTCCCAAAAACAATATATTAGCTTTTCGGGTTCATAATGTCCAGGAAGATATGTTGGTAAATAATTACAACAGAAAAAAGAGTTGGTTAGAGCTAAACATTTTTCTTCCCAGCTTGAAAATGAATGAAGCATAAATGTGGTTTCTTGTAGTCCATCCATGAGAAAACAACAACCATGTCCCCAAGGGCATTGAACACTGTCTGCCCCAATACAGAAGACAGGACAAAGAATAACTATATAGGCAGAATTTACCAATATGCCACAAGTGTAAAGCCCTATATATATAACTATATCAAAGAAATCCCATAACAATAGTAGTAGTTGTTGTTGTTGTTGTTGTTATTGCTGTAAGCTTCTGCCTAATGCTAAAATAAAACAATTTAGCATAATCCATCCGTCATTACCTGATTCTCCTTATGCTCAAAGGGAGCATCATGCTCAACCCCACTACTTATATTGCATTCTGGTGGCCTATCCAATTGACCTATAAACTCGCAAGAATCCAAATCAGAACACCTCTCCCTACATACCACCTGCAAAGGAGCAGCAAGTATGACAACCCCATATATGGCTTAGTATCAAACTTCCCAAATGTAAATGTACCTCCCCACATCCATAACCACCAAGCTCTCTTTCCCGCTTCTCCCTTTCAGTAATCTCGTCCTCGCCCCATGAAGATAGGAATGGAACAACAGCAGGGGCCAAGGCACCATTTTCCTCAACAGAGATACTTTCATAATAAAAGAGCTGAGAAGATATAAGATTTCAGAAAATAAAGTTTGGTATGTGTCCAATAACTAAGATGAATGCATTTTTAAGAGTCTATTTTACCTGGAGAAACAGAAGACAGCCACCAACTGCACGTTGCTTCCCTTGATGAAAACGAGATACCTCACAAACTAGCCGGTCAAGTAAGAACTTCCCCCAATTATACTGGTGGACAACATCCATATTCGTCAAAAAGTGAAGGAATGAAGGGCTGACATCCAACCTTGCTGTTGGGGACAGAAGAGTGCCCAACGCATAGAGGACGAATGATCTCTTAAATTCCTCTCCTGCTTCAGGCTCTGCCAACCTCTCTTCTAGGAGCCTGACTGAAATACCATGATTTGTGGCATCATAACTGTGCCGCAAGTCCGCAATCAAGTCATCAGGCCCTGAGTTTACCACATCCTTCCCACTAGCTGCTAATCCCATCACAAGCTCGACATCTTTTGGTGTTAAAGGAATACGTTCTCCACAAATCTCCAAGCTACGTTGTGTAGTGTCAAACCTCTCCAGTAGCCAAAGACACAAGCTGCGGCGGAGAGTTCTGCATCTAAGGTCAAGAAGGCTCCCAAAACCCATGCTCTTCACTGCAGCCTTTTGTTCAGTTGTGAGGCGCTGTATCACATTGAATAAGCGGCCAGGAGAGCATCTTGTGACTAGTTTAGCCTGCATTGTCAAAGCTGTAAGATTCGCCCAATCCAATGAACAAATAAACAACTGTCACCAGAAAAATAATTGGTACCTGCTTTCGTGGCTTAGGGGTACGGGTGGGGGCTGTACTCAAGTAGTTATCCCACACTTCACGAGCACGCATTGTGTATTTTGCTTTCTCCTCAAGGCTCATAGACTTCCATGCATCTGAAGCTGCCTTCGTGGCCTGAAATGAAAAGGTCATGATGCCTTATTATGTTTTAATTTTATTATCAAAGTAAATTACACACTGCTAAACATTTTGCAAGTGAACAGAAAGAGGCTCACAGCTTTAAGGCCAGAGGATTCAGGATGCGAAGCGCTGTATTCCTTGATAAAGTCTCGGCTAAATAGTTGATTTCAACATTAGCAAGCCAGTGCACAAGGAGAAAGAGGCATATGCTAATACAGAATGAATTCCAGTGAAAGAAATTGATTGTTACCTAAAATACACCCATGAGCACGCAGGACGAGGAGTGGTAACTTGCTTCTTCTTCTTCTTCCTTTTCCTCTTTCCTTCTAACACAACATTCTCTTCAGCATTTCTTTTTACCAACATGACATCTCCTTCACTTGACACCTAGAGGTTTGTATTTAGAAAAGAAGTATAAAACCAAACTGAAACAAACAGGCAAACAAATTTGAATTTCTGAAATATATGTAACTTTAAAAAAAAAAAAGGTATAGAAGTAAATGTGTTTCTTATATAGGCAAACCAATACAATGAGGACAATTATCATGATTCATTCACTTTCCAAAAAAAACTTTGGATGTACCTATGGAAAAAATGACTTAAACAGCATAGATGAATTGTAAAACCCAGGCTTACATTTTCAAAAGGGAAACTGTATGCATGCATGTCTCTATGTGTTTAAAGTTTATGATTATCTGGGATATTAACTTCCAGAAGACTTCAGTTATGATGATGCCTGCAAAGACTCGCGACATTTTCACACACAGCACTGGCAGAAAGATTCAAAAACATCATAAATAATGTGATATAGGCAGTTTTTACAAATCTTAAGCTATGTATATTGAATTTCCAGTATTAAAAATTTCCTACGCCATTTATCCCTTATTCTCTGCTCCACCTCGAAAACAACATGTTTCCATAAGCAGCAGCCCTACTGTGCATAATTTTGGAAGCAAGACACAGAGCAAGGACTAGGACATACCCCTTCCCCAGCACCACCACAGCATTGCTTAAAATGACAAACCTATTTTGTTCCAAGATCTATCAACCCATTGTTTACTGAGTGGAACAAATGTCTTTATATTCGGAGCATCATGATTCATCAAGTAGCTGTAATGTTCTTTAACATTTAATGTGAGGCTACTGTTTAGTTAGATCAGTAGAAGTTGTGAAAGTGTCTTCCCTTTGTTTCCTAAAGAAGTCAGAAGTCTTAGATTTGCTCCACAAATTAAAAATTGAAACTTTACAGAATATAGGATGCTTAAAAGCAAAGTTAGCAGAATAGCAAGAGGTACAAAAACCCCATTGCTCAAGAATTACCCACAATAATGAAATTCGGTTCCAACTGCCAAGTATTCCTATTTATCTTTTGGCTAAAACTAACAACCTAATGCAATGCAATTCACATATCAAACAATCCAAACACATTCACAGTGTTTGCCTAAAAGGCTTACCAAATGCTTTTCTGGGTTCTCATGCAATTACAATTCTACCAATACCACACTATCTTAATTATACGAAAAAACCAGTTATGAAGCAAACAACATCATACACCATTTATAATAGAATTGTGCAAAGTGTGAGAAGCCAAACCATTTTCGGAGAACTGGAGCCTGTGGTTGAGATCAAGTAGAGAGAACTGGAAATGCGAATTAAAGAAGAGCTAGGGTTTCAAGAGAGCGATGAGGGCTTGCTGAATTCCAGTGAGAATCGGAGGAGGAGGAAACGAAATGGATTTCTGTTTCCTACGGAGTTTCGTTTTCCTTTCGCATTTCTCAGCTGCGAAGTCGTAGCTTTTTTGTGTCCTATGTGGTAAGCTGCAACGCTCTTCTTCAACTATATTTTTCAGCTAATTAGACTTTCCACCCACCCAGTTCTGGGCATATAATAGTTTGGTCCCTATCTTTTTAAATTTGAACTCACTCGTACAACAAATTGTTATACCATTCACTCTTCCGCCTGTCAGCTCAATGTTACATGAACTAATGAATAAGAAGAACTTTTTTTGGAGAAAAATCTAATATGGTACCCACGTAACCGAAAAATGAGTCCAAGAAGTGTCATGCTCAACAAAAAAATGGTTAACTTGATAGTTTAACATACGGATTGAAGGGTTAATAATATGGGACATTCTCCAATAAATATTTAAGTTAGGGATTGGTTACATACTTCTAATTTCGGTCGTTGGATTGCATCTAAAAGACTTCCAATACATTTAATGAATATAATTCAACGACCAAGATTAGAAATATGTAACCAATCCTTAAAATAAAATACTTATTGGAGAATCTCTCGATATGAGATAACAATTTGTAATTTTAAGGGTTGTTTTTGTCAATTTTAAAAGATATGGATCAAAATGTTACATGCCCCAAACCACAAAGTAGAACTCCTCATGTTACATGCCCGAGGGCGGTGACGTCAACGCTGACGTCATCCCTAATAGAATCCAACAGGCATGTGCCACGTGTCGCAACCCGAACGCTCCGATCGGTTTTTTTCCAAAAATCCGACGGTCCTCGTTGTTTTGGCTAAAAAAATTCAAAAAAATTCTGAATTTTTTTTTTAAAAAAATACCACAAAATTCTAGATTTTTTCCCTATAAATACCTAACAATTTTATTCACTTTCCACACTAAATCTTCATACAATTTCTTCTCCTTCCAATAGTTTTTACTCTCCACTCACATTTTTCTACTACTTTCCATTTGTATCAAAAAACAAATGGCATCTTCTGTCGAAGCTAGAGGCGCGTGGACAACTCAGCTTTTTGTAGAAGCCTTTGCAAGTCCCTCAGCGTGGGTTTGCGAAGGTACTCCCTTGTGTACAAATTTTCCACTGCATCACAGAATCTCACCAAGCACTCTAGGATAGTTGATTTTTCCATCCTTGCAATCTCATCCACCTGCTCTGCAAATGCCCCATAAGCAAGCATCCGCAAAGCAGCTGTAAGGTTTTGCTCCGGGAGAAGACCCAAAACTCCAACAACATCATACTTTTGAATGAAGTATGTGTCGTAATTACAAATATCATGCATGATTTTTTGGAACAAATGTGGCTGCATTCTATATCTCTCTCGAAACTTATAAACAGGATATAACGAATTTGGGATAAAGTAATCTTCCAAGAGATTCTTACCCCGAGACTCCCTACGTCTGTCTACATTCGGGGTACGACGACGGCGGTGTTGCCTTGATTGATTAAGCACACACACCGTTGTTGCAAGCATTTCTTCCTCTTCTTCATTGGCCTCCCGATCTTCATCAGCACGTCTGCACCGAATTTCTTCCTCTTCTTTTTGTTGCCTCTCCAACACTCTCCTCAAGTTTGACATTGAGAGTAAAATGTGTTTTGTAAAATCTGAGAAATGAAGGAATAGATAAGAGATTGTGTGAGAGGTATGAGTTGATGGTGTAGTTTTATAGAGGGATTCAGAAAATAGAGATGACACGTGGCACAATTTTAGATAGTGAAAATCTTATCTGAAATATGAGATTATAATTTTAAAAAAATATATGAAAAATCTTATCTGACGTGGGACACGTGGCACAATTTTAGAGGGTGAAAATCTTATCTGAAATATGAGATTATAATTTTTTTTAAAATATTTGAAAATCTTATCTGACTTGGGACACGTGGCAAAATTTTAGAGGGTGAAAATCTTATCTGAAATATGAGATTATAAATTTTTTTTAATGAATATCCGAAAATTTTATCTATAATAAGACACGTGGCAACCGAGATTCTCATCCGAAAATCTTTTCTAAAAAATAATGGACAAGTGGCAACCAAAAATCTTATCCGAAAATTTAATTACAAAAGATTATCAAAATTAATGGTTTAAAGTATAAAAAAATATGAAATAAAGTACAATGAATAGTATTTGCCTTAGCCTTAGCCTTTTGGGGTGGAACCACAAATGACAAGGCTGCCACTATTCACGTGAATAGTGGCAGCCCTTGCCTTGCCCTTGCTTTGCCCTTGCCCTTGCCTTAGCCTTTATGGGTGGAGATGTAGGAAAAGATTATTCAGTGAACATAATTCATTAGCTATAATATTAATGCAGTGTATAGAATCAAATCCAAATTAGAACACGTGTACTAAATCTTTGGTTCGGTATTTTCAATTTGGAGATCACATAAATGGGAAACAAGATGTCCTAGATGTCTTAATGATTTGTCTTATTTTTTTTATGAAGATGATGTTAAGATAAAAATTTAAAAAATAGATGATTTGGATCGTTGAAGTACATGTTTTATTTCGTCTAGCAGACTGCTAGCTAGCTTTAATAACAAGAAACACCAAAGAACAATATAGCTCATAGTTTCTTTCTTTTAATCAAAACCTGATGCTGTACACCAGATGTCCGAAATAAACAGTGCACGACTTATAAAAAATAATAAAATAAAATGTACAATCCAGGAGCTGACAGGACGTTGCATAAAAGACAACACATATTACAAGTTCTTATTTATAATTTAAATTCTATAACGTAAACATAAGTTTATAATTTAAATTCTATAACGTAAACATAAATTAGACCAGTTGGTCATGACAGTATATGAGGCCCAGTAAAACTGATAGATGCAAGTTGGCAACTAATGGTTCTCTGCTAACTTGATGAACAAAGAATATAACCTTTCCAGTTTAGCTGTTTCTAATCACAACAAATTAAAACAGAAGCAGAGACAAAGAATAAAATGGCATAGAAACAGAGATTCAGCACTGCACTTGGTAAGCTTCATGTTGAAACATAATACAAATGTTAATACCTTCAATATAGGATAAGCAGAACATGTTCTTAACCATTTTAATTTACCTTCAATCTTACGACAAAAATGGCACTGATTGAATTTAGATGCAATCCTAAATTACCGGTAGCAAATAACAATGCTTTACTTTGTAAGAAATCCTACTTTCTTTTTTTCCTTTTAACATAATACACGATTTGGAATTCCACCTTCAACACAAACATAACTTTTCCGGTGTCATTACTTCTTATCACGCAACAAAAGTATATACAGTAAAGATGGGTGCAGTAAAGCTACTACTCAGCATAAGTACCCATTTTACCAAGAGGTATAACATATGGACATATACTGGTGTGTAGACAAGATGTGAAGTCCACAACAAGAAAAGAAAAAGACATCTTTTGTGACATTTATAAATATGTAAAACACCAGATCCTTTCCAGCACAATGCCATTCCTTTGATAGTACAACTTATTTTAAGCAACACCAATACTTTGAAAGGATGCTGGGCATTGACCATTACGCCATATGCAGAGATCCATGTTGAGCTTGCCAGAACTGAAAAAATCACTAGGGATTATAAAGTAACCTGTTGAAGAAGGGCTAATAACCTGGCCTGCAGAGTTCTTTGTGAAGGACTGGAATCTGAGAGAACTTCCGTTGGTTTTAGCAAGAAGATCATAGTAGAAGCCTCCCTTGAAGATGGGTTGAATACAACGAAGCGACACTAAATTTCCAAGTTTTTCAGCATGATTGTCAAGGATAAATAATATACCTTCTCTCTTTTCTTGGAGAACAAGAAATTTGTCCTTAATATTTAAGGTGATGGAAAAATCGATGCCATACAGGAAGCGTGTTGCATAATCCACATGACTAACGGTGAAGTGTAGGTATAACTGCTTGCTTGAAGAGATAAAGTTGCAGCCCGAAAGGGGGCATGAACAAGGTGAATACATACATGCCTTTTCATGTTCATTTTTTTTATTGTAAGTTACCATTTCTTTGCAGCCATGCTTGATGTTTCGGCATGAAATTCTAATTGATTCCAGAATCTTCTCAATGGCCCGGCAACGATTATAGCCAATGGGCCAGGAACAGGAGGGGCATTTATTTTTACTCTTGGTGCAGCAAGAGGAGCAAGCTATATGCCCATTTTCACACTGAATTTCCAAGAAAGCATGCAAAAGTTAGCAGGTTAAATGAATAAACTTATGACATGAATGAAGAGCTTGGATAGCAGGATAAAAATAGATAATGCAGATCTTGAGGATATACCTAGACTCTTTGGTTCAATTTCATAGAAGCAATGTAGCAGACTGTTTTAAGAATGGTTCAGATCATAAATATCAAAGATCACTAACCCTATGATACTTATATTTTTAAGGTTATGGCTCTTGCACTTAAAAAGGTTATTAAAGTAAAATAAAACAAGAAACTTTAGAAGCGAACATCCTGTATAATTTTAAAAATAAAATAATAAATGTTGCCATAATGTTGAAAGAAGAAAACTTCAATTTGTAGGCAATACTAGGCTAAAATGTTGTGATAATTGTTTGCCATGTTTGATAACTGAAAACTTCACCCCAGAAAATGCAGATAAAAAAACAAATATGACTAATTATATTTGATACTGATGCTTGTCAATCTATGCTGCGGAGAGACAAAGCAAACCAATATAAGGATTTTCCTGAGCTTAAAAGTCAAACTCAACAAGCTAAAGAACCAAAGAACTCCATAGTTTGTAATCTTCATATATCTTGCTTAACTGTCTTCACACTTGGCAACAATTACAACATGCCTAAAATTATAAAACAAAAGACTCGAATTTGACTAGGAGATTTCCAACACTGAGAAAAACATAAACCACAGAGGCACACATGAATGTGAAACTTTATTTGGGAAAATGCTCCATGTGTGAAGGACCACGGTGTTGTCAGTTGTGGTGTACAAGAGTTTGCGTAGGCTTATGACTTAGACGAGAGACCAATAGGTCCTATTTCTAACCAAAAGGCAAATGACAAAGGGGAATAAACTTTTGGATTATACTAAACCCTAAGAGTTGGGGTGCAAAATCTAAAAATCAGCTTGCAAACCATGAGTTTCAAAGTAGGGCCCGATTAAACAAGATTGTGCCTAAATGTATGGGAGAGGGAGGTTATGCACCCTCTCAACTCTCTCAATTTATTTTCTGTTGAACAAAATCATCTATTCTTCCTTAATAAATCTTTTAACAATTTCTCTTAAAACGTGAGGTCTCACTCTCTCTCTCTCTCTCTCTCTCTCTCTCTCTCTCTCTCTCTCTCTCTCTCTCTCACACACACACACACACACACACACACACACGTCCAAATCTTTCAAATCTGTCCCTCTCTTACTCTGAATCTGACCAGACCCTTAAATGGCCAGTGCTTGCTTCTTTTTCTTTTATTTTATCTTTTGTAAGAACCAAAATTTCTTGAAGGAAAAGAAAGAAAACCAAAAATATATATATATATAAACAAACATGGTAGTCAATGTTAAATTTCTGTGTTGGAGACCAAATGAAAATATTTGGTCTTGGGTAATCAATCTAACCTAAATATACGTTTATTGGTAGATCTAAATTTTAAGAATCATATAAAAATAACCGCTAAGATCGCTAGAATCCAACAACAACAAAATTCAGATGCATCAACTAAAAAAGACTTCTAACAATGTAAGAAGCATTTTACAATTGTCTTAAAACTCGCATTAGCTATTTTGGAAGATGTCAGGGAAATTCCTTGAAATCTCCTTCCATGTACAATTTATGAGTGAATCAATTATGTTGGCTCAAACAGGGGAGCTTTGCCTTCCAAAAGAAATGAATACTGTTACAATCAGATAAAGTCAAATGTTTCAAAGCTCTCGAATGCCAAAGGCACACAGCAGTGACAATGGATTCATGTCGTGCCCTGTGATTTTGTTTTTGTGTCAAATCCAAGTCAGCCTTAACCTGACCTGTTTACTTAATTGTGTCACATTTAAACCAAGTTGCCCTTATTTTTAACCAAACCCATCCCTTATATACTCATAAAATATAAATTATCTTGAATCACAAGACCAGGAAAACCCTGCAAATAATCATAAAATTCTATAACGAGTCCTACAATACAATATCAAGAAATGGATTATAAAAAATAAAAAAACTAGTCATTTCTGATAAATAAATAAAAAACTAGCCATAAATTCTTTCGTACAAATTAGAAAAGCCACCTATGTTTATTGTTTACTGATATGGTGGGACAGTGTTACAACATTCATAACCAAAAGAGAATTTGGATGCCACTGCCAAGTGTCTTTCCACTAAGGTATTTGGGTCTTCCCTTGGGTGGTAATCCTTGTCCCTTATCATTTTTGGATCCCACAGTAGAAGAAGTTGGGGTCTTGTAAAGTACACTTTGATGGGTGGGATTCTCGAGTTGTTGCGAGCACATTCTTATGTCCTTGGAAGTACATCTCTCGGGGGTATCGCTCTTTCTCTCCTCTTGTAAAGTTTGTGGTAGGTAGAGGGGTTAGGGTAAGACTTTGAGAAGGTATTTGGATGGGAGAATCATCTTCCAATACTTACATCATGCCTCTTTAATGGATTATGTCTCTTTGCACTCCAGTGGTGAGTTGACAAAAGATCATGGCTTGTTCATCCTTCAGGTAATTTTTCTTGCAAATCATTCTTCCTTCAATTGGTCGTCCATCAATTGGATCCTCCTTTTGAACCATTCAAGTTCATTTGGAAGGCTGATGTTACAACCAATGCAAGTTTTCACGTGGCTGGTGGTTCATAAACAGTTGTGAAATGCTCCAGGGAAGAAGGCCTTATGCATGTTTTTCTCCGCAGTGTGCTTGCTGTGTAAAAATGAGGAGTTTGTGGATCATATTTTTCTACACTGCACCTTTGCCACACAGATTTTAATTTTCCTGCTACAAGTGTTTGGTTTGGAGTGGGTGTATCCTAGGAGCAGTATCTTGCTGTTATCAGGAGAATTCTTGACAATTGGGGCAAACAAGAAATGTGCCACAAACCTAACTAATCCCATTTCCACAATCCCACAAACCTAACATAACCAAGCCAAGCTAATCCACACTACCCTTCTCTTATCCTGCTCCCTAGTCCACACTCTAATTCAAGAATTACCTTAAATGGCCACAAGCACTAACCTCAGAACAATAAGAATCTACAGAACTACAATCACAATCCTAAATCAAATTCAACCAGGATTGAATCCTTGAATATTCTAGCAAACAAATGAGGGAAATTTTATCAAAGCAAACAAATTAACCATCATATAAGACCACAGATAACCGTAGAATTTCAACGCAGACCCAACAATCGAAACGAAAATGGCTATTCAAATTTGGGAGGAGGGTTTACCTGGAAGACAGGGATGGTCAAGGGTTCATAGCAAATGAGGCAATCAAGCACTTCTGGGTCGGCTAAGGTGAAGACAAGCGACCCATCGGTGACGGGTGAGATCGGAGGAGGACTGCCCTCTTGGACTCCGGCGTTGGATGTAAGGCTGGCCGAAGCAGAACCCACTTGGTGGTTGGCTTGTGCTGTGCGGTTCTGCAGAAGCAAATCGATGATCCGCGGCACCCGTACGGGGTAGGAATTTCCTACTTGCGGTAAGCAGCCAACGGTGATTTCTTCTTCTCCTTCCTCGTCTTCTTCTTCTTCTTCTTCTTCACTCTCTTCGTCTGCTTCTACTTCGCTTTCACTCTCCACTTCTTCTCCTTCGGATTCTTCATCTGCTTCTTCATCTTCCTCAACAGTCCGTAGCTGTTGTTGCGATTGTGGTTGCGGTGGTTGTAGTGGTTGTTGTTCGATTATGGCGATGCGAGCTGCGGGATATTGAGGAAGGAGATTAGGAGGGAGACGAGGCTTCTTGGGCCTGGGAATACGGGATCCTTCGCCTTCTCCATCTTCATCTCCACCTAACGCGAATCTCGCCATTTCTCTCTCCCTCTCTCTCTCAGTCTCCCAATAATAAAATAACCATTTTGTTTTATTTACAGCCTTCTCAGAACCAAAAGTATTAAACTAACCTCTCAGCAACCACGCGGGAGACCACGTGTTCCAGAATTTGGGCAGTTGCCTATCAAAAGTTTTTCATATTTATCTTTTATTTTATCTTATCAGTTGATAATTTTTGTTCGAAATACATTCTGATTTCTTTTTATTTTTTAATTCTTTGTATTTCCATACAAAGAGTATTATTTTACATATTTGTCACTTTTTTTTATTTTGAGTATGAGTAATATTCTAAATTACAGAGGAGGGGGTTTCTTACATACATTATTGGGCTAGACCCAGTTGTTGTATTCTACATCAAATTGTTATCTTCTATTGAAGGACACCCTTTAGGGTTCCCTATACTTTTTTTAACGATCCAAACCATCTATATTTCAAATATTCTTTCATAAATCATCATTGCAAAAAATTATACAAACTGAAAATCATTAAGGCATTCAATTAGAACCAACAAAATAGATAAATACGGTGCTAACAACCATCTAATTGAGTGGCTAAAGTCTTAAACATTCTGTATAAATAGTAGCTCCCTAATAACCAAGATAAGAATTAAGTTGAAAAGAACGATTATTCAGTCTTTATAGCCAATCTTTAAGTCTTTTGGCGTACTAAACTTTATCCACTTGATAAAATTTTAAAACATTAACATTATATTTGGATGAGGCACCTTGAAGTGAGGGGACTCGAAAGTGATGGGATTAAAATCATTTGTTTTGCTAATTTTAGTTAGTGGGATTTCGTTGGGTAATTTACTATATTATGAAAAAGAACAAAATATGGCAAGAATTGCCAAGAAAATTTCTTACTGGTTTAAATTCATTTATTTATTTATTTTGGGTTATAGAATTTAGGCTTAAATGTTAAAATGGTCTTTGTGTTTTAGTCAATTGGCAAATTTAGTCCTTATGTTTTTAATTTGACCAATTTAGTCCCTGTATTTTACTCTGTTAGTCAATGTTGTTCATTTCGTTAAATTGCCGTTAAAAAATTCATTTAAAATTTTAAAAATTATTAAGTTCTGTTTACAAAGCAAACAAATATGAATTTAAATAACAAAATGTTAAAAAAACAATGTGGAAACCCGACAGCCTCTATGTTCTCATGCCTCCACAACCACCATGAGGAGTCCCAGCCACCACCCTATTCTCTCTCTCTCTCTCTCTCTCTCTCTCTCTTTGTTTTTCAATTGTCGAATCCCAACATGGCAACCAAGTTCTTCAGTTTCTTTTCACTGATTCTTTTGCTCTGCTCCACATTCATTGCAGTAAAGTGCCTCACCTTTCAATATCATGAGTACAACAATTGGAGGTTTCCTTGATGGGTTATCTCTTGGAGCCATCAAAGAATCGGGCCCTAGCCCAGGTGAGGGGCACAAATTTATGAACCAACAAACCCTTGGAGGGATAAAGAAACCTAGCCCGAGCCCTCCCTTCCCTCCCCACAACTCCTCCATCTCTCTTCCTTTTTCCATCCCATCCACCCCCACAAAATATGAGTGGAGGACACAGTCTATTGGTTTTCCAAAATTTCTTATTAATTTTTTTATTTTGTTATTTGTATTAATATTATAAACTGAACTTAACAATTTTTTTATATTACTTTTTAATTTTTAATGAATTTTTTTAAAGGTAATTTAACATAATGGATAATATTGGCTAACGGAGTAAAACACAGGGACTGAATTGACCAAATTAAAAACAAAAGGATTAAATTTGCCAAATATGTAAAACACATGGACTATTTGAACATTTAAGCCTAGAATCTATTTCTAACCCTAATTTTGTAAAATTTGTTTAATTTTAAGGTCAAAGAAAAAAAAGGAAAAATGACATAAACTGCCCTGGATTCTCTTTTGGAACCCTATAATTGTCCAACATCTAGCACTTGTTGGCACTTTTTACCCACCACCAAAAAAAAACAAAAACAAAAACCCTTAATCTATATTTTCAAACCAAGAAAGAATACTTATACTGAAAATCCAGTAGAGTCCCCTTGTAAATATAGGATCATAAAAATAAAAATAAAAATATTAAATAGATTAACGATGTTCTTGATCATGTAAAAGTTTCAACAGAAAAGCAAGACGGAACCCTAAACATGTTAGTGTAGCACTAATACCACATGTAAGAATACATACCTGCAGACGAAGACATGATTGACAAGCAAGACCTGTACAATCAGTAAACCAAAAGACTCAAGGCTACTGAATATGGTTTAGGACCTTTCATGAGCGTATGTTTATGAGTGCAGGGCCTATACTTTTATGCTTACACTAAGCTCTATCTCTATCCAACCTATCATTGACAGAGTAGAGTTCTTAGCCCAGCAAACACTAAGGAGCCCTATCATATCATTATCTGATAAGTCTAACTGCATAGACGAGTTATAAAATTAGGAATCTACTAGTTTAATTCTTATACAGCACTGAGCTAACTTTATAATGTAATAATTAATACTCAAAAAGGTTCTTACAGTTTAATCTCCCTTGGCATCGTACGTGTGTGTGTGAGAGTACCCCTTTTATGGGATCATTTTCAAGTTCGTACTTACTTTTGGGGATATTTACAATTACATACTTAAACTCACGAAAACTTACAATTTACCCCATTCGTTACCTAAACCGTCAGTGAATCTGTTAAATGTTTGCATGTCAAATGTGAGACATATTTTTTAATGACATGGAGTTCTACGTGGACAAAAAATAATAAACTATTATACAAAATAACTAAAATTATATTAAATATTTAATTTTCATTTTAAAAAAAAAAAAAAATCATTGTCCTCTCCTCCTCCCAACCCCTCGGCCCAACTTACCCTACTAGACCCAACATCGCCACCCAAACACCCAGCCCCTCTATAGTTCGCCGCCGGAATCACTGTGGGAGGAAATATTTTCGTCTCCAATCACAGCACGCCACGTGAAAAAGAATATTATGTCTTAAATTAATTAATTGAACCAGTTTATCTGGCTAATTAATTAATTGGGATAAATATCTTAATTAATATGATATTATCTTTATTTAATAAGATAATATTATTAATTTAGACATTATCCTAATAAAGAGAAGATAATATCATTAATTCAGATATTATCTAAGTTCGACTCGATCCCTACGAATTTAGGTAGAGAATAAACTCAGCATATTCTCTACGAAACCCTAGCCCAGAGGCTCCTATAAATAGATGACCTCATTCATCATTCAAGGTACATCTAAAACCTACTCCTAATACTCGAGAAAAATACATGAAGCTTTCTCTCCCTCTCTACTCTCCACTCTCCATATTTTCTCTACTCGGCTCCCGCCGCCACCCCGCGGGTGTGGTCTATTTACTCCGATCTTTTTTACAGGAAGAGAGAGAAGGAAGATCGAAGGCTGAATGATCTAAAAGCTAATATTCTCCCGCGAGATTATTTGCACAAACAACCGCCATCGATGCAGACTTGCCTATCCTCGTGGGAATCCTCTCTCTCTCTCTCTCTCTCTCTCTCTCTCTCTCTCTCAAATAATGCAAGAACTTCGATTTTTTGTAGAAGACAAATCAAGAAAAGAACTTCTCGAGGCTCAACTCATGACTCACCATACCCCACTCAACTTGTGAGGCTCCAACGTAGCAAATCTATCCTTACAACTTCATCCGGCAACTGTGGAGTCTAGCACTTTGTCGCTGCCCTTCTCAAATTGACCGTCCCCAGTCAACAACGCGCGACACTGTCCACTCCCTTAGACCTAGAAATCTTCGATCTGTAAAGCCCAGATGGTTGGGTCGTCGTCGACCTCGAAAAATTCACAACCCATTATGGGGGACGTTCTCAAGACCTCGCTGGAGCTCATGGTGCCCTTGTTCAATTGGGGGAGGGCTGGGAAAAGAGGGAAGGAGAGTGATTTTTACTTATTTATTTATTTATAATTTGTTTGAAATTGTGCAAGATTGGATTTTTGGTTTGAACCCATTGTGGGATGAGAGATCGCTTTTTTTCATTTTCATTTTCAATTTAAGTTTTTAAACAGTCTCATTCCCATTTGTGTAACTCTAACTCATTCAAATAGTGAATTAATCACTTCCACCGATTTTCACCCAAAAGTTGAAAGAATGGGTGTTTAATTCTGAAATTGGGGATTTTAGGTTGAAATTGATTGAGTTTGAGTATAGGTTGTCGCCGGTTTGGGTGTGGTAGGGTGATGGTGGAGGGGAGGATGGGGTTGGGTGGGTGGGACGATGGGAGGATAGTCAACATGGTGATTGGGGGCCTGGGAGGAAAGAGGGGGAGAGATTTTTCTTTTTCTCTTTTATTTTTTAATTATTTCCATTCTTTTATAGGTTTTTATCACAAATGGTCTCTGAGGTTTGTCAAATTTTCACCTTTGGTCCTTTATATTTTTTTGTTGATTATTGGTCCTTTATGTTACACCTCACACATCAATTTGGTTCTGCCATGAAGTTATGTTAAATTGATGACGCGGCACATATGTGGTGCCTACATATCCAATGAGATCATGCCACGTGGATCTAAAAAAATATATTTTTTAATAAAATAATTTAACATTTTTTTAAGAAAAGAAATGTTTAACATTATATAAATTTCAAAAAAAGAAGAGAAAATAAATAAATAAACTCAGCCTCCCTCTTCTTCCCCTTCCATCTCGCCTACCTTCCCATTCCCTTTATTCCCCTTCCGTCTCCCCCACCCTCCACCTCTTATCTATTTGTCCCCACCCTCAACTCTCTATCCCTACTCTCTTTTCTCCCATAAACTCCCAATCCCCCTTCCCCACCTCCCTCCCACTCTCCCTCTTTCTTTCTCTCACCCTATGTTTTTCTCTCTACCTAGAAAACTCCCAAGCCCAACGCCACCCATACAACCCCCATCCCCACTCGAGATCCACCCCACCCCCACCCCCGCCCAAGACCCATCCCCTAGCCACGACCCAAATTCCAGCCCCACCTCCACTCGAGACCTATCCCCATCTCCTACCTACAGGGGTAGAGTTAGAATTGTAAACTTAGGGGGGGGGGGGGGGGGAAGTAAAAAATACAAGTTTATAAAAAACCTAAGGTTTCAATAATTACCTGTTTAAAGCTAAAAATTTCTAATTTAGTTATGTCTAATTTGTTTTAGGGGGGACTTCAATTTAAATTAAAAAGGGGTTTTTACAAATTCTCTTATTATATTTAATATGATTAAGGAGAATTAAAACATTTTAGGGGGGGCAGGGCCACCTCCGGGCCTAGGAGTGGCTTTGCCACTGCCAACATATATATATATATATATTTATAAACTTTTTTTTATCAGTTTTTCATTTTTTTATTAATTTAAACATTGTTTATCCACTTGGCATCCACATTAGCAATTTAACAGAAATTTTTTAATGTACCAAATTGATGTGTGAGGTGTAACATAAAAGACCAATAATGTCATAAAAAATAAAATAAAATAAAGGACCAAAGGTGATAATTTGACAAACCTTAAGGACCATTTGTGATCAAATATAAATTTACTTTTTACAAACCTATTTTTGAAAACATAGAATTGTTTATTATAGGTTTTGTCCACGTGGAATCCACGTCATTAAAAAATGGGACTCATATTTGCTATATCAGCATTTAACAGACCCACCAACAGTTTAAGGAACATAGGGGTTAAATTGTAGGTTTTCCGTGAGTTTGAGTATGTAGTTGTAAATATCTCTAAAAGCATATATGAACTTGAAAATTACCCCTAGTTTGGTGGTCTTTTGTAATTTGTTCAAAAAACAACTATTTATTTATTGAGACAAAAAGGGTCATTTTTCAAAGTTTTTCCTTTGGAAAGGAAATGGCAAAAAAAGGGTTTTCATGTAAATTCAAGGGGCTGAGAGACGGTAAACCCTTCAAAAACCATTTACTTACTTTTGGTCGAACCCTTTAAAAAGCTAAACCCTACTCAAGATATAAAGACTCGATTGAAGGGTTTAGCAGTTTAGGCTTACTCTTACCCTCAGTGTGCTGTTTGCCAATTTTCTGATGGCGAAGCGTTTGGTTCCACTGTTGAATCGTGTTCTTGTTGAGAGAATTGTCCCTCCATCAAAAACCACTACCGGAATCTTACTCCCTGAGAAGTCCGCCAAGGTATACTTACCATTTTAATCACCCCCTACTTTCTCATTATTGTGTTTGTTTCCTGAGAAACTCGAGGATAATGACATAAAATGAAAATTAGAGTAGTCTCTGGTTTCTGGGATGTGGATCCTCTTTGGAACAGAATTGGGTCGCTGGTGTTTGACTGATACCGGGCTATGGCTGTGGGTTTTTGTTTTCTTGGATTTTAAAGTAGTGGAATGTTAGATAGTATAGGCTTTTGATTTTTTGCTCTCTCTCACATTTTAATCCTTTTTTGATTACTTTTATGGTAGCAAGGCAAGGGTCTTGTTTTAAATCCACATCGAAACATATATTTCTTAATTGGGGTTTTCCTTAATTAATTTATTTCCCTCTTATACAGAAATTTGGTAGAAACAGTAACATGAACTTAGGCCTTTTATTTTATGCAATATGAATGTGGCTTTGCTGTTAAATGAATTCCAGTCTGTCTCAATTAGAAGAGTCCAAAAATGATATTTTGGAAGTATAATTTTTCTCCTCAAGGAGAACTAGTAACTGGCATGCATGGATTGAAATATATGTTGTTTTTGGAAAATTGAATATTTCCTGCTTTACACTTTAGCTTAACTCTGGAAAAGTCATTGCCGTGGGTCCTGGGACTCGTGATAAGGAGGGCAGCTTTATCCCTGCCACTGTGAAAGAAGGAGACACTGTTCTGTTACCAGAGTATGGAGGAACTGAAGTGAAGCTTGGTGATAAAGAGTACGTATATATTTTTCACAGGGCCTTATTGCTTAAGTATCTTGACATACATTTTCTTTGTCTAAAATCTAGATGTAATTTTTCAAGTAAAGCACTACTAAGTTAGCAGATGTGTGTGTCTTCTGCATATTCACGTATCTACTTACAGATGCGTTTAGTATACATGATGCATTGAGTGCTTTGTGCATGAAAATATAAGAAAACTACAGAGACACATGATCCATTCATGAGTTTGACTGTAGTCTCTGTGATATGGGGGTGGAGTCAAGGTACCTCAGCATTTTTCTGTAAATTCAGCCTAAGTGCTTCAGTTGACTATTAGCATAAACTGCCTAGGGTATGTAATTTGAAGTAGTGATTAAGTAGATAATTTAGCTTATAAGGATTATAATTAACTTGTTGAAAAGATTCCTGTCATGATGCAAATAGTTTTATTGGCACTATATTGAACCAATGCTAATTTGCGAACCTTAATTCAATCTAGATATATTGAAAGCTGAAACTTGGATTTGCAAGCTCTTCATTGAAGCATGGGGGCTTTTATTTTACATATTGTTTTTCACATTTGTAGATAAAGGAAACCAGATCTTTGATTTTGTGCTGATGAATTCCCTTCCATATATGACATGTTAGCCAAACAATGAGAGTGGCATTCTTTTCATTCGATGGTTTTCAGTTATACAAATCTGTTGTGTTGTGCATAAGTATGGGTACTGATAAATACTTATGTATTTGTCGTCACATGTATCTACATATTGACATGTCTCTGTGTTCTTATACCCATGATTGCCCATGTAGTTTTTTAATGTATGTCTTACATGCATATATCAATATGCATGTATCTATCTATAAACAACAAATAGCCTTAGGCTCCTCAAGCATGTTGGTTGGGTCATTGATTAGGATTACAATTCAATGAATTCACTCAAGTAGGCATCTTTCTTGTTTCATGGGAAATGGCCCCCATTCTCCCTCTCGCTCAAGTAGGCATCTTTCTTAGCTTGTGTTTTGGCTTCATAGTTCTCGTATGAGCTCAAGCTCAATTCTAGCTCACAGAAGGATGTCAGCTTGAGTTGAGAAATTTTAAGTAATCTTAGCTGTGTTTGAGCTATGGCACTCAGGCATTGTTTGGGATGTTTCAGGCAACTTAGAGCTTACGTTTGACTCGATTTGATTAATATACACAAATCAAGCTTGATCTTGTTTTGGGCTTGACTAATTAGCCATAATGTTTTAAAGGTGTTGAATTTTACTTAAATGGAAAATGCACATTGTACCCAAAAGAACAAGTGGAAACTGCAGATAAAACATGACATCTCTTTATAATCATCTCAAGATCTCGGGTGTGAGTTAGAATAAGGCACCAGCCCCCACATGGTATTATTAGGATGTCTTACCTCAAGTAATATTTGGTGTGCCTTTTCTCAAAGTTCTTGTGCATAGGCTTTGGAATGCTTTCAAAGTGATGCCTGATATTTTTCCAATTGATGCTCATGAAACTATTTGTGCCATTGTAGGTACCATCTATATCGAGATGAGGACATATTGGGAACACTGCACGACTGATTATCAATGGAGTTAAATTTGTCCATGAGTTATCCTGGAGGATTTGAGTTCCATAGCATGTATTTGAGTCGGCCCTTTGTTGATGCCCTACCGTCGGTGCTGCTTATAAATTAGATTAGATGAAAGAAACATGTAAAACTGTTCTGTTATCGGGCAAATAATTTTAATGCAACTAAAACGTCTTTGGTTTGTGTTGGAGTATTACATAAACTCTTTTGAACACATTGAAGAAGTTTAACTTATGCTTATAAACGGTTCTTAGTTGCTTTTGTTAGAAGCATCATTTTTTTAATTTTATTTTATGGCAGAGCAGTGGCTTTCCTCCCAGACATGAACTAAATAGTAGCGATATCTCTAGCTGTGACAAATAGAGATGGCAATGGGTCGAATCGGGGGTGGGTATGCCATTCTCATCCCTATCCCCGTTAAGCTTTTTTTCCCATCCCCGCCTTCATATCTGCAATATTCATATCGGGAATTCCCCATCCCCACCTTCGTTGGGGAATGGGTTCCCTTACTAGCCTTGTTACGGAAGAAAAAAATCAATATATAACTATGTTGAAATAAATATATACCTATGCAAAATAATGAAAATATATATGATATATATTTATTAGACAATATAAGAATGTTTATATATGTATTGAAAGTTAACTAGATAAATAAGTAGTGTGGCTTAAGATTTGTATAAATAAATTATATAAGTGTATAATATAATAATATAAAACTTAGTCAGTACAATCACTTTAATAGCATATTTATATAAACAAAAAATATATATACTCTAAAAGGGAAGGGTTCGGGTTGGGGATTAAAATACCATCCCCGCCCCTTCCCTAACACCATACCCAAAAAATTCTCCGTACCCATCCCCATACCATTCATACCCGACTCATTAAGGTCGAATTCCCACGAAGACCCTTACCCGCAAAGAAAATTGCCATCCCTTGACAAACAGAGCTTCATGAGCTACTAAACTACTCTTGTGGTACCTAGAGAAAACATTCCCATATATTGTGTCCCCCATCTTAGAGCAGCAGTTCCAGTAAGAAGGGCTGGGGGGGTTTAGGCCCAAAACCTGTTTCCAGCAGCAAGGGCTAGCCCTGGCAGGAGATGGGGCCCACGAAACCAGGCTAGCCCTCAGGCAAGATCTGCCTTTGTTCCAGTCCGAGTTTGCTGACGTCAGCGATGACATCAGCAACAAAAAAATTTTAAAAAAATCTACAAAAAATACAAAACATTTTAGATTTAAAAAATAAATAAATACTTAGTTGTAGTTTTCACTTCCCACAGCAAAACTCTATACAAATTTCTGTCCTCATATCTCATGTGAATAGTTGTTACCATGGCAATTGGTGGAAACACCACAACCTTTTGCAAGGGCAGCAACTATTCACGTGAATAGTGGCTTCCCTAGCCCCCCCTTGCCATGGTAAAGGGCAAATGAGTGGAGTTGCTCTTAGAAGGACTTCCCTATACCGATGCAAAGATAGTAAAGAACATTGCAATGTATTTCCACCATCTTAGCAGCCTACGAGATTTAATTTACAAACATAATTTAAATTACTCAAGTCTTGAGCTCTCAATGAATTCTGTGATCCATCAAACATGTCTTTTTACTTTTCGTCTAAAGAGATGCAGCTGGTATGGCACAGGCATACCCAGTCAACATATTCATGTTAAAAAAAGGTCGGATGAATAAATTGCAGCCCCATTCAAATACTTTGTGTTAGATAAAAAATGTAATAAAGTAATTAAAAATTCACTGAACATAATCTCACTCTTATTTATAAATAAGAGTTTTTATTGTTTAATTGAGTACGATTCATTCAAGATAAAAATATCTCTTAATTATAATCTTTTTGGAAAGAGAAAACCCTTTGATTCCAATATGAAGAATGAAATAAATAATGGAATTTACTTGATGTTACGGCTGCATCCAAGGAACCTTAGACTACCTACATACCCCATTTTAGGGATCAAGCCTTTTGTAGTTCTCACATAATTTGATTGGACTTTCAAGGAATGAATGACCCCTTGAAAGAATTTGTGGTATGAGAAATATTTTATGGAATTTGGATGAATGTGGTTGGAAAAGTGTTTGGGGCGAATTTGGTTAAGGACACTATGGATTCTGTTTGGGCTTGCAGTCGTATCTGGATTGAATTTCCAAATTGCCTACGTATCCTTGGCGGAATCAAACCGGACGTAGTTCAGAATATTTGGTTGGACTTTCAAAGAATAAATGGCCCTTTGAAAGAATTTGTATATTTGAGAGATTTGAATTTGATCTCATTGAAATTTGCAGGGTAGATGACCCATGAGAAAATTTGGAATGGTTTTGTACCATCTTTATTGTTAATGTCCAAAGAAAATTAAAAGGCATTTTAAAGAGCCCATTAATTTACTCACATATGGTTTTTAAGGATTAATCCATGAACCACATAATTTATTTGGACCACCTATAAAATATTTTGGGCTTTTGAGAGTTAATGGGTAATTTATTTTGTCAACCCATCAATTTGTTTTCAGGTCTTGACATTTTCATTAGTTGTCCCATAAACAAAAAGCCCACATCAGAGAGGCTTTGAGAGCCAACTGCATTTGAAACCGATATCTATTTGGAGTAGTAGAGATTAATCCAAACTGAGTCACTCTCATCTTTATCCGGAGTAGTTTAAATTAAACTCAAACTGGACCAATTTCTATATCTCTTCAGCTACCCGCTAGCCATAATCACTTCAGAGCTTTGAGTTTGGAACGCCAAAACCAAAGAGATATCAAAACAAGGTTGGTCCTTTCCTTTGCTCCTTTCTGTCAGAATTAGACCTTATAGCCTATTAAATTATTAGTTTAAAGTCTGGGAACTTGAAAGGCATCGTTTGTTTGTCAAAAGAAATATAGAGCTTTTGAACCAAAAAGAAGTACAGAGCTTATTATTCTTTATTTGCTACTTTTCTTCTTTTTGTCTTTTTGTTTCTTTTCATCTTCCTTGTTTTTGCTGGTCTCTCCTTGGCCTTCCCAACTCTGTGTTTTTTTTGTTCTGACACAATAACATAACCTCAACCCTCTTTTATTTTAGAGTAGGTCCTGTAAGCCATTTCTTCTTTCTTTTCCTTATGTGCAACACGAATTGGGTTTCTTTGCCTAACACAACATGCACAAGCCAAAGAGCTATTTGTGTATTTTGTTGAGTTTGGCAGTACCAACTTCATAGCTGAACCTTCTCCCATTTTTTAATCTCAAAGTTCAGCCACGAATCCATGCTTGACCTTTTTTTGGCTTTTTGTTGTTTCCTATGTACTTGTGGCAGACTTCCACCAAAATGGGTTTTGTCTTTACCCATTATGTGTTTAGAGTCCTTTGGATAATAAAAAAAATACTCATCTTTGGTTTTGTATTGACTTGACAAGAAGGCTTTCTTTGTTCTTGGCTTATGTTGCATTTGGGTTCTTCAATAGCCCCAACACAGGAGGCTTCTTGGTGAGCCATTTTTTCTTTTGCTTGCTGATGCTTTGTGCCTTCTTTTCTTTCCAACTTGATTGGAATTTCTAAGGCTTTGCATATTTCCCTTTGTAGACTCACATCATTTGAGAGGGCCATCATACTGCCAATTGAGATGTTGGCTTTGCTTTGTCTCAGTTGCTTCATGTTTTGCCAGCAACAAAGTGAGAAGCTTTTATGATATTTGCAATTTGCTACAGAGGAGTGCTGGCTTAATAATTTTCTTGGGCTGTCTGGCTGGGGATTTTTTCTTTGTTGGCAAATTTTGAAGCACAGAACATGGGTGTGAATCATCAGCTTTTGTAAGCTTTCTGGCACTCAGTAATTTCTGCATCTCCTTTAATATATTTTCTTCTGTTTATGCCAATGGGTGAGATTAAAATAGAGTTATTCATTTTCTCCATTTGCAGCACGTTTTGCTACCTGTTCTTTCTCCAAACTGCAGATTTGGAATTTCGCTCTGCTGAAGGTGGGTTGAGCATGTAACAAAGCGTCTGAACTGTTGATTTTTTTTGTTTTTGGTACTCAAGAACACTCGCAAGGTCTTCTCTGAGTACCACAATGTGCCTATGGACACTCACAAGGGGTTCACAACACTTGTACAGTGGGGTTCTTGCAGAAGCCCATCTGTAATTCACAACAGAGAGGTCCTTGTGAGAGCTCTCTTTGTGTAAGTAGCATAATTATTGCCAATTTGGGAGGATTTGTTCACATTTTTCCTCTGCTGAGGTCTCTGTTGATATGATACATTTCTTGATATCAAACATGGAGGAAGTTCAGGCTTCTGTACAATGGCCTCACATACATATTTTTTTACCTGCAAGTCAGTTGTTCATAAAGGATACTTAAATGAATTTGTTTATACCTTCTTAGTGGTATTGTGACAAAGCTTCGTATCTCTTTTGCTTGCTTCTATTCTTTGGATTTCTGCAGTAGTTCGGTGTTTCTTTTTTTCTTCTATGTATTTCTGCAGCAGTTGGGTGTTTTTTTCTTTGTGTATTTCTTCAGCAGTTTGGTGCTTTTTTTATTATGTGTTCTTTGCCTCCTTTAATCCCTTTTTATAGACTTAGAGGAACTGATAGAGTGGAGCCAGTTATGGCCTCACGTACTGTGTGGGTGAGAGTAATTTCCCATTACAGTCACCCCCTCAATGTACATGTTCTAATACTGCTTTCAGTACGTTAATATTTTCTTTGTAAAAATATTAATATTAATTCATTTGGGCCTAAACCAATTTAGCAATAAGTCCACAAAACCATTTTAGCTATGAGCCCAACTTCTTTAAACTTGGACCAATATTTAATTTGCTGTCAATGAATTTTTTTATTTCAACACTTTGTTTCAAATGTGATTAGACACATCGAAAATTCGAAGGCAGTAAAATAGTGAATAAAATAGATGCTAATAAACATTACAATCCATCAGTTTTTGTCCTCCGAGACCATGTCCCTTGGTATTAGATACATCATAAAAAGTAGTGCAATCTACATAATTTACAATACAGTTTACTTGGTCAATCTCCTATCAAATTGTTAGATCTACTCAAGAATGTCAACCAAATTGGAGAAGAGACCCTCACATGGGATCTCTGCTGTACCAGATGGTGGTCTAGATGTACACAATTACCAAGCTTTCAATCAAATTTTCACCCTAGTAGCAAGAGTGAGACATGTTTGCATCATTTTGTACCTACTACTTCCGAGGAGCATTTTTCCATGGAGAATCACATTAATGCTAGCTATGTTATGTACTTACTACTTTGCTACGTAAGGTCTTTATAACTAGATAGAATTTACTGAGTCACCACCTTCACTGCTTTCAGTATCACTGCTGCTACTCGCACTCTCGCTTTCACTTCCACTGCCACTTCCACTGCCGCTTTCACTCCCACTACTCTCACTCCCACTACTATCACTAGAGCTTGAAGTCTGCTTCCCTCCCACCTCAGCATTCACTTGAGCTCTAAGGGCTTCTGCAGCATTTGGGACATTATCCACCACATCATCTACATCTACATCAGCAATCTCATCATCCAGATCACCTGGATGAGGTATGTTAATGTCAATGCCAGTGTGAAATTCATTTACAGGAGACTTTCCTTTCCCAGTTGTTTCATTCACAACAACATCATCATCATCATCATCATCAATGACAACATCTACTTCTTCATCCATCTCATCACTTCTAGGTTCTGCATCAGGAGATGCAGCTGGTGGATTTGGTAAGGAAGGTGGACAATCAAAATCCTTGTCAGCTTCAGATGTTGGGCCTGGGGCTAGAAAGAAGATTATAAAAAGTATCAACATGTTTTTTTTTTTTTAAAAGCTAGATTAAAAAACTGCAATAATTAAGGCATTTAATGTAAGTCCATCTGTTTAATCATCAAAAGTCAATTCAGAACACCAAAATACCAAAGAAAAAAAATCAAACTACCATTGATTTTTATTGCAGTATATGCAACTACAATTTTATTTTATTTTTATCAACATTTAATTTTACAAATTCAACTTTTCTGTTCAACTTCAAATTGAAAATAAAAAGTATAAAAAAGAAGGATGATTTATATAATCACATGTTCTCTGAAGGCAGTGTATTTTGCACAGAAAAACGTTTTAAGCTAATAAGAACAACTTTCTCATTAAAAGGCTCCACCTGGCGCAGGATAGCGAAAGAAAGTTGACGGTCATCATGCATCTGTTACTTACATGTATCATCTTATTTTGTGAAAAATAAGTACCATTATGACATTATTATTTGAATTTGAAGAAATCCAGTCATGAAGGTCAAACATTAGAAGATTGCATCATATAATGCAGAATAACAAAATTACCATAGAACAAACAGGGGTTTAAGAACACATGTACCTATGCTCTCTGAGTTGTTGATATCAATTCCTTTCACCTCCACCTGTACAATTACATGTAAGCAAGAAGTTTGAATCATCATATAATTGTAAGAATTCCTGTAAGGAATGTGCAATCAGAAAGAGATGTTCATGCTATTTAACAAATCCAATTCTTTCACAATTCTATTTAACAAAAGGGAAAAAAATTTGCAGCATTCAATACTTCAGGTTATAAGTGAAGCAGAACAGAAGGATATGGGCAACTTTCTCTAGATATGATAATAGCAGTTAGCACACCAAGAAGATGAATTCAGCCCCATAGACAGCAAAAAGAAAATACAAAGTACAACAAAGACGCAAGATTTCATTTGATTCCATGATGTGCAAAATAATAATAGTGAGGGGTATGAGTTTCATATTGCTACCGCTCCCATTCATAAGGAGGTGATTGTGACTGATTAGTGCAAGCAACAAAGACCGGGCACACAAACCACATGTGCCAGCATAGGCAGATCTCTGATATTCAGTATTCTGGTTGTGGTGGTGAAACATAAATTATATGACGCAAAAATTGGTTTAAATCTCAGATATTGCAAGCCCTGACCTTAACTCTACTCAGGTTTCATAGATTGTATCACAAGATCAAATACTCTACTGCAAAGTCAATCAATATCCCTGGATATGCAATGCGTATGCAATTACACATACAATTATCCCTGTTTTGAGACAGATCACACTTCAGCCTTCTTTCTTCATTCAACAGATATGAATGATAATAAAATCAATGCAACTTACCGGCATATGAGGAAGAACATCCTTGTTCAAAGACTGAAGCTTTGCTCCTTTTCCACCAGATGGTGGAGAATAAGATTCCAGTGCTGAAATTGATGTACTCGTGACTGAGGCTGCTGGAGCTGCAGATTCACCAGGCAGCCTTAGATGTCTCAACCGCTTCACTGCTCGGTGCAACCTCTCCAACCGAAAACTCTCACCATCAAAGAACAAAACAGCATCATGCTCCTTGTAATCCTCACTGACACCTTCAAAAGTAACCTTGGGTTTTCCTTGTTGGTTGTTGTGAAACTCAACTGTAACCCTGTTGTCCTTGCTCTTGTGGAACGAACCAGGTTGATTCTTATCAATTGAAGCTGGTTTAAATTCATCTGAAAAAAGAAAAAGAAAATAAAGTAACAAACTTGGTACAAAGTTTGACATCATGACTCTCTATTGGTAGCAGAGAAGTTCAAATCAAAGAACAACTAAGTGATAGTATAAGTTTCTAATTTCACAAGTTTTGGATGGTGCAAATTAAAAACAAAACAAGTTTACACAATTAAAGACTTGAAAAGCTTTATATTTAGATTTTCTTTCATAACAGACTAATCATAATTCATATATGATACTCCGAAAGCTTTCATTTTCCTCAGTTTTCTGGGCAGACAAACAGAACCCACAAAAAATTTATAGGATACTGAGACTTACAACGTAAAGTACAGAATTTTGGGGAGGGACGGTGATCCACAAAGGAGGAACCTAGGGATAGGTTGTACCATTGGTCAGGCTCTGGAGCAGTGTTTGGTTCATCGTTATCGTTGTTCTTCCGATTTTTAGCCATTTTCTAAAGCTCAATTTCTACACAATTTACTATCTGAGTCGAAACTGAATTTTGGTACCAAATAGGAAGTGGAAATTGGAAACCCTCGGGTTCTAGGGAGGGATTGCAAACGAAACGAAACCACCTGCAGAAGAAGAAATGAGAGGGCATTGTAGTCCTTTAACCTCTAGTCCGTGACTGTGTCACTGTCACTGTGTCAGTGTGATAAATGGTGACAAGGGAACCCAGTCCCAGACTCCAGATCGACCCGAAGGCCCGACCCGACACTGACCCGACCCGTTCTTCACAATCATTTTTGGATGATTTTTAATACTGGAGAAGGTGGTAATTGTTTTGTGGGTTGTGAAGTTGTGATGGCTTTGGCTTTGGGTTTTGCTCATTCACCGAGTCCTTTGCTTTCTCTTCATCAGAAGCCAAAACACACATTGAGATTGGCTGCATTTCGATGCTCAGCGACGCCTAGCAATGAAATAATCCTCAGGACTTGCAAGAATTGCAAAACCCAATTCGACCCTTCCATCAATAACCCCCGGGCTTGTCGCTTTCACACAGCTCATTTCGGAGGTAGCTGATTTCTGCCTTCTCTTCTTTCTTGTATGAAATTAGATTTAATGGTTTTCATGAATTGTATATGTTCTTGTTGAATGACATTTTAAAGCCAAAGGGTCTTAATCTCTGTTTTCTTGCTGATTAGCTTGGCTTTGAATGAAGTTAACCAAAATTTCTGGGCTTTATGAGCCCAGAAATATTATAAGCATACTCATGTTTGAATATTGTGGCTTCCTAAGTTTGAGTATTCAATTCTATGTGCACATACTCGCTGAATTCGAAACTTACCTGCCATTGAATTCGAAATTCTTGTGAGTGAGTTCCTGTGTTTGTGTTTATGCATGTGGGACTTGTGAACTTTCAGCTATTATGCAGTGCTAATGGGTTTTGGGCGATTCATGTTTGTCAATTTCTTGGAAATGCATTACTTGTAAATTTTCACCTGCATTCTTCGAGGAGGACGAAACAGTTGTGAATTTGCATTGGTTTGTAGTTTGCATTTCGGCCAAGATTTTTGCTGTAGGCTAATCAGCAAACCCTCTTGGGCACAGTAATCAAACATAATCAACAATTTGTGATTCATTTTGCTATAAGATGGGAAAAGGCATCCGTTTGTAAATATTTCGGATCACTGAAAATCTTAAGCATGATCGTTTTTCAAGAAGGCTTCTTCTTGAGGGTGGAAAGGAATACATAGGGGAAAGGTTATGGGAGACATAACTCTCAAACAGTTGGAAGGGAATATGTAGAGTTTCAATGTTGCTTAAATATAATCGTTATCATCATTCCTGCAGTGAAATAATATTATTAGCTTGTGGATTGTGGTTTTGGGGTTTCAAGGATATATCCAATTCGGAGAAATTCGTCAGCGGTCTTGCTTTTTCAAAAGTAATGAGTAAGGAATAATTGAACTGGTTAGCAAAAGTTAACTGAACGTAGGGAGAAAGAATCTCGAGGTCTTGTCTATATTTAAAGATGTTATTCAATGTGGCTGACTGAGTTTAGATAATTGAAGTGAAGGCTATGTTTCTGCATTTTTCTTTTCATGAATCAGTGGCTCTTCCATATCTAAAAGGCAATGCATGAGAAAGCAACTTGTTTGTATATCCATATGTATCTATATATATATAGAAAGTTTATAAACAAATAAAAGAGTGCATGTCAAAAGCAATGCCTTTTTTTTTTGTTTTTACTTTCTGCTTAAACTCAGACAGAATAGAAAGGGACTTATTCCTCTTAAGCTCAGTTTTATCTGCTTGAGAAATGGAAGGAGTTGACAAGGAGTGTTTTTCTTTCAGTACTGTCTGCATATTGCTCAAAATTTACTTTGTGCTATTTTGTATCAGTTGCAACTGAAGTTTTTTTTTTGTTTTGGGTCCATGAAAGGAGTATAGTTTATATGGTTACGTCACTTAGATCGTATTACATTGATGCCCAAAGATATGATGAAGCTTTAATTTCATTTTAAAATACCTTGTTTGAACTCTGTTATAGTTATTAATGTCATGTTTATTTACTTATTCATTTCCCCATAGTTCCTAGTATCACGTTCAGTGTGTTATATCTTTCATTCCAGATGTTTTGGTTTTCTGGTATAGTGCTTTTAACACCTGTGCTCCCTTAGGAGAAACAAAGAGGAAGTTTGAGAGTGTGCACACTGGGGGCACCATGAACACTCCTGACTCTGGAAAAGTTGTTCAATACTGGCATTGTTGTGGATCTGAAGATCCCTTTGACCCTGGATGCACAGCTGCTCCTCACTCATCCTATGATGACTGATGCTGTGTTATAATCCTCCCCCACCGGTACATGATTCGATTCACCTTGTATGTGTGAACATTTACTTACACTACTACGGATTTTGTTCATCTTTTTCCATTTTCTTGTTTCCCTGTGTGTGCAAACCATATCAGATTAAGTTTTGAGCTTTAAATTTCTTTGTAAGCTAATTTTTACTAATATTTCTTCACTGTTGTGATATTTGTGTACAAATCAATTGATGAAATGATTTTCAAGTTCTATTATCACATTAGGTCTCGAATGATAGAAGAGATCCATCAAGTGGAAGCACAATTGTCTTGTCTGTAATATGATATCATCACAGATTTCGTTGTAATTCATTCGGATATTATTATCCTTTCTTGCTGTATTATCTATGGTTGACTTGCTGGCTATATGGTAAACGAATGCTAGCCGTTGATTTGTACGACGCTTGTAGTGGGGCCCACACAAGTCAATGGCGTTCAGTCACGCACGCACCCGACTGATGTTGGCACCTCTCCTAGAATTATAGGTCTGCTTCAGTGTGGACTTGACACGTGGAATTTCTAGTCTCTGTCACATATGTTAGATTCAATGATATAATATCGTCCGTAATGCTACAGATACCAACTTAATATGCTAAATTTTTGACACCAATATAGTGCACTAATTTTGGGTACCGATTGATATGTCAGGCCACACATTTGGACACACATTTTAAGCCATTAGATTTAGGCACTTTCAATGGTTAAGAAAGGACTTAAAATGGCAAATTAGTTTGTATTTCTTTAATTATATGCATTGGGAATATCAGTAGTTAATACTCGAGTGTGTGTGTGTGTGTTTTTGAAACTCTTCTTCTTCTCCTTTTTTTTCTGTAAAAATTGTTCCGGTGGCTTTCTGGTAATGATGAAGTAGATGGTAGTCTTAGCCCCACCCACATACGCAATACACTTCCAATAATTCTCTTTTCATTGTCTTTTAATTACGATGCTCTAACCCAGAAAAGTGTTCAAGCCCTTTCATCTTCCCCACCTTTTACTCTCTATATTGCTTTCAATTCTGACCTGCCCGCATCTTTCACGGCTGGATTGAACAGAAAAAGAACATCAGTACTGTGTATTAGTATGTCTCTCTTCCCCCACTCCCAAACAATTTCCTCAATCGCCAAATTCTCTCTCATCTTGTGGTTGGTACACCAGTCATAACAAACATCGACGATATACCACACGATGGCTTCATCACATGCTACTAATTTTGATGGGGACAGCACATAGCTTACAGTGAGAAGAGTTCTTTTTGGTTCAATTTTGTGATATTGCAACAAAGGCTTCAGTATTTGTACATCACAATGAGACCACACTTGCAATGCAAGTAAGAGAGATTGAAAGAGATAGGTACTTATGGACGTCTTCTGTTTTGGTTCAATACTTCAAGTCTTTTTTCTGTTTTTTTTCCATGTGATAACAGAGAAACAGAAGCTTCATGCTCTGCTGTTAGTCAAAATTTAAGGCTTTCAAAGGTTCTCTTTTCCTCCCTTAAAATTGAAGTCTTTCAAAGTTTCTATTTTTCTCCTTTTTTGTGGTAAATCAAGTTTGTTAATACTTATGGAACCCATTTGAAAATTTCAGAAGAGTTTAAATTCTGATATTTTTTCTGAAATTTCGAAGAAGACAACAAGGTATGTATGAGGAGCATAGTCTGAAATATCGATAATATCGAGGAAATATCGAGGATATTTCGATTTTTTTGAATCACGGATATTTCGGAACATATCCATATACATATCGTATAAATATCGACAATATCGACGATAATATCGGAAAATATCGATGTCGATAATTTCGCTCATATTTCAGCAATATTTTGTCAAAATATCGGTGTAATATCGCTAAAATATCGAAAATATCAAAAATATCGATGTGAAGGAAAAAAAAAGTTTTAATAAAAATAAAAAAATAAAAAAAAAGGGAAAAAGGGGAGAAAAAAGCACAAAGGGGATATGAACCCCTCCCATTTTACTCCTCCAACACCTTAAACACCATATCACTTATGTTTTTGTAATAATATACTAAAATATTTATATTTATATGGGTGGTATGTTAACAATTACATGCAAAACTATTTTGGGGATTTATCATTTGATGACTACTCTTCATAATACACTTACTCTACACATAGAGATGATGAAGATAGTGAAAAATTTGAACCTCGTAGGAACTCTATGTGGTACTAAATCATTCATGTATCTTACCATGCAATGTATAAAGTGTAAAATATTATAGTAAATCATTATATATGAATGATTACGGTGTATTTAATCTTTTTTCATTAATTATTACATATTTTTTACACTCATAGTGTTTGCCCGCTTGCTGTATAATCAACTTAAATTAGTTAAATCCATCATGCAATGCATTTCCTTCTAATTTTTTGTGATAAACTCATAGATAATTGACTAAATAGACATTCTCCAAAGTTTCAATAAAAATTTTCAAGTTTTTCTTACAATTTCCATGGTTTTTATTCAATTTTTATCGATATCGATAATATCCCGATATTTCCATCGAAATTTCCATATTTTTGGACTACTGATATTTCCGATATCATCGATATTTTAGACCTTGATAAGGAGGAAAGGTGTGTGTGTGTGTGAGAGAGAGAGAGAGAGAGAGAGAGAGAGAGAGAGAAGAAGACGGCTAAGGGGGAAAGGAGAGAGAAAAGCAGGTGGTGTAGAGGAAAGATGAACTGTGCATTAAATGTTTTCAAAAGTAAATTTTATTTTGAAATAAAATTATCTCATATGCATTTCTAACCATTGGATGCTCTTAGATCTAAAGGCTAAAAATGTGTCAAAATGTGTGGTTTATGTGTGTCTCCCAATCCTGACCCTATATATATATATATATATATATATAAAAGAAAATGCTAGAGAGACTAACTTTAAATACCAACTTGTGTATCATACGCCCTGCTCTATACACAAGTTAATATATGAAATTGATCTTCCTAGCATGACCGATATATATATATATATAATCACTTTATTTAATGTTGCATACATTGGAAAGTACCTACATACATTGACAAACTTAAAATTATGAAACTCGGTGCCATAAACAATTCATAACCCTCTATGCTTGATTAAAACACTAATAAAAAGCGCCGACCCTGAATATGAATATGAATGTCAAATGCTGGCCGGCTTCGCTTCACCAAGTCACAAGCAGCTAACCATGCAACGACACGTGATACCATGATTTCAGATCTAACTAAAAAACGCGGAGAAGCAACACGTGTCAATCACCCACTAGCCTTTGGTTGAGGCTCTTTAAGTTTTGTTTAGCCCATCCTTGGATCTTGATGTGCACATCCATAAATACAGAACCAATAGTCAGTTCTCTCCATCGATCCAAAAACACTCTTCACTTCAAACATCTTTCTTCCCATGGAAGCAAATTGTCTTTGTTCATCGCCACTTCCTCCTCCGCCATTTTTCTCTGGTCAATCTCAATGTCCAAAACTTGGATTTGGGCACAGAAGATCAAAGCGATCAACTGCTAGAACTGGCATGGTTGTTGTAGCTGCTACAAGGGACCATTACGGAGGGCGATCTACCGTCGACGAGAGCTTGATTGTTCTGAGAAAACGTATTCATGAGATGAAAATGGTGGAGAGGAACTACGAGCCTCCTCAACATTGGATGCATTGGGAGAAGCAATGCTACGCAAGTTATGATGAGTATATTTGCAATTTGGTCGGTTGTCTTCAATCATATCTCATGAACACTAGGCCTAGTTTAGCTCTCTCCATGATGCTTCTCGTCACCGTGAGCGTCCCAGCGTCGACGGTCATGATCTTGCTGCGTTTCATGGAGGTGGCTAATGGCGCCGTTCATCATCTTAGTTGATGTGGTTAGTTTTAGGGGGTAGCTTTATGTAAATTTGTAAATGTACAATATGAATTCCAATGTCAACACTTGAATTCCAATGTCAGATGAGTGATCCCTCTTCAAATTGATGGTTGCCCTTGTTCTCTTTCAAATTTGGTGCACCTCCACCCAAACAAAAGAGAGAGAAACCTTCTCTCTCACCAAATGTGGAGGCCACTCCTCAAATGAGAATAAGATGGCTTATATGGGGGTGCAAATGGTTAACTCCAAACCCAAAGTCACCAAGCAAGTGGGCATTTTCAAACCAAAGCAAATGAGTCAAATTTCAACGCAGATGACAAATAGGTCAAAAAAATCAAAAGATGAAGTAATTGACAAGAAAGATAGATTATTGTAGACTTCAAGTTGGCTCCGACCCGTTATCCTTCCACTGCAAGGAGAGGGAGGTTATCGCTGCTCTGTGAAACCAGCCTCACGCTTTGCCCTCCTGTCTAAGGACCATGTGACCAGAGCCTTCGCTCAAGACACATGACCCGACTCCTTGCTTGGAACGGGCGGGCCAGAACATTGCCAAGCATGACCCGACCCGCTATAGCTGGGACAGCGTTCCAACACTTTTGTGCCCCCACTTGGGTAATAAGCTTGAGTTACTAAGCTCGGCGATAACGTGACCTTGTTGTGGGTTTATAAACTATAGTTTCTAGGAGTAGTTTGTCGATGTGGGACTACTTCCTCCCTTTCTCTTTCTGTATTTCTCAACTTATAAAATGACAAGTTTAAGTTTTTTCGGAAATAGAAGCTCAAAATTTCATCCGCAATGACTGATCAATTTGTTTTTTTTTCAATACCAAGTTGTGGGATTGAACTTGGACAATCATTGAAATGGCTAAATGTGATCAATTATATAATGGTATTTGAACTTTTCTCCCCTCATGCCAAGCAAAATTTTGTTCCTATAATCCAACCTCATAAATTCAAATTCAATTCCAAATCTTTACCATTATATATTCCTATATCATTTTTCTTGTTCATGTAGCCTTGTCATTTATAATTTAAAGTAAGCTAGCCTTTAAAGTATGAAATTTTATCACATTTTAGATGTTCTTGATTTTCTTTATGAGTAAAATTCTCTGGTGTACTGTCTAAAAATCATATGTACTCGGAAAAAAAAAAACACGAATTATTAATGTCATCACGTCACTTATATACATTAAACATTTTTCCATGTTGTCATGACGTCACTTATACTCATTTCAAAGTTCCAAAACTGAGAAGAAGAAAAAATCCTATATAAAAGCATTTGCTACCAATCCATTTTTTGTTATATTTTTGGTACCAAAGGGTTGTGAGCTTCAGTTTACTGGTTGCTAAACTGTTGTTTCATGGATTTGTCGGTTATACATCAAATTACTAGTGCTATCACCCCCCACAACTTAAAATCACATGCAAAGGTTTTCGAGCTCATGTGATTAAGAGCAATTACCCTTATATTCAAGGTTTTGGGTTCAAATTCTCTCCCTCAATATTGATTGTGTTTTAAAATTTTAAATTAAAAAAAACACATTGCATATGTTTCATGGTTCACTTCTCAACAACATTTTAACACATTATTCTACATATAAAAATGTAATTTAGATTTATGTATAGAATTTTAAAATGACGGAATTTAGATCTTCATCGTTTAAATGTCTAGCAATTAACAATTTCAGTGTTTGGATTTATGTATGCCGAATTTTGTAAATGACATAAATTATAAGGAAAAACGATATCATGCTCAATAGAAATTGTGAAATGACGCTTTTTTTGGCAGAATTTAAACTCGAAAATCTCGATCCCCAATTTTCACGATTTTTTCTACGCATCATTTAATAAGTTATGTGCTTTAAGTTGCCAAACAATGGAAATATCAAATTCTCCTCTTCAATTCCTAATTTTTAGCTAAATCCCGAATTATTTTCCACCATCCAAATGGATGATAAAAGAAAAGAATCGATATACATATATTCATATATCAAATTACCTACACAACGTTTAATTATGTGGTTGTTTATATGTTTTGTTAACAATTTATTCCAAATAAAAATCAACCATGGAATCAAAATTATTGTGGTTTAATCAGAATAAATTAAATCCTTAAGTCCATTACAGAAAACCATGAAATTTCTTAATCATGCTTTATTATCGCATGTAAACATAATTTGGATAAAGTTATAAGACTCAATTCATGACCCAATAAGATCATGAACTTCATGATTTTCAAACTATTTCAATAAACATAATTTACATACATACCTTGATAATCAGCCTTCAAAATCTATATAGATAAAGAGAGTACAATTTTTCTAGTATAGCCCTAAGTAAGTACCACCCATCATGGTAGTAGAATGGGAAACTACTTCTCTTAATTTGATCAATATAATTCTTTTAAATAATATCTATTACACCCTTATAATAGCAAATAATTCATGTAATATATAGGCCATTTCATGTGGGGGCCATATAAAATATTATTATATAAAAATTTCTTGCACAACTTTTCCTCCACAAGTTGGATAAGGCTGCATAAATTTGATAATTATTTTCACGTAACGGATTCTCTATCGATATTGGACTTTCTGAGTCATTCTACAGTGAGGGTCTTAGTCTTTAGATGATGCTTTATCTCTTAATTATTAGATTAAATTAACCAATTTGATTTAACGATTAAGAGATACTAGCCTCTCTGCACGCGCTTCCGCGCTTGCGAGAGACTTTTTTTTAAAGAAATTTTAAATTTATTTTAGAATTAAAAAAGATAATGGATAGTTGTGTTCCATAAAAATAGGATCCATTATCTGAATTTTCTTTTAATTTTAATTTTTTTTAATATGAAAAATTGTGAATTTACCATATTATCCTCATTTAATTAATAATTTCAATTCTTAATGTTTGCATTAACCAAGGGCATTTTCTGGTATTTTGAATGTTTCACCATTCTCTGCCTTTTGCTTTATATATACTAGCCTCTCTGCACGCGCTTCCGCGCATGCGAGAGTTTTTTTTAAAAAAAAAATTTTAATTTATTTTAAAATTAAAAAAGATAATGAATATTTGTGTTCCATAAAAATAGGACCCATTATCTGAATTTTCTTTTATTTTAAATTTTTTTAATACGAAAAATTGTGAATTTACCATATTATCCTCATTTAATTAATAATTTCAATTCTTAATGTTTGCATTAACTAAGGGCATTTTCTGGTATTTTGAATGTTTCACCATTCTCTGCCTTTTGCTTTATATATATAGATATATATATATATATAGAAGAACTCTTTTAAGGGGCTTGGATAAGGCCCTCACTATAGAATTCTTTTGGACTTTCTAGTATTTTTGGCTAGCAGGCCCTTGTACATCTTTGACCCAACGAAAAACACTCTCTATTTTTATTTTTTATTTATTTATACAAATGATACTCAGAAAACGAATCTAGAACCTTGGGTGCAACAGTAAATGTTCTTAACCATTTAAGTTATAAATCCATTGCAAAGGACCCACTAGTTTAGTGGTTTGAAGTAATTGCTTCCCCAAAAAAGGTTATGAGTTCAAGTCCTAGCATTCGTGTAATATATATAAGTTTAATATGTTATCGCTCCTCTCAATCGGAAATGTGCTCATAAAAACACTCTCTAATTTGATACTTTATTTTATCCGATGGAAAAAGTGCATATATATATATTTAATATAACCCAAATAATTGTTTGATAAGCAACTAAACTGTATATAATATTAATTATAACTAATTGCCCCCTTCAACAAAAAAACAAAACAAAAACTAATTGCCCCCAATAATTGTGCTGACTTGCAGATCAGTTCTCTCCTTTAATTTTGACCCCACATATTTTGTTTTTTTTCCGATGATTCACTGTCACGGCTTTAAAAAAATCAAATTGCGTATTGCTTTTGCTTCTTTTTATTGACTTTATACTTTTTTGGTTGGAGTATCATGTTCATTTTAAGCGCTACCTCATCTACTCACGGAAAATATATTTTCCTCAAAAGATACTAAAAAATTTGGGAGATTTACTATTATACTCAATATAGAAGCTCAAATTATAAAAAAATTTTAATATGAAATGGACTTTAGAAACACACCTAAAACTCATTTACAACATAACAAAGAGACTTTTAACTTCTTATAAATTACAAAACTATCATCAATTTTTTAAAACAAGTCCATCCTCAAAACCTTATAAAAAAACTCAAAACACTCAATAGGGCGTTAAAGTAATTTAATAATCAAAATTAAATTAAATAGGGCCAGCAGTCATATTTTGGGATTATTTATAAAAATTAAATGGTGTAGAGTTTATACGACTAAATAACTCTATTTATAATGAAAAAGATCTCAAATTTATATATATATATATATATATATATTTTTAATAGCCACCACAATTATGGAACATATCACGTGCATCATGTGATATCATCTTCAAAGGTCTGACTCTGATTGTATGTCACACTTCAAATCTTATGTATGGGTGGATATTCGTTTTCAACCCTCTGGTTGTCCCAAAATTAATGCATTTTTTTAAACGCTCTCATTGTCTGAATATTAAAATAATGGAATTGGTTGACGGGGTGGGGAATATTATAGTGGAAAATAACATTGACATAGAAATGAATGGTTTCGGATTTGAATCACTATGGCACAATAGTAATGTGTATGTGAAAAACTTCCCTTCTTTATAATTTAGACTATCGCTCTGAAAAAATTTAATGCTATTAATTGGTTAATGTGAAAATTCGTTGATGTAGGTGAATTGTATAAAAGCTCAAACCACCAATCAAATGATTGCTTCAAATTGGAAGGTCACAAACTCTCCACATCTCAAATCACAGGTCAGATTAATTTAATTTCGTACTTGTTATGAGATCTTATTGGGATCAATTCTTGTGATTTCTGAATTTATAAGAGGTGTTTGATCCAAGTTTTGCTCGTTCAATTCTTCTGATTTCTGAATTTCTTGGGTTTCCATTGAAAGCAACAAAACAATGGATTTTTTCCTTGCTTCAATGCACGGAAACACTCTCAAAGGAGGTTTGCTCCTAAGTGCAGTACTGCCTTTATTGAAGCTCCTTTGTATGGCTGCCATTGGTTTACTTCTTGCTCACCCAAAATACCAACTTGTCCCAAAAGCCACTTTCACATTTCTCAGTAAGCTGGTGTTTGCCGTCTTTTTGCCCTGCTTGATCTTCACCAATCTTGGTCCATCCATCACCTTAAAGAACTTGCTGAATTGGTGGTTCATTCCTGTAAATGTTGTTATAAGTACCACAATTGGGTGTGTTTTGGGGGTTTTGGTAGCAATAATTTGCAGGCCACCACCTGAATTTTTTAGATTTACCATAATCATGACTGCATTTGGAAACACAGGCAATCTCCCTCTTGCAATTGTGGCCTCTGTTTGCCACAGTGATGATAACCCTTTTGGTACTGAAGATGACTGCACTGAGGCTGGTGTGGCATATGTATCTTTTTCCCAATGGGTTTCTGTTATTCTTGTTTATACACTTGTTTATCACATGATGGAGCCCACCTTGGAATCTAGTAGAAGTGCCTATGAAGTTGTTGTTGAGGAAGAGGAGTATCGTGAGATTGAGGAATTGGGGTCTAATGGCAATGGCAATGGCAACGGCAATGAAAATGGAAATGAAAATGATCTCACTAGGCCACTTCTTGTTGAGGCTGAATGGCCTGGAATGGAAGATAAGGAAATTGAGCATTGCAAGACACCCTTTATTGCAAGACTTTTTAATAGCAGCAATTCTATACTTTCCCACACCGCTCTTCCGGATTTAGGCGGCGAGGAGGAGAAGGAGAAGAAGGGAGGTCAGCCAAGAAGTACCAAGTGTCTGGCAGAGCCTATAATGGTGAGGAAAATCAGGTCTGTTGCTGGGATGACACCAATTCATGGCATTCTTCAGCCCCCAACAATTGCTTCTCTTTTGGCAATTATCATTGGCATGATTCCTAAGTTGAAATCTTGGGTTTTTGATGATGATCAAATCCTTTCATTCATCACAGACAGCTTGGAAATTCTAGCTGAGGCCATGGTGCCTTCGGCTGTGCTTGTTCTTGGAGGCATGCTGGCTGAAGGTCCAAACGAATCAAATCTAGGAATGAGAACTACAATTGGGATTATTGTTGCAAGGCTTTTGGTACTTCCTTTGATTGGAATTGGTGTGATTCTATTGTCTGATAAATTGAACATTTTGATTGATGATGATCCATTGTACCGGTTCGTTCTTTTGCTGCAATACACCACACCAAGTGCTATCTTGTTAGGAGCAGTTGCAAGCTTGAGGGGTTATGCAGTCAGAGAGGCTTCTGCACTCCTCTTCTGGCAGCATATTGTTGCTGTCTTCTCCCTTTCAGTCTATATAATTGTATACTTCTACATATTGTTTTGAAATAGAGCTTGGACCTCAAATTCTTTCCAATATACAGACTACTTTCGAACTATTGAAAAACGGTTTCATTTGGTGTTTCTTCTTCAAGTTTTTAAGTTAGCACACGAAATGTTTCATGCATATACTCAAGAAATTGTTTGCTATTTGAGCCTTCTAGTAGCAAGGCCTTGTAGTTTTCGGGAGTGTATTCAATTGAGATTTTAATAGATTTTAATTATATGATTTTAATGTAATGAATTTTAGCCGGATTTGTAATTATATGATTTTACTCATGATTTTAATAGATTACAATTACATGATTTTACGTATGATTTTAATTCACTTAGAATTTTACTTATGATTTTAATGGTATTCATTTGTCCTGCGCCTTCCTTCTGACCCCTTCTAAAAATAGAGATAAAGCATCCTCAGTCTTGCAAGGTATAACAATCACAAAACAAGCAGCCATAAAATTCAACATAAAATTGAGGACACTCCAATTTTCACTCCACATTTTTATTTTTATTTTAAATTTTAAAAACGAATTAATAAAATAAAGCATATATGTAACATGTAAACTTTGTAAAATAGTTTCTTTGGAAACAAAATTTGCATGTAAGGTGGAAAATAATTGGCATTTATGCACTGAACCTTAGGATAAGACTTTGAACTTTAAATCTTAATACAATGTGTAGAATATATTTTCTCTGTTCCATTCCATGTTTTATATACTTTATAAAATTATATGAAACCTCAAGAGCATGAGATAAATTTTAGGCTTAATCGACCTGTCATTTTTTAGAAGTATCATGTTGTTTTGATCGATTTGACAGTGAGAGGCAATGTCAACCACAAAACTTTGGTAAAAAGAACAATGCGAGTCACTTTAACTTGCTTGAGGGAACAGTTGCAACATTTTTCTTTTGTTGCTTTTGAATTTCAAATCACACTTGTGGAATAGTGACTAGAAATTGCAAGGTATCATAGGATCAAAATTGCATTGAAATTCACCGAAAGCTTGACCAAAATTTCCACTCAACTACCTCTTAAATCTCCTAATTTTGTGAGATATTATACCGACATTGTCAACGTATTGCTGAAATGATTTGGAGAGATATTTCAGTAATACTACCCCGTCAAACACTTGTTCACCCTTTTTCAGTACCATCCCCAACTTAACGCAACCAAACTCACGATAATTGAGCAACACGACAAAAAAAAAATGGTGAGAGAGAAATTGAATGACTAAAAAGTAAAAAGAAAACGAGGAAATCGGTGAAAGGAGGAAGAAGAGGAAGAGTGGGATGTGATGTGTGTGTGGCGTGGTGGGGTTATTTTCACATTTGCGGTTAGAATCTCTCTCTCTCTCTCTCTCTCTCACCTTTCCCTCTTCGTCCCACTCTCTCCCATTTCTACAGAGTCGTGCGTACAAGTACAATGTCCCTTAAATGCTTGGTTTCTTCGCTTCCCTACCCAAAACAAGAAAAATGCTTGCTTTCTTTCTAATGGGTTTTTGGGTGTTGTGTTGGTGATTTTATTAATATTATTGTTGTTGTAAATTTGAAATACTGTAGTGTGTACTACGACAACACTCCATCTCTTGCTTCGTCGTTTCAAGCTACACAAGCTACAAGGCAAAAGATTGCTGCTTTCTTCCTTTCTTCCATTGCAGAGAATCCCATTCCTATTCTTGTAAGCTTCCCTCCTTCTCTCTCTCTCTCTCTCTCTCTCTCTCTCTCTCATTTAATCTTTCCCTCATGCCAATCAATCATAACTTAACTTCTTTTATTTTTGTGGGCATATCATTTTCTAACCTCTCTCTCACATTGTGCATTTCTGGTGTTGTATTTGATTTGGGCAGTTCTTCCAAGTTTTTGGTTTCTGGGTTTTCTTTTTTTTTTTTTATTTTGAAAAAAAAGAATTAACAAAAAAGATCAAATCTTTTTCTTTTTCTTTGGATAATTTTTATTGCATTTTTTCTGTTGGGTTTTCTTTGTGTCTTTTCAATGTCGTTAATTTTTTTGTTGTCAACTATATTCTGTTCAACTTCCTACAGCTGCATTTTCTGCTTTTAATCCCTATCCATTATCGCTTCTCATTTTTTCACAAAAAGGTACATTGACTTTTGATATCTTTCCCCTTTTTTGTTTGTTGCTCGGCTTTACCTCTCCTATTTTCCTTTCCTTTTTCCCTTTCGTGCCTGATGGTCCTTTATTGATCTTGATGCAGCTTGAGTGTTGCTCCTTTGCCTCTACCTCCTTTTTTGGGATTCTTCTCGCCATTCTTTAGTATTTGTTTTCACAATGTATGGATAATTATTTTGATGCATTGATAATTAGGTTTCACGGTTGCATTGATGGCTGCTCAATGGTTTCAGAAAATTCCTTTAATTCCTGAGAAAACAGAGTGAAAGGGAGGAAACCAATGTTTTGGATTTTTGTGTTGGATCTTTCTTCATCTTTAAATTATATAAATATTCGTCTTCGAGTAGCTGAATTTCAAGATTAGAAGATCTGGTTTCATATTGTTCCAGTTATTTTTGTCTCACTTCTTTCTCTTTTGATGACTAGGGTTCGTTTCTATAGCGATGCTAACATTCTTTTGACTGTGTTAAAGGTGATATTCGCAAAACTTCCTTGCTTCTTAGTTGCACCATTTGCAAATTTCTTAGCGCTCTATGAGATATGGTCTGTCTTTTTGTGCATGGATAGTTAATGTTCCTGCTCTTTTGTTCTGAGTAGACGGTTGAAATGAGAGAAAATTATTGCTTTCAATATCTGCTTGATCAAGTGGATGCTTTATTTATCTTATGACCAAACAGTATGAGCTTCAAGATTTGTTTAGGTGGCCTTTCAGTATCCTAAGTTGTCCCATCAATTAGAACAGAACATTTGGCTTTTAATTTTCATCATTTTTTTCACAATTTTTTGCTTCTTATACTTCGTATTTTATTTTCTTTGTTCTTTCCTCTTTTCATTTGTCTAAGGGCTTCAGTTTCTGTTGCAGATTTATATTTCCTTTACTGGATTGTTTTAATGGTTTATTGTTTTGAAATTATACGGAGTTATGGTGATATTTTAGTTCTAACTTTTGGTGGAAATTGAAATTTGAAATTCCAGTTAGGTTGTTTAGATGATTCTAAAGTGATTTTCTTTTGTAATTTAAAGGATGGGGGATCATTTTGTGTTGTTTGTTGATCGACTGATCACTGAATCTACCCTAGAAGCTGTTATAGAGAGCACATATCAGTTGCAGCACCCAACACTCACAGCAAGCCAAGATACTATGGACTCTTCCCATAAAATAGATGTGAATGGGTCATCTTCTAGTAAATTTGTACAGTGTAGGATTTGCCATGATGAGGATGATGATTCAAACATGGAAACACCATGTTCTTGCTGTGGCAGCTTGAAGGTCAGTTGTCCACTGGCATTTCTGTTGAAACTTCTTCTCGTGTGTGCTTTTTAAAGACTCGACTGAATCTCTTGTTTCCTCTAAACTTCTTTCTCATGCATCGATGTTAATGACAGTTCCCACATAATTCTACGAACAAGTAGTCCCTTTTTCTTTTCTCCTTTTTCAATTTTATTTAGTTTGATCAGACTCATAAATATTCATTTCTATTGCTTCAAAGTTGAAAAACTTATGTCTTGCGTCATTGATTCTCTTCATCAAATTCATCCCCTTGCTTATAAACAAAATTCTTACACAGAAATCTCAATTATTTAATTTTCTAACTAGGCTACCCATCTTTTCCTATTTTATGGTGTTTATGTAAATATGCTTAATGATGATGGTCCATGTTGTTTGCCAAACTTCAATAATTGGGCTTCTACTTTAGAATTACAGTTCCCTCAGTACGAATATCCCTCTTAAATAAGTGGTTTATGTTACCGAATTAAAAGTTTGGGAACACAGACCAAAAAATTGAGAAGCCATGTCTCTATGAGTTCAGTCGAACATACTGCAATATAGTTCCTTTATGGATATTGTAATCTGATTTAGACTTTAAAAAATGTTCAAATCAAGTTTGAAGCAGAACACCATTTTTAACGAGAGTTAAATAGTCAACTGATTTCGTAGTAGCAGGGAAAACTGCACTTTGAACTCTAAGATTTTCAAATTTATGAATTCTGAATTTCTTTTCAAGCATCATATTATAAGGGCATGTATGTATACGTATAGATATATAATATCCAGAATCTTGAAGACGTTGATTTAATTTCTGGATAATATGTCTACTTCAGATCAAAACATGTTGAAAGTGGCATAGGAAAAATCTTCTGGAATAATTTGGAATATATAGTATAAGAAGCAAGACCGTACCACAAGTAATAACTCTCAACCAAGTTTGGACTCCTGATTGTGGCCATGGTTTACTGAGTATGATACAGATGGTCATGTCAAGTTGTTTTTTCGTAGCTTATTTATTCATTCCATCAAGTACTATTACACATCAGAGGGATTTACCAAAACAGCTATTTTCTTTGTCTTCCCCTTTCTCTGGCGCCTGCTTTCTGGCCATGGCAAGTATTCAGTTGGATTTATATTACAGTCATTTATTTACTTGATATTCATATTTTGCAGTATGCTCATCGTAAATGTGTTCAGAGGTGGTGCAATGAGAAGGGTGATACAATATGTGAGATTTGCCACCAGGTATGCCATTGTTTTACTGAACATGTTTCAGACTTTAGTTATGTTTTATGACCTTATTAAACTGGGAGAACTTTCCTTTTTCCTGTTGATTGTGAAATTGCAGCAATTCACGCCAGATTATACAGCACCACCTCCTCTATTTCATTATAGTGGTATTCCGATGAACTTCCGGTATCTCTCTACCTATCCATTATACACTCAAGGTTTTCTATTTTGCTTCAACAAAGGATCACTTATAAGTATAACTCATTGAGAATTATAAACTCATTGAGAATCATAAAAGTTATACTCAAATTGTTGTTACCATCTTAGGGGGAATTGGGAGATTTCCAGAAGGGATCTGCAGAATCCTCAATTTATAGCAATGGTTACTGCTGATCATGAATACATGAATACCGACTTTGATGATGAATACTCAGCTCCCTCTTCAAGAAGCTTGATATGCTGCCGTGTAGTTGCTATCATCGTAATCTCTCTCTCTCTCTCTCTCTCTCTCTCTCTCTCTCAGGTGCATTTTGATAGTAAGGGAAAAAAGAAAAATGGTACAGAATTTCCGACATCTTACTCAAAGAAAGAATCTTTCCTGCTGAGTATTTTGTTTTTCCATAGTATGACATTCAAGAAAACCATTGGGTTCTCCTCATCTGTTTGTTTCAACAGAACACTCTCGTCTTTATATCGGGCAACCTATATTTGGCAGAACATATAATCATGAAACTTGAATAAATGAATCTCTCTTCTGATCATTTAAGTCTGAATATAATTTCTTATAAACAAACAGTATCATATTTCGAAATTGTTCATGGCCATTTTTTCTAAGGTGGAATACGCTACCCAATGACCTTTGGGATTCTTTTGAAACTATTGGAGAATTTTTGTGTTCTGAATTTTAGCCACAAAAGAACATGATATGTCAAGTCTGATGAGTTTCAAATAATTGGTATTTTGGACTTCTGTACTTCACCATATTTTACAGCATGTGCTTACATATTTGTTTATTTTCAGTTTATGGTTCTTCTGGTTTTACGCCATACTCTTCCATTCTTAATAAGTGGAGCTGGAGAGTACTCATTGACATTGTTCACAGTAAGTTTGGCTAGCGCAGTTCTCTTTTTCCTTTTTAAGGATGAAATGCTCTTCAGGAAAATGTAAAAGAAACATATTGATATCTTCATTATGCTGCAGTTACTGATGTTGAGAACGATTGGGATTCTATTTCCAATCTATATCATGGTTAGAGCATTCACTGCTATCCAACGTCAGCGGCGTCAACAGGTTAGTCATATAAGAACTCATTAACCATGTCGGATTCACTTCATCATTTTATTGAAACACTGAGCAGCATCCATGACTTCCACTATTACTTCCTGTGTGTGCACGTGTTTTTGCCTGTAACAAGTTAATGCAATTCCATAGAAATCATGAATCTTATCATAGTTTTGTCTCTTACGCACTTCTGTTCTGGTATTAAGTTAATATAATATTTGTAGAAATCATCGTATGCACATGACATTGTTCATCTGTGTAAGCATTGCTTTTCATTAAACAATACAGTGGATCTGGAATAAGCAAAGCATTAATTCTGATTGAAATTGACAGCTGAATTTGTTGGTTAATGTGCACTAGGATCCTGAAATTTCCCTTGCCACATCCGACGAAGAAAATGACTTGGCATATCCATCACGCTTGATTCAAATTCGATAATTGATTCAGCCACCACTCTTGGCTGGTGGAATCATTTGCTATCACTGCAACATCCCAGAAACCGATCAATAATCAAGATCTGCAATTATGTGTAATGCAGATGAACATGATCAGTGACATCATCATTTCAAGACAATGTGCTCGAAGCATCGATTACTGGCAAAACTTTTGCTTACCACGATTCTGAAGGCCGTGTGTAGACAGCATTGGATATAAGCTTTTTTCTTTTCAAGTACAGCATACAAATTATGGGAAGCCTAGAAATCAAAGCTGCATGTAAATTTTGATAGTAAGTTGATGTATTTTATCCAAAAGGAACATGATTGCCGCTTTCACTTTTAATATGCTCCCTTCAAGATCTTGTTTATAAATTACACACAAAAAAAGTTCCAAGAGTAAATTTTCTATTATGGGCCGATGCTCTAGCCACCATAAGTATGGAAAAACTAAGCAGAAAAGAACTTTTCCAATGACGAGTTCGATTGGCTTGTCATCCAAGGAATAGGGTGCATACAGGAGATTTGCTCAAATTAAACATAAGATTGAATAATTGTGATTGTTATTATATTTCTCCAAGAGGAGGATATATGTACAAGTACAAGTTGATTTTTCCTACAAGTAAAAGTAATTAGCTATTACAAGGAATCCTAATTAGGTAACGTGAATTACACCAAGAAATCATGGATCACAAGATCTCTGAATTATGGCTCACACTAACACTCCCCCTTAAGTTTGTGCGTGGATATCTTTTATGCCCAACTTGTCAAGTGAGTTGTGAAAAACCTTTGTTAACATTGTATGCGTTAAGACATTTGCCAGATATTCTTCTGACTTTCCAAATGGTATATCGATTAGCTTATCTACCAGCTTCTCCTTGATATAATGCATATCCACTTCAACATGCTTAGTTATGTCATGTTGAACTGGATTAGCTATCTCTCTCGCAACTTGGTTGTCACAGTAAAGCTCCATGACTTTCTTTGGTGGAAAATCAATTTTGGATGGGAGTATCCTTAGCCAAAGAAGCTCACAAACTTCATGTGCTCTGTCCCTGTATTCTGCCTCAGCTGAAGATCGAGCCACTACATTTTGCTTCTTACTTCGCCATGTAACCAAATTACCCTTAATGAAAGTGAAGTAACCTGATGTAGAACGTCTATCTGTTATATTGTCTGCCCAATCTGCATCTGTATAATCTTTGACATCCAAATGTCCCAGTTTCCAGAATATCATGCCTCGGCCTGGAGATTTATTTAAATAACTCAAAATCCTCATAACTACCACTAAGTGATCCTCACATCATCAAGGCACTTCATGTTGATTGGACAACGATGGTCTGGTTCCAACCAAAAGCTCTTGAGCTCAACAAAGTAGGATGCAATATCACTACCTGCTTAAGTAATACAAGTTGCTTTACACCGTAATTCATAAATCTACGACTCATCAAACGTGTCATAATACATTTGGGCTATACTCTCCCAAATATATTTAGTTGTTGGTAGATCTAAGAACAATTTTACCAAATCAAGTTCCATGGTTTTTATCAACCATCCTTTAACAATGGAGTCCTCAATACACCATGAATCAAAGCCGGAGCATCTTTCTTTACTTGAGCCACATTTCCTGTCAGATAACCTCTTTTTCCCTTGCTTGACACATGAAGCAACATCATCTTCGACCAAGTGCTATAGTTCTTTCCATTCAACCGTATAGTGAATGGGGCAGTAGAAGTATCATTGCAAACTGTAACAATTGGCTGCGCCATGTCAAGATTTTTGCAGGTTTTTGAAGCACTGGAAGCACTGGATTTTGCGGATGCGGTGTGGTTGTCTGGGGTATCTTCGAAAGCCATGGAGGAGAGAGAACAAGTTTGGATGGGTTGGTGTTGTAGGAATCTTTTGCCGCACTAGGGTTTTTTTTGTTTTTGTTTTTATTTTTTGGTATTTGGTGCTAGAGGATGTCGATGGGTAGGGTTTGTATTTTTGTTTGAGAGACCGGGGTTTAGTTTGAGTTGGTATCAAAGCCGGTTAACCAAGAGGAGGATTAGAGGGGCAAGGCTATCAGGACAAAGGCGCACGGCTAACAGGACAAAGGGGCACGGACTAACAGGATCTATAACTTTAATTGATATTATATTTCTAAAAAATGGGTATATACAAATACAAGTTGACTTTTCTACAAAGAGAAATAATTAACTAATTACAAGGAATCCTAACTAGGTAATTATTCTAACTAGGTATTTTTGGCAATGCTTGCCATTTCGAGGATGAGCCCAGAAGTATGGGTCAACCGACCCCCATCCTCTCTAATGCATATCCTGAACAAAGATGGTTTACCATGCCCCCCAAGGAGTGCTTAATGTTTGCGGATGTGTGGGCTTCTCGACGTATCCGGTTGTCTTATGACTACGTCTTTTTATTAGTCCTCCTTCCATGCAGCTGTGATGTTTTATTTCTTGTTGTTTGTTGTGCCTAGCTGCTTTATGGGTTGTGTACTTCTCTTGGCTGTTTGTCTTTTTATGAAAATTCTATATTTCAGACCAAAAAAAAAAAAGAATTACACCAGAAAATCAGGGATCACGGGATTCTTGAATTATAGCTCACACCAACAGATTTATTTTTCATTATTTTTAAAATTGGGTTTTAGTTAGAAGTAAAAAAATTGATGAAAATTTGTCGACTATTAGAGTTGTAATGGACTATTTCTTAATGACGTGCATCTCTCCATACGCAAGAGGGAATCAAGCCCTGAATAGGTGACACTGAACCCAATTCTTAACCATCAAGACAGCCTTAAACTCACATTCAACTTCAATCTGCCTCAAAATCACATTCAACTTCAATCTTTTTCACCCAGCGAGACCGTGACACGACGTGGTGTTAATGTTATAACACATTTTATATATTAATAATATACCCTCAAACATAGCCCAAGTTTCTTATAAAGCTTTCTACACAAATTCTTTTCATTCCACCTCCAAAGCTACCATCCGCATTCAAATTAAAGCCAGCCAAAAGGAATCCAGTGAAGAAGGCTTAAAGTTAGAGATCCCGTTAGCCTCATACCATTCACTAGCAATACATGCATGAGATTTATTGTTGGGAGAATTTGAGGGGCCAAAGGCGCAGGGTTCAGAAAGGGAGGAAAGGTTTGAGCCTCTTGCCCCGGTGTCCGCAAGTTCCCCGCCTAAAGCCCCTCCCTCAAATTGTGGTATCGGCTACCACCAGTCGACATCGGAGAACAATTGAAGTCTTCATGTCAGTAACAAAATAGAAACATGAAATTGGTTGAAGGGATCAAGAGGCATCAGCAATTTTGTTGGCAAAGTAAAATGAGATCACGGTTAAAATTTTGAAACATGCAAATAGCAACATATATTGGAAACAATATTCAACATTCCGATACCAAAATCAAAATCCCAGATAACACACAGATCTTATAGGTACTGCAGGACATAATAGAAATTTTTGACAGTACTGGACTAAGAGCAACACCTCTTTATTTCACGTTATTGGTGACGACAACAAGCCTAGCAACAACAGAAGACATGAGCAAGAATAAAAAGAATAAAAAATGAAAACATTAATCCTCCTCCGTTTCGGACTCAGCACTCTGGAGCCAGTCAATGAATGGTTTGGCGTTCTTCCAAATCTGAGAGTTCTTGCTCCCACCCTTCAGTCCCTCTTGATACCACTGCACTATGCATTCTTCCTCCAAGATATCAACATCATAGAGAGCTTTTAAAACAAGGGCAACTTCCTTCAAGGCACTTGAGCTCGACTTCCCACAGAAGCCTTCAATTGCTTGAAGCAAGAGCAATTGAGATTCCTCATCCTGAGCAGCAGCTACAGCAAGGTAGTTTATCTTCTTGGATACCTCTTTTGCAAACCCTTTCTCTAGGCCCCCAAATAGCGCATCAAATAGAGCAGTCATTTTTTCCTTTGCAGACCCAGAAAGTGACCCCAGAAGGGATTGGAATTGTTTGGGTGAAATACCCTTATCCAGATTCTTTTTCAACTCATCCGTAAGTGTTCCTCGAGCAGTGGAGTTCCCATTTTCCAAACTCTCATTTGCCTTTGTTTCTGCCTTGGCCTTCTCTGGTTCATTGGTGGGAAGCATCACCATATCAGCTGTCGCATCATTCAACTGTTCTTGCATCCGTTGACGAGCTGCCTCTATCGACGTATCAGTTTGCCACTGAACATCATCATCATCATCATCAGCCTCCTCTTCATCAGCCTGGCTGGGAGTAGGTGATGTACGATCCTCATCAGAGGCACTTGTTTTCTTTTTTGAAGAGCTGGCCTTCACAGGGCCCTCCTTAGCAGAGGAAGTGCCCTTCTTCTTTGCCTCTTTCTTCAGTTTTTTCAGCTCCTCATCAGCAGCTTCACCTTCTTTTAGTCTTTCCTTCTCAGCTCTTCTCATTGCTTTCTTGTCTTTGGATCCCTTTTTCTGCTCAGGTGGGTTCTTAATAATGAAAGTAGTGAGCTTGTCCCTCATGTCCACATCAGACACAAAACCACAAGCAGCACATTTGAGCTGAATCATTTGAGTCTTCGTAATCAGTATCTCTGTTTCTGGATTTCCACATCCATAACACTGAACAAATTTCTTGATAAAGTTTTCAAGGAGGCCAGCTAGCTTAGCAGTGTCATGGGACCCATTAACAATAGAAGTCCCAGTTTTCTCATCAAACTTGGATTGTGCGCCAAGTTCACAACCAAAATACTTTGTAGTGTACGCAGCGGGCCTTGCCAAAGCCTTTGCGATATCAACCATGTTGACTATATTTGTCTTGATGCCATTTCCTCGGCCCTCAATTTTGGTAACCATTTTGGGCATCTTATACCTGTAGAAGGCATCATCACTGTTCCCAGCACCAATGTTCAGTAAAGCCATCTTGATAGAGAACAGAAATTAGAATGCAAATATAAGAGATATCACGAGATGGAAATGCTGGTAGATGCAATATCGTCTTCTAAGTTTTTCAAGACAAGAGAAGATTGATTTTTGGAAGCTATGAAAGGTTGCAACCAGTAGCAACCATGAAACTCGGGATATTCCTGATATGACAACCGATGCATACAGCTATTTCCTTTTAACAGGGGTCTGTTCTTTTTTCTTGAAGATGGACAATACTCTCCAAGCAACCCAATTGATCCCAAATAGAAAATGGCCTGCTCGGACATAAAAGAAACTTCACCGCTGACAACTTCACCTTGAAAATCTGAAGGTAACAGATACACCTGCAAGTTTCCTGAATCAAGAATGCTGAGGATTAAAATTCTAAAGAACTCTACAGATTAGAGAGTAGTCTATGGAACTACATGAAAGAAGAATCATGTAAAGAATAGACATAACTTTCCATCTCTCAAGCAACAATAATTCAAAAGGATAACACACTCTGTGATGGTTTATCATGCTAATGAAGATCATAAATAATTACAATGGTAAAGAATTCAAGTCAAGTCCCAACAGCTTACTACAAATCCAAAGAGACAATCCCAAATTTTTTTTGCAAACCAGTTCAATTGCCATCGCCGTTGCAAAATATATACAGAAAAAGTAAATAAATAAATAAAATTCCATCAGTTGCATATAACTATGGAGAATTATATATAAGAGAAAATCACCTACGCATATACTCCAAAGTTACCAACTTTATACGACAAACTGAAATCATATTATTAGGTAAGAACATATATTTTTTTGGAATAGATATTATTAGGTAAGAACATATATTATACAATCAGTTCCGAAGTAAACATTCAACAGACAAATTTCACTAACAACCATCATCGCAACTCAACTAAACCCAACAACAACCCCAAATCCAATCCAAAAACATCAAAAAATCAAAAAATCAAAAAATCAAATTCCAATTAACCCTAAAATAACTGAGATGACTCAAAACATGTAAACAATCGAAGATAAATAAGATCCAATCGTGAATAAATATAACAAAACAATATTCAAAATCAAACGAAAATTACAATCATAGATAAATGCTGAACTGAGGCTCCTACCTGAAATCCGATAGAGATCGAAGTTCTGCAACGAAAGAAAACGAAGAGTTTCAGAGATAGAAGATGATGGGATTTAGGGTTTCAATGCTTTGGGAGTGTGGCTCAAGAGAGGTGGTCTTGCTATCTCTTATATATAGATATATGCGGTTGAGGGCGACACAGAGAAATTATCACGTGTTGCAATGACCAATTTTATATTTGGTGGTATTCAATTTGTTTTTTGATTTCTATATATCAAGATCAACTGGAGATAAAAAAAGAAAAAACTTAAGAGCCGTTGGTTCTTTTGAATAATCGTTGACCATATTTTTGATGTGATTTTTCCAGTTGATGCTAAGATAATAGTTCCTAAACAAATGAAAATTAAAAAAGATCATTTATAACACGCAACGTACTACACAGATCGCCTTGTCAAAATAGAGGTGTCAAATAGGTTGGGCCGGCACAACCTATTTAGAGTTGGCTTATTTAATAAACGGGTTGTGCCGGGCTAGCTCATTTAGGAAAAACATCAATATGGGCTCGGGTCGTGCTCGTATCGAGCCACTAAACAGGTTGATATGGGCCCATGCCAAATTTGACTTATGTATTTCTTTTTATTTTTATAATTATTTCTTCATCTTCATTTAATTATTTTTTTACAATTATGTATATATTAATATTATTTATTATTTATTTATTTAAAAAAAGGTCAATAACTTTATTTAAATTATATTTCCATAGAAAATGACTTAGATTATTGTTTCGGTTTTAAAAATTGAAACTTAAAAAATACAATTATTATTTTATATATAAAGAAAACAATAAATTTAAGATATAAATATAATAATATTATGTATTATTTTTCTCTAAAATAACTATAATTTAATAAATAGACTTTAAACAAGCCAGTCCATTAAATTTCGAACCGGTGGACCTAATTATCTCATCCAATAAACCCATTTCTGAATTTGTTTAATTCTAAATTCAGGTCATGAAGGACGCAACAGTACCACAAACTCAATGGTGGAACTACATAGTGGGCTAACGTGGGTTGTAGCTTAGGTAGGTTTTTGAAGGGAAAAAAAAAACTATATATCATATCAACTTGTCATTCCCACTTGTAGTTGGGACCCTCATTTCGTGGTTTTCTTGGCATTTTTTCCACTTTTATTTTTATTTTTATTTTTATTTTTATGAAAACATATTTTTTAAAATTATATATAATAAAAAAAATTACAACACATTCATAGGGAAATATTATTTTTCTGAAGTCTGTTTGTATTCAGCAGAGAATATATGTGAAAAAGTTGGTCCAACATATGGAGCCTGTTTAGTCTGTTTAATTGGATCACTTGCAATTATGTTTGTTGAGCATATATTCATTTTAATCAAATATTTTTTTTTAATTTAATATGTATTTATTTTATGCTAAAGTTTATTGAAAATTTGACAATGGAGCTATGAATTATCATGACTTTTATGATTTAATGTATACTTTTATTTCTATCCAAAAAAAAAATTTAACAAATTATAAGTAAAATAAGATCATCATATTTTACGCTAAAAGTTTTAGCTAGTCCACCCGTAAAAAGATTCATTCCACAAACTAAACCCCTAACAAGAAACTAGTGACTCAGTGAAATATTTGAATAATTTTTAGGCGAAACCCATGCAAAATTTGATAGAGAAACCCAACTTCCCCAAAATGCCAACTATGTTTGCACTCTGCAACACTTATGGCTGCATTCAATTGAGATTTTATCATATTTTTAAAGAAGTTTAAAAGTCCATGTGTATTCAATTCAATCATGATTTTATAGAAGTCTATAAAAATATGGGTTTATTCAATTCAGACTACATAAAAGTTTGGGTGTATTAAAAAACTCATTTGATTTTAAAGGAGATATAAAAAGTTGTGGATTTCATTTATTTTTAGAATAATTTTAGGCCATAACAAATATTTGCTTCCTCCTAGAAAATTTGATAGATATGTTATTTTTATTCTTAATATATAATTTCACCACTTCTACTACCACCTTATCATGGTGACCACCATTGTTACAGTCGTAGCCACATCCACCACCACCACCGCCGCAACCCCCACCACCACTGTAGCCACCCAAGGGCAGTCTTATGTTCTGGAGGCCTTAGGCAAACAACTTAATTGATATTTATGAGATTTTTTTTTGGTTAACTAAAAAAATAAAAATATATGAACTCAAATTCACAAATGTAACTTACAAAACAACTTTATAAAATGCATCAATAAATTACTTAAATATCATTCGTCTTACATTTTTTGATGCAAAAGTATCAATTAATTTTACATATAATCAAGTTGACATTCCTTTGGCAATTTTTACATTGACATCGAATATATCATTCTCTTGTAATTTTTATTTTTATTTTTATAATAATAGAGATGATTAAGCGAGATTAGCTAATCAGTGAAGGTCATAGGATGCAAGCATCCATCCTTAATCCCGAAGGAGAACAAACCTACACTTTCGGGAGCCCCCAGCCCATCCCTTATATTATTACTGAAAAAGGGAGAAAAAAATAATACACCAGGGACAGAGCCAAAAAGCCAGCAAAAAAATACAATAGCCGCAAGTGCTAATAAAGAAGAAAATAACCAAACTAGCAAAACCTATAATTAGGTCGAGAAGAAAGGGTTTAGTTCCCTAATTTATTCATCACAGTTGATGATGCACTCAAAGTGGAGATTAGGTTTTGATGCAAACCTAGGAAGGAAAGGATGCTAGTTCTCTATTCCTGGGGTGGCCGATTTTGGCTAGGTGGGAGGAGCAAGGTGGTATTCTAAGTCCTCTCTTTAAACTAGCTCAAAAACCTTAATTTTCTCAAGTGACAAAGTTCACTTATATTGACCCACAAGAGGGAGACCAAGGTAAAACCGGCCATGGGGTGTTATTTGGGCTTGTTGGGCTCAAATGGTCATTCTACTATGCTCACATTCTCTTAATTAATTCAACCTTTATTAAATTAATAAGTCTATGCACATCATTTTATTTCCTTTCATCTAACCTCATTGGTGTGCGATCCATTAGGTTCTAATCAGTAATGTAGTAAGCGATCCAAAACTCTTTTTTGATCGATTGTAAATTAAAACTCCCTTTTAATTCTCCCTTTAAGAGAACTAGCTTATATTTTGTTCCCAGGTCTTCCACAAACCATGTGACGTCTAACAACATGTCATGGTTGCCCAAGCCAATATAGAATGAGGTTGTGAACCTATTCAGTTGAAATTACCTTGCATTACGGTCCTGCTCTTAATCAATGCTCTTGATCATGCTCATTGGGGCACGAAATTCATGTCAAGCCCTTAGCATGATCTATTGCTTCATGTGATTCATTGGAGGGTGATTATAATCTCTATTATTGATCTAGCTCGTTGTTTTGGCCAAAGACTTTTCAAGTCACAACTTCTGAGCATTCTCCTTTTTTACTGAAGATAGAGATCCCTTGTTGTACACTCACATGTATCCATGAATTGATCATGAACCTTAGTCATTTATTTGGGTTATGCCCGATGGAACACAACGCTTCAACATCGTTAAGGGCCCATGATGCTTTCATGAGACAACTCGTGATGCCTCAAGTCAAGGACTAATTTGCACTGTTCCAACTTGAGAGATCCTGATTGACATGTAAGTAAAACTTCCATTCAAGTTCTATGTGTTGATCGCGTTCAGTGAATTCATTCTCTAACGAACACCCATACACTTATGTTAGTGTCTTCACACGAATGACTCGAGACCAGTCACCCTCTTGATTGAGCAGATACAATGCATGATGGTCTTTGTGGATTATCAATGTCCAGTTGATTATCCTATGACCATGAACAATTTAGGATGTGGACATGGTATAAAAAGGTCTCATGAACTTAACTTCTTTAAGTTACTTTCTACGTTCACGTTCCTTGGACTTATTGGTTAAGTAAATAACTAAGATAATTACTCAAAACAACATAATGCCCTTAGTTAATTAGGTGAAATATCCTTAGAGTTTACATCTCATGATTGGCTCTACCTCTAGGGCATATTTCTACACTCACAGTGTTTGTCAACTCGCTATATAATCAACTTAAATCAATCAAACCTACCATACAATGCATTTCCTTCCAATTTTGTGATAAAATAACATATAATTGACTAAATAAACATCCTCTAAAGTTCAATCAAAATTTCCAAATTTTTTTTTACAATTTTAGTGGTTTTTATTCAATTTTTACCGATATCAATAATTTCCACATATTTCAATGTTTTTGGACCCCCAATATTTATAAAACCCTCGATATTTTAGACCTTGCACACAATGTACTAGGGAAGGAGATCTCCTAGTCAAATGGCTAGAAAGGGAATTATTTAGTAATTAGATAATTACCTAGAAAATAAAGGATAATTCATGCCATTTCTTGCCCACAAGGGCAAATCAATTGGATAATTTATTCTAAAAGATTACGATCTAATCTTCATGATAGTGTGACCTAATGGACTTTGATCTCTTGATCTAGAGCAAAAGCCATATAAAAGGAAGAAGATAGCTCACAACGACAAAGGAATCAACTTTTCAATAATCAACTCGATATTAAGAGAATATGATCACTCATACTGAACCAAAGCCTTCAAAGAGCTCTTCTAGAAGGCTTATCATCAGCAATGGCTAGAGCCTCCATATGTCTTGGATTACTTTTTCTTCCTCTCTTTAGCTTACACCAGTAGCATTCCAGAGAATTTCAAGATATATATATATATATATATATATATATATATATATATATACTAATACCATTGTATTCAGAAAAGATTGAGGTCGATACAAGGACGGACTTATGCCTAGGCTGGAGTGGGGGAATATTTTTTAAATCTTAAATATAGTTTATATTTTATAAGCTTATTCCTACTCTAATAAATATTTAGCCTACTGCACCAAATAAATATAGCCCACACCTGCATTGTTTTTTTTTTTTTATCGCTAATATAATAAACTAATAATAACCCAATCTAAATAAAATAAATATTAGCTCAATCTTCTTTTTAAAATAAACTCACTCCTCTTGAAGCATATAAAAAATAATACCACTGTATTCAGAAAAGGTTGAGGTCGATATACAAGTGAGTGGTATAATGTAGGACTTAAATATTCATCGTGTTGCATGCTTAGTTTACTTTTCTCAATTTCAATCAATTTTTGTTCAACTAAGTTAGAGTTCGATAAGTTTTCTATCCTTTTCTTTACAATCTTGTGGCTAGAGAAACAGTTGATAGAAAGAGTTGATTAAGATCAATCCACGTGGCTTGATTCACCTCTATGAGTTTCTGAATGAAATTATTGTGTACGTGTATTCTCATTATTTTCGAAAGAATTTAAATATGAGCTATTTACACTAATATTCTCTGAAGTTTTTCGTGTTTTCACATAATTCCTTAAGGTTCTAGAAATTACACAAATACCCCCTCATGTTTCAAAATGATTTCACATAACTCCAAAATCCAAAAAACCCTAAAATTGGATGTAACATGACTTATGAAAATACTAAAATACCCTTCATAATATTAGAATATTGTTTGGATTCAGTTGCACCTTAATTTCTATACATTTTTATAATAAAATTAAAAAAAACAAAACAAAACGAACAAAACTCCTACCCATCAAAAGCATCGTACTCTTCCACCAAGAAAAAAAAAAAAAAAAAAAAACAGATCGACTACCAGACATCTTGAGAGCCTACAGATGTATACATTCACTTATCTACTAGGTTCAAACTCGAGAAATTATAGAATATTATCGTAGACAAATATGCTACAATATATATTAGTTAAACTAAAATAAGCATATGGGGGAAAAATACACAGGTTTTAGGAGATGTGCGACCAAATATTAGAGGTCGTTTGTCTCACTTCAATATTATACATTGACTCCAGTAGATCCTATATACAAAACATATTATTTTGTACCTTTTTAAACACACATTTATCTACCTGCCTGCCGCACTTTCCTTTTTTTTTTTTTTCTGGACCACGCACGGCACTCCATGTTAAATGTTTGATAGTTTGTTTTGCTCATAGGACCTTCATGGACCACGAAAGAAACATCCCCCAGACAAACCACTTATTATTATAATTTATATAATTACTACGGAAAATGTGTCTCGTTTCTGGTACTAGTCAATCATTGCCCATTTTATTAAGCTAGAGTCTCTTTGAAATAGTTTTGTTAAATTAAAGCACTTCATTAGTTGCTTTCCATTTTAGCTTTCTCTCACATCAATTTTTAACAATAAGTGATTTTCTCATAGTTTACCAAACATGTTGGGCTTCCCAAATTTTTTTTAAAATCACTTATTACCCCAAATAAGCAATGCCAAACTAGTACTAAGTGCTTCTCTAGAAAACACGTATAATACCCATAGAACTTTTAAGTGTTTTCTATGAAACGAGAAAATAAAAATAAATGTTGTTAATTTCATATGTCCAAGATGCTTTGTCGATCAACCAACCATTATTTAGGGTTTAGGGTTTATGTCCAAGATGTTGTTAATTTCTAAATGTATATATACAGTCCTGATCTCTTGGACTACAGGTGTCCAAGAGATTTGTGGTCACTCACCGTCAGATGTAAATTCAACGGTTCACTCACTCTTGTACTCCTTTTAGAAAACTTTTTTGAACCATTGAATTAATATCCAACGGTGGGTGACCACAATCTCTTGGACCACTGTGGTCCAAGAGATCGGACCTGTATATATATATATATATATATATATATATATAAACATTATTGGCTAATAACACACAGCCAACTTATAAATTAAAATGTCCAATGTTAATACATATCCAAAATACATAACCCCAAAAGTCAGATCAAAATAGTTGTCTCTGGCTCTTTGCTACTTTGACCTCTAGGTTAACTTATCCCTATTAGATAATGTCCTCAAACACTTCCCAAACGTTGCTCATGGCTGCCGTACGCAGTTAATAAAATTCGTCATTGGTCATTGGAAACTTGACAACAATGCATGCCTAATCCAGCTAGAGCTGGCCACTCGTCAGTATCTGTTGACAGCCAAATGATACATAAGAAAACAAGCCATATGCAGAATAGGCAAACAAAGTTGGCTTCACAGAATATATCTTTACCTGCCCACCATTACATTCTTCTGGGTAGAGAAGCCTAAACTCTCTAGAGGCCCTTTTCTCTATCTCTTTTTTCTTTTCTTTCTTTTCTTTCTTCTTTTTGTTTCGCTTTTCGATTTGTTTTGTTTTCGAAATTACAGTGATCAATATTGGAGGAAATCTCACACTCAGATCATAAGCAGGAATATACAAAAAAACATGGCCAAGGCTTCTTCTTTGTGTTCTCTTCATGTACTACAGCCATCTATCCGGAGCAGTTGCAGTCGTCGTCATCATGTCATGCAAGTAAGAGCTCAGAGCTTAGATGAAGGTAACTCTCAATCCCTAGTTTTGTTATTTCGAAATATCTGAATTCATTGCCTTACTAAAAAAAAAAAAAACTAAAGGTCATCGTCATTGCAGTTTCCTTTCTGCAATGTTAGTGGCAACTACTTTTAGCAAATCTAAACAAGAACATATCAAAATATTCATCTATTCATCATTTATTATTTATTTATTTTGGATGAATGCACAACATATACGAAAGTCTAGCTTCTAACGCTCATAAAAAGTATCGTGGTTACACTATGTATTTTTCTCCTTACATTATAAATTCAACTAATATTTAATTTGTTATTATATGTTTTATATATATTTTTTTTTGGGGATGGAGATTTATACAAATATTGATTGGATTTAGGGTTTAGGGTGGGATATCGAACGTCTACCCACATGAGTGGCAGGAGTGATTCTGAAATTTAAGAGCCCTGTGCAAAATGAGTAATGGAGACTCTTAAAACATAGTCCTTAACCAAATAAAAAAATAAAAAATTGGACCATATATATTGATAGCAAATTTACAACTTAAACTCAGCGAAAGACAATCACATCAAATAAAAAATCATATAATAAATAATTAGGTTAATGAATTTTCTTGGATCAATAACTATACTATCAAAATTTAAAATATAATATTACATCCTTAATTATCTCAATTTGTCTTGGTCATATGAGGATGGACTTATTGATTTGGGGATTTTCTTCAATTATGATTTAGAAAAAAGGAACGAAAACTCTAAGAATTTGAGAGATATAATTGAGTTTGATTCATGAAACTTGCAAAAGAAGGCTACATGGCTTATGATGGCTGGGGGAAAAGAAAAATAAGGGTTTGGCTATGTTATATATATTACATTAATATATTATGTATGCAAAGTTTTTGTTTTTTGTTTTTTATTAATGTGTCTAGTATGGAAATTATTTTTTTTGGGTCTGCAAAGTTAATGCCAAATTTTATGTAGTATATATTATATTATTAATATTATATTAGTATATGTTATAATAAACTAACCTCAATCTGATTATTATTATAAAAAAACATAACCTCAATAGAATAACATATAATACAGTAATATAATATTTTTGGGGCCCTCTTGGAAATGGGGCTTGTGCTTGTGCTCAATTTGCACACCCCAAGATTACCTCCACCCCAAAGGACAAAAGCAAGGCAAAGGCAATGTAAGGTTTCTATTAATTTTGATAAGTTTTTCGGATAAGATTTTCAGTTACCACGTGTCACTATTTATTATAAAATTCTCACCTAAAAATTTAGATAACATTTTTAGATAAAATTTTCAAAATTTAATTTTCGGATAAGATTTTCGGTTGTCATGTGTCCATATTTTATTATAAATTTCACATCTCACTCATCATACAATTGAAATACTTACTCACTCATTGTCACATCCCGGGATTGGCTCCGTCATAACATGATATTGTCCACTTTGGGCCCCCCTCTCTGCCCTCAAGGTTTTGTTTTTGGGAACTCACGAGCAACTTCCAAGTGGGTCACCCATCCTGGGATTGCTCTAGCCCAAACTAGCTTAACTTCGGAGTTCCCATGACTTCGAAGCCAGTGAGCTCCCAAAAGGCCTCATGCTAGATGGAGGCCGGCATGTACATATTAGGTATATCACTCCCTTCCTGTTGGTCGATGTGGGATGTTACACTCATTATACAATTGAAATACTCCTGGTCCTCATAGTCCGACACAATCGAGTACAAGGACGACTCAATCATTGGCGGAGGCGGTTCCACCGGATCACGACGTGGGGGCGTATTTTCCTTCGAATGACGTAATAATGTCATTATTTCTGACACAGAATGCACCACTAGAACCGACTGTGGACATTATTCACTTGAGGAGCCATGTGTAATGGTTTTCCAATTTTTTTATTTTGCCTTGAATAATCTATTAAAAAAATAAAATTGGAAATGCAAGAAATATATATATTTTTTTTAAATGACATTAAATTGAATAAAAAGGCAATTGATTTTTTTTTTTTACCTCGTCGTCAAGATTTTGACCCCTTCGATGGAAGAGGCCATTTGTATTTTTGCACAAATGGAAATTTTCTAGTAGATTTGGTGTGGAAAGTGAAAAATATTTGAAGGAGATGAATTTGTATGAAGATTTGGTGTGGAAAGTGAATAAAATTGTTAGGTATATTTATAGGGAAAAATTCTAGAATTTTTTGGTATTTTTCTTTTTTCATAAAAAAAGTCAAATTTTTTTGCAATGTTTTAGCTAAAAAAATCACAGCTGTCAAATTTCTAGAAAAAATTTTGATCGGAGCGTCCAAGAAGTGCCACATGGCTTCTTCCCGTCGGTATCTATCAACGGCTGAAATCAAAATTTTTTTACCATTGGCGCGTGATGTCACAGTTGACGTCAGCACCTTCGGGCAAGAGCCCAATCTCGATTTGTCCAGGGCTTGCCCGGGCTGGTGGATCCCATGCCTTGCCCGGGCTCGGTTTTGCTCACTGGAGGTGGAAATTGAGCCTGGGGGAGGCCTTTTGCTAGGGCCAGGCCCCTGCGTTGCACTTGCTCTAAGAACTGCCTCTAATAAGTGGAGGTAAAAGAGCTCAACCAACTGAACTACACCCCACTTGCGATATATATTCTTCGCCAAAAAGATCAAGGAATAATTTAGATGCAATTTCTAGTATTTTTAGAAATTCTCCGAACACATTAAAAATACTTATTTATTTAGTTTATTTATTTTGTCGATGTATACACTAAAGTTATAGCTTCCAATGTGTTTGTGAAATATTATATATATTGTGACTATATATATGTTTCTATTTACCAGGTAGATCAAGGAATATTGTAGATGCAAATTTGAGTGTTCTAAGAGAGAAGATGGAAGTAATTAAGATGCGGGAGAGACTTGAGAAATGTTGCAATAATCAGCACCAACAATATGGTTGGAATTATGCAGTGGGTTATAATTACAAACTCAGAAGAGCAAGGGAGGTATCAACGTTCTTCGAGCTCATGCGATTGGTTTGTGTGACTGTTGGTGCCACCTGTTTTACTGCTACTCTCTGCCTTGTCCTTGTTTCGCTTATGGTAAATTTGAATCAATAATGATAAATATAAATATCTTTGTAAAAAAAAAAAAAAATTGTACATCTCTCTAGCCCTCTTATTGGACTATTTTTTATTTGTCAATTGTCATTCATGAGATTTGAACTTAGAATATCAAATATGCACTTCTTTTTTTTTTTTTTGGGATTCAGCGTGTTTTGTAATTTGCAAGAATGAATATGCTTCCCACTATGCACTTGAGTTTAAATCATCTCCACATAGTTTAGAATAGATTAAAGTAGAATATCATTTGTATTAAAAATTTTAAAATAAACAAAAAAAAACAAACTTCACCAACTTTGGATCTTTGATTTTGCCATCCCCGTCACTCCATTCTTCTCACATACACAAACTCTGGTATGGAAAAAGAATGACAGAAGAAGAAAAATACGCAATCAGGAAGACATCGGTTCTTACAAGAAGTAAAAGAATACCGAACTATATTTGGGCAATTATATAATCTCTTGAACAAAAAAACCCAATATGAATTACAAGTTTCAATCTCTCTTGATGAAATATTTTGGTGCAAAGTTCTAGACTCTAAACATATACTTGTTCAAACTTGTAAGACCTCAAGTTTTGGTCTCTCTTGAGTAAACATTTTGGTACACATGAACACTAACTACTAAGACCTCAAGTAACATTAACAACCAATTTATTTGCTACCTCTTTGTTTGAGCAAAATCCCGCACAGGGAATATTCGCGGGTTGATTCCTCAACCTTCGATCTTACTTCTCCCTCTTTCTTGATCCCTTTGAAATAAAAAGAAGTAAATAGACTACACTCGCGGGGGTGTTGGTCAAAGGTCCTCCGATGCCTAAGTTAGTGCAATTGGATCTTGATAAAGATACAACAATAGCTAAAGTGGATGGAGTTTTCTCTCACGGAGAGAGCCGAGTGGCCAGAGCCATGTGTGGTGGCACTTAGCCTTGTGAGGAGAGAGAGAGAGAGAGAGAGAGAGAGAGAAAGAGAGAGAGAGAGAGAGAGGGAGGGAGTGAGTGAGAGTGTGTGTGTGTGTGTGGCGTTTGTCTAGGGTTTTAGAATTACCTTAAATGTCTTGTGTAGCTATGTATTTATATTCTCCTTGTGTGCTAGGGTTTTGAGAGAATATTCCTTATTCAGTTAGGATTATTCTTCCTAAAAAAAAATGATAGGAATTACTCCAAAACATTTGGTGAAAATTGGTTCCTTGATTTAGGGAAATATTCCTATCTTAAATCAATGATAATTTCCCTAATTAATTAGTTTGATCCAAGGAATATTCCTTTTTCACGTGTCGTCTTCTTATTGACCGGTGAAATATATGTTCCTGCAAATGCCCCCCAGCTTTTGTATGGCGCTTGTGAAGCATGGAGGAGATGAGAAATATTTATCAGGTTCTTCAACTACATCTGGAATTTTATCTTTGAGTTGGGCTCCTAATTGGAGTACACTTTTGACTTCTTCTTGGAGTTAGGCTTGCAATGGGAATAGGCTTGTGATTCCTCCTTGATCTAAGATGCCCAACCTTTATAAATACAAAGCTTATCTTCACTCATCTTCAAATTGCAAACTTGTCATCCTCTACTTTCTAACTTTTGAGGGAGATTTTGATGGAGTGTACTGCTTGTCGAGGAGAGGAGTCGTCGTGCACACCAAGGTAGGTCAAATATTTTTTTTTATTCACGGCGAGTACTAGCTGGTTGTGGTTGTGACCGACGTTGCTGGCTGTGGTGGCATTAATGTGGCTATTGCGGCTACTGCCGCAAATTTCCCTTATTTTTTTCTTCACTCCTGATGAGGACCAGTTGGGTAGGCCCGGCTGGTTGTCGTCGTGATGCGGTGGCTGGAGTCGTCACTGGCGAGGACTATCTGGGCCTAGCGGTTCAACACCTGGGTAGTTTCGTAATCCCAGCCGCATGCGCTGGTGGCAGTGGTTGGGTGGTTGCTACGGTCACGGCTGTTCTTTTTTGTTCTTTTTAAAGACTGCACTATGACTTGCTACGCAAGTTATGGCTCAGCTCATGTGCTCCGGCGAGGGTAGCTGGTCACCAAGTTCTCAAGTGACTCTATTATCTGTGGGGTGGTTCCAAAGTGCACAAGAAGAGATTCGTGCTAATCTGCATCGCATTACGTAGAAAGCTCACTTTCAAAAGTGGCATGCCACCTATGCTTCTGCCATACCTGATGACGTGCATGTTAAGTTGGTGGTGTCTTCGACTGACGATGCGCTTTGTGTGGATTTGAATGATCCGGATGCCAGAATTTTCATATTCAGTCCCTTCTTTTTCTCCTTAGCCATTTCTTCAAGCTGGATCTGACGGTGCAGGAGTTCTTTTACTTCTTCGAAGTGAGGCGCTATGAAAAGTATGCTCAGGTTCATGTATGCAACACCAAGTTGTTTGATAGTCTTAGCCAAGTAGATCATGTATGGCATGCTGACGTGTTGGAGGTCAGCGGACGGTGGGAAGGCGAGGTCGGCGATGGTCCATTTGCTTCCCTCACTTATTATGAGTACATTATACTTTTACTAATCTGCTTCAATTTTGTCCAATTTTGTCCAAATTAACTTATGTCTTCTACTTGTAGAGAATGATATAAGCAAGAAACTGGATCTCGAGCCGAACATGTCTAAGGTTCGATAGGCCCTGAACATCCCTGTGAGGTTTCTCAAATGGCACTAGCTATTAAGCGAGTATCGAAAGAAAGCTGGTGGTCTGCCTCTTGCCTAGAATATTGAGATATGGAAGCAGTATGGCCCAGACTCGGATGATCTGCCTGCCGAATAGGAGGAGTCCTCGACCGAACCCCTTCAAAATGGAAAGCCGAGGCTAAGTCCTTCGAAGATGAAGCTGCAACTTCACGGGCAAGGGATGTGTCTTCGCTAAGGAAGACGAAACTTTCTTCTGCAATGATCAAGTCTTCTTCGAAAGGGGTCTCATCTGCTAAAAAGACTCAAGTGGGAGTTGCTCCTTTGTTGTTTTCCAGGGTCAAGCATCTTGTCGGCAAGGACAACAAGAAGATTGGCAGCATGCGGAATGTTCGGGACAATCTACTCAAGTCTCCCACTGACCAGCTCAAAGACTGCAATCTACCTTGCATAGAAGTCTGTCCTCGATCGAATTTGCATGCCGAGAAATAAAGAGTTACTGACATTCCTCCCTGAAGTTTGAGTCATCTGCACCAGTCAAAGGATAAAGATCGAATTGAGAGGAGTGCTCATCCACCTAAGCATCGCAATTCATTTGCTGAGCCGCAAGCAGTCAAACATGGAGTTGGTTCAGCATCGTTGACTCCTTTAGAGGTGAGAATGACGGCAGCTAAGAAGGTCAAAGAGTCATCTACTCTAGCGAAGGGTTCTTTGGAAATGCGAATACATGGGCCCATGGTTGACAAGTCCAACTCCGCAAGGGATATATATGTGTCTGATATGCTCAAGACGAACTTTCTATCAAGCCCATCTGCTTGCGTCAAGATTGTTGATCATATATATCAAGCTAGTGATCTTGGCACTTTCTCAATCTTTCCTTGGAGAAGTAAAAGGAAGCGGTTTTCACCTTGCTTAAAAAATGAGTATTTTTCCTATTTAGGCCATTCAGAACTCGTCTGTTGTTGCCCACTCTTTTACTCAACTCAGTGATTTGGAGAAGAAGAATATTGATCTAAATGGCAAGGTCTCAGCGGAGTAGAGCCGTCATGAAATGAGGATGTCTGAAATAAAGGAGAGCATGTTTGTGCTGAAGAGTTCCCATGCTAAAAAAGATAGTGAACTCAACTCTTCTGCTCTACCCTGCCTGGTCGCAAATAGGCCTACTTCCGTCTTAAGAGCAAGATCAGGCACACATGCATCCCTTACGAAGTTGAACCTGTCAAACTTTTGACCAGCTATCGCATTTTCGAAGAACCCTTCGTCCAAGTAGATGACTCTTTGAACTCCTCAGTTGATGAATCATGATGGTTAGGTAGATGAGCAGTCCTCCTAGTTCAATCCTCATCCCTTGACTGGTCTAGACGACTCAAACTTTGGAGAGGAATGTCAGCAACTTTTTGATTCTCTGCAAGCGAACCAGCTCGGGAATGGGCTTCTTTGCAGGGCAGATTGTAATCTTTTAGCAGGTTAGTAGGAGACTTAAGCAGAATATCATGGAAATTCCGCATGCCTCCAATCTTCTAGTTATCCTCTACGACGAGATGCTTCACCCTCTCAGACTACGAAGGAGCAGATCCTACTTGAGTCTTCCCAACAGATGAAACCTCTTTTGAAGAAGACTTGATCACAATAGAAGGAAGTTTAAGCTTATTCCTTAGCAAAGACACATCCCTTGCTCGCAAAGTTGAAGCTTCATCTTTGGACGACTTAGCGTCGGCCTTTCTCTTTGAGCGGGGTTTGGTCAAGGACTCCTCTTGTTCGGTAGGCAGATTATCTGAGTTTGGGCTATACTGCTTCCATCTCCAACATCCTTGGCAAGGGACAGACCATCAGTTTTCTCTGGATACTCACTCAACAGCCAACATCATTCACGAAACCTCGCAAGGATATTTAGGGCCTGACGGACCTTAGCCATGTCCAACCCAAGATCCAGTTTCTTGTTTATGTCATTTTCTACAAGCAGAAGATAGAAGTCAGTTAGTCACACATCAAAGAATTTAGACAAAATTGAAGCAAATCAATAGAAGTATAACGTACCATCACAGTAAGTGAGGGGAACAAGTGGACCATCGTCGACCTCGCCTTCCCACCATCTGCTGACCTCCAACACATCAGCATGCCACACATGATCTCCTTGGCTGAGACTGTCAACCAACTTGGCCTTGCATCATGAATCGGCTCAGAATCACAAAACACATGATCGCCCTGTAGACGTTCGAAGTACATTGGCTTAGGGCATACTCCATGGCATGGCGCATAACTCCTTCCTAAAGAACTTTGATAACAGGAATGTGAAGCCCAAAGAGACGTAGAAAGGTCAGAATGTGAAAATTCTAGTATCCGGATCATTTGAATCTACACAAGGCGCATCGTTAGTCGAAGACATTGCCAGCTTAACATGCATGTCATTAGGTATGGCAGAAGCATAAGTGGGACACCGTTTCTGGAAGTGAGCTTCAGAAGTAACGTGATGTTGATTAGCCACGAATCTTTTCTTGTGAACCTTGGAAACACTCCTCAGGCACAAACGCACTTGTAAACTCGATGATCGACTATCGTCATTAGACGACATAGTCAATGAATAGCTGTAAAAAGGGAAGAAAATTGTAAGTCATATAACGAGAAGGCCATGTGGCCCGACCCGCCGACATAACACCTCAGCCAGAGTCAAACTGCAACCAGTCTAGCAGGTCACAGAGAAACTCGGCTTAAAAAAAAAAAACTGTCAATAGCCACATTCGGCAACCACTGCGGCCGCAGTTGCTGCTCGGAGACTTCCACTAGCACCTGCAGTAGAAAACACAACATAGCCTAGCTGCTGAACCGCAGTAAAGGGTGGGTCTAACAGCCAGGCCTGCAATGCATACCCTGGGAAAAAGAAGTTGTTGTCGCAGCCATCCGAAGCTCTCATCACTCCAGCTCCTGCATCACAGTGGCAACCAGTCGGGCCCACTGTGCTAGTCCTCTCCGGAAGTGAAGAAAAAAGCAGAAGAGAAATTCACTACAATTGTTGCAGCAACAGCCACGATAGACACCGCGGCACCACTACTAGCGTCGATCGCGATGACAACTAGCAGGCCCATCCAGTTCATCCTCACCCCAAAGAAAAAAAAAGAAAATTAAATAAATTCGACCTGCCTTGGTGTGCACGTCGATTCCTCTCCTCAACAAGAAGTACACTTCTTCAAGATCTCTCTCACTAGTTAAAAAGTAGAGGATGACAAGTTTGCAGAGGAATCACAAGTCTATTCCCACTACTCTAAGAAGAAGTCAAAAGCCTACTCCAATTATGAGCCCAACTCACAAAAGGAGCCCAACTCAAAGAAGAAAGCCCAAATGCAGTTGGAGAACCCAGTAAATATTTCTCATCTCCTTCATGTCTCACAAGCGTCATGCAGAGGCTGGGGGCATTTGTAAGAGCATATATTTAACCGGTCAATAAGAATACGACACTTAAAAAAGGAATATTACTTAGGTCAAACTAATTACCCTAATTAATTCCTATTTAATTAGGAAAATTATCTTTGGTTTAAGATAGGAATATCCCCCTAAATCAAGGAACCAATCTCCACCAAATCTCTTAGAGTAATTCCTATCATCTTTTGGGGGAAAAATAATCTTAACTAAATAAAGATTATACTCCCAAAACCCTAGCACACAAAAAGGCTATAAATACATAGCCACACAAGACATTCAAGGTAATTCAAAACTCAATTCGAATAACCTACAAAAAAAACCTCTCTCTCTCTCTCCTTGCCATCGCCCCTTTCTCTCTTCTCACATGGCTAAGTGCCACCACACACCGCTCCGGCCATCTGGCTCTCTCTATGAGAGAAAACTCCTTCTATTTTAGCTATTGCCATTTCTTTTCTCAAAGATCCAATTGAACTAACTTAGACATCTGAGGGCCTTTGGCCAACACCCCCAGGTATGGTCTATTTACTCATTTATTTCGCATGAATCGAGGAAGAGAGAGAAGGAAGATAGAAAGTTGAAGAATCTACACGTGAATATTCCCCGTGCGGAAATTTACAGAAACACTTATGATTTTGGAGACACAAAAAGTTGCGAATAAATAAAGGATCGGAGATGGTAGGGCACTAGCGCTTGGAACACACTTGCATCTAATAGCAAATTTATTACAAGGAAAGCGACATAAAATTTCAACCAACAAAACCTCCGGGAGATCGTCAATATTGATATTCTTCTTTAACTTTGATGTTGATATTAATATTTTGTTGATGCCCATGATGATTTTTTTGATCTTTTACAACGAGGAATATTGACATCTTCCCTTATTACTCCAAAAGACGACTCATATACTTCGAGGATACGTCATTGTCTCTTAACTTGTATACTTGGCACCATTGCGGCAGAATTGTATATTGAGAGGCTGATCGATATATTAGGGTTCGTATTTAGATTGGTTTACCCCAAACAGCAAGCAGAAGATATACAAATGCAAGTAACGTCTTTGTATTATATATATATATATATTGGAATATTAAATTAAATTAAATTAAATTAAATAACCGAAATTACTTCTTAGTGTTTAGACAGGAAAGAAATCAATTAAGTAGGAAGTTGTCGTTCGGTATCCTTTTTTAAGCACCGTTTTCTATTTTCAAACTCAGAAAACATATTGAATATCTGTTTGGTGGATTGTTTCCAAAATAAAAATAAAAATTTGGAAAACGAATATGAAATTATGCCTTAGTGCCCGTTTGGCATTGCTTATTTAGGGTGATAAGTGATTTTTAAAAAAAATAGCTCAGCTCATTTGGTAAACTATAAGAAAATCATTTATTGTTAAAATTTGTTGTGAGAGAAAGCTATAAGAGAAAACAGCTAATGAGGTGCTTTCATTTTCTGATTATGCTGGAATCAATTTCGAAGAGGCACTAGGTTTAATGAATTTACAAACTTCCAAAAATACCCCAGTCTATTTCACACAATCTCTTCTCTTGAATCTCTTCTATTCTTCCTATTATTTTTTATTGTTGAATAAATTTAAGCACACTCTTGAGAAGCCACAAGACTTAGGTAAGAGGCATATTATGTTTATTTCGTCTCAATTTCATTCTTCCCTATTTCTCTTTAATTTCTAGGGTTTTAATTATAAATTTCATTCTACACTCTCTCTTTAATTTCTAGGGTTTTAACTTCAATAGTTGTTGATGTTGATTTTTATTTATTTATTTATTTTCTGTTCTTATTTTTGTTTCTTTGTTTCTTTGTTTCTTTGACATAATATTTATTTATAATGGAATATATTGGATTTAACTTGAAACATTAGTTTAGAGCATTTGGATACAAATATTTAATTTTTAACATAATATTTTATTTATTTTATAATTAAATTAATTTTTGGGTGCGATGGAAACAAATTTAATACAAAAAATACATATAAGTGAAAATGAAAGTGCTTTCCTTTTATAAAACACTTAAACAAAAAAGTCATTTCAACATAATGCCCTTTTTAGTCATTATACACAGCTCACAGCACTTTAACAACAAAATTTACCATACACTTAAAAACTGATTATTGTACCAACAACACTTTTAACAAAAAGTTTACCAAACCCCAAACTGCTTTATCTCACAGCTGATTTCTCTCACAGCAAATGACAACGATTATTTCACAGCACAACAATACCAAATTGGCCCTTAGACTCTGAAAACGTCAAAAAGACATACGTCTTATGTGTTTTCAAGAAAGCAAACTGCCACAACCTCCACCATCAAACCCACTACCACCCAGTCAAACAGCATATCGACACCAAGAACACCACCACCCAATCGAACCACCATCACCACCCGAGAAACAAAGAAGCATCCACAATTCAAAACCCAGCTTCCCAAAAAATAAAAACCCAAGAAATTTCTGCAACTCTCTGCCTTGTCCTTGTTCCACTCTAGGTAAATTTGGATCAATAATGATAAATATACATATCTTTGTAAAAAGAAAACTATACATCTCTCTAGTCGACTTATTTGACTATATTTTATTCGTCAATTCTCGTTCATGAGATTTGAACTTAAAATCTCTATCAACAATTGTTTCCTTTCAAAATTAGTTATATTCATCTTGTATAAATTTTCAAACAATGGTATTTGAGAATTTTCTAATATTATTCTTCTTCATAAAAGCGAAACAATATTACATTGAGCAAGCTACAATAAACGCAATTAATTTGTAATTACACTTAAATAGATAAACTATGGAAAATGTAACAAATCACCTTGCAACTCACGTCAACACTCCTGCTCAAGTTTAGCAATCCTCACTGCTTCAAAATCTCAATATTAGCCATTGTTTAATCCTTAGCAAAAACCATAATTTCGCTGTGATTAATGGGCATTAGCCATTATTTTTAAATTATAAAAAAATAAAATAAAATAAAAACCAGAACAATGGTAAAACTATCAGTTTCTTTTATAGGTTCTATCCAGTTAAAAATCCCAAGTATAACATGTCATTGATTACATCTAAAATGTAGACAGGCCCAAAAAAAAGCCTTAAGCTATCTTTCCTCATTTAGGTAGAATCATGCTGCAACGAAACAATAATTCTCAATCAATTCCATAGTATCCGATTAAATTTGAGTCTGTTACATTCATTTAAGCATTCATATGGTTTAAATAGCAAACAAAACAGAAACATATATGCTTCGAGAATCAAAATTTACACAATGGTTCATATTAAGTAGGAGAGGCATAAGAATGATGCAAAGAACAAAGGCGAAACCAAAGATTAGTATAGAGAGAGAGAGAGAGAGAGAGAGAGAGAGAGAGTAGCTAGAGGCGTGCCACCACATCTTGTTGACCAACGAGAGAGAGAGAGAGGAGGAGTGTACGTCAGTTTAGTCAATCTGTATCCGATCCACTATAAATTGGATTGTGATTTTTTCAATATGATCCAATCATGTTAGATATTTAAATTCAATCCAATCCGATCCGATCCAATTGATATTGGATTAGATTGGATTGAATTATTGATTTTTATAATGGAAAAAGACAATAATAAACATTTATCCTTAAGTTTAATCTAATCAAACATATTAATAGACATAAATGTAAATATAAATGAAATACTAGAGAAAATTATTTTGATTATATTATATTAAACATAACTTCATTAAATGACTTAAAATATTCATAACATTTTCAACTACAAATACCTACAAGAGCAAAATAAGTATAAAACTAACTATATTGGATTGGATTCTCATAAGCAAATCCGTCATCCAATCCAATCATGTCAGTTTTGAAAATTACGAATCCAATCCAATCCGCCAAATCATCGAAACCGATTGATATTGGATTGGATTGAATTGGATCAATCGATTTGGGCAGATTGGATTGGATCTTGTACACCCCAGAGAGAGAGAGAGAGGAGTGATGGGGAAGGCTAGAGGGTCAATTTAATGACTTTGTGTTGTTGGATTGTATGTGGTCAATGTTCTCAAGATAATATGTGAATGAATTTGTTTGACAAGGAGTAACTGTAATCGTTGCTTTGATTTAGTTTTATGGCTTTTGTAAAAAGTTCTCTTGATTCTTGGAGTGCAACTAGTTATATCCTAGAGTCAACTATAGTTTAATTTGTTTAGTATTTATATCAAGAGCTTTACCAACCAAATCAATTAGGGCAAATGTTTGTTAAGATCTAAACGATTGCTAGACCAATATACTAACTTGGTCTTAAGGTACGTTAGCTAACCCTAATGGTCTGATTGAATGATATATTTTCACAAAATGTGTTCGATCCTAATTAGTTTTGTAAGTAAATTTTAAAACTGTTTTTTTCATTCTGTAACATCTTTGATAAGAACATGTGAACTCGAGATTACATAACTAACAAAGCGTAAAAATTGCTAGACCAAGTTGATCGTTATACCTTTTGACATAGTGTTTTTATCTTATTTCGGCACAATGCTGGAAAACTACCTAGACTTAGGTAAATAGGTCTTCCAAATTTCTCACCCTAATTGTGAACATATAACCCTAGCTCTTCTGCCAACGGGTACGGGATCTAGCCCAATGGAAATTCACACCACAGCTGAAGCAAACAAAGCAGATCAAGGATACCCAACATGTTATAAGGCTCGAAAATGAAAGGATCAAACAAAAATAAACTCATACAAAAAATTAAAATAAGTAAAAAGAGACGTTTAGGTGGCTCAGCCTCTTGCCTACATCCAACCCCAGTTTCCTGGCCATGCATCAACTACACAAAAAGCAACTTGACAAAGGTCATTCTGAGACTTCAAATACCAAAATCACTATAAACACTTGACAAGCACATCACTAGGTTCGTTCCTAAACACTTGATCCTTTAAGGGGGTTGTAGAAAATCACCGACATTTTAGATTTAGAATCACTGATGAAAGGGCCCAACTAAGTGGAGAAGAGAACAATTCCTTTCTCAAACACTTGGCTCCCAAACTCTCTCGCACCAAGAGTCGAAAAATTATTTAGACTGTTAAATAAAGCAACTCTCTCACGCAGAGGTTTGGGAAAAAAAAACACAGGTTCCTTAAACTCTAGGTCAAGGATGCCTACATGAGCCTAACTAGGTCTCCAGATCTTGGAGCAATCCAATTCATCTAGAGTCTTTTTGACACTAAAAGGTCTTGGGATTTTCCACCTAATGTGGAAAAGGGAAAGGGAAGAAAAGAAAAGGGCAGAGTAAAAGATGATTTCATTCTTTCAATTTTTTAAATGAAAAAAGAAGTAAAATAGATATTATACTAAATAAATTTTTAAGCTCATCTCTCGCAGAGAAGGTAGTTGAATTCCAAAGGATAGAGAATAGGAAAATCTAATATGTAAAATAGCTATTTAACCAAAATACATTCATACTAGCAACTAACAATAAAATGTACATTTTATGTATAAACTTTGCATAGCAGAAACCCTGACAAAGAAGAAATAGCTTAAAATGAATCAGAGAGTTTCATGGTTTTCAAACAAATAAAAGAACTTGCACAAGTCAGTACATTTCTCGGTGTGCACACACAAATGCATGAACCGCGTCAAACCATGTTACTCGCAAGGATTAGTGATTCAGTTTCGGAGAAATGCCACAGTGGCAACACGTGATCCTACGGATCCACCGAACATGAATGTCGGATATGTGCGGACATGACTAAGGTATTGGAACTTATCTTTGGGTGTTTCATCATGTTCCTGGGTCACACTCCTTTGATTGAAACTTTCCACTTCTTGCACCAATTCATCTTTTGTGCTGTTACATGATGTGATCACCTAAAAGGTGTTCCGCAAGGCAATGGAAATATCAGGTAGTGTCAAAAGAAACAAGAACTTGACAAAGAGAAATTTTAAAAATAATAACAAAAATAAGAAGAATGATGGTGCAAATGTTAAAATCTTATAGGGCTTGTTTGGTACACATGACTGTCTTGGCATGGACTATGCTTAGGGACTGGCTTGGCTTGGCGTGGCTTGGTCTAAGTTGGATAACACTTATCCTACGTTTGGTGTATGCTTGGACTAGGACTAGAATTTTTTTATTTTTTCAAAAATATCTATATATATGTATATATGTATTTTATAATATATAAAATAAATATAGTATATATACATACATATAATATATATAGGTGTATATATGTATATTATAATATACATGGGTATAATACATATACATATATTTATATAATGTATGTATATTATAATATATAATATATATATATGGGTATGTTATAATAATAATAATAATAATATACATGTATATACGTGTATATACATATATTATATATGTATGTATATTATATGTATAATATATACATAATATATGTATATATATTATATATTATAATATACATATATATACGTATATACATGTATATAATATATGTGTATATAGGTGTATCTATATATTATAATAGATATATGGGTATAATACATATATATATATGTATATTATAATATATATATATATATATACATATAGTATAAATATATAATGTATATGTATATTATAATACATACATGGGTATAATATATATACACATATATGTATATATACGTATATATATATTACATATACACATGTATGCTATTATTATAATATTAATATGTATGTGTATATGGGTATATTATAATAATAATATATGTGTATATATCTATATGTATTTATATATTATATATGTCTATATATATACGTGTATATATGTACATTAATATGTAATATAATATATATTACATATATACATGTATACATGTATGCTATTATTATAATATTAATATGTATGTGTATATGAGTATATTATAATAATAATATATGTGAATATATCTATATGTATTTATATATATATTATATATGTATATATGTGTTTATATATATATACATGTATATGTGTATATACATGTATATATGTACATTATAGTATATGTGTATTTAATAATAATAATAATAGTAATATATGTTATTAGTATTACAATATAATATATGCATCTTATACATTGGTGAACAAAGGACTAGCTAATCCTCCCTTTCTACATGGGTTTAGTAGTCCTCTCCTAATGAGGTGTTTTTGGTGGGCCCGGTATTAGCAATCTCATCTAAGACTAGAATTAAATGAAACAAACATGGTACTAAATTTAGTCCAAGACAGTCCAAGCCAAGACTGTGTACCAAACGACCCCATATAGTTTTAAGGTGTGTTTGGGGATGATTCAAATATCCAAAAGTGCTTCCGATATTGTTCAGCAGAACCCAAAATGCTTTTGGCTTAAAAAAGAACTTTTAGGTGCCTCATCAAAAAGCACTTTCAAAGTGAATGTGTGAGAAGCAGCTGTGTTCATAATGTAATAGTTTATATACTCTAACTTCCTACTTTAGCACTTTCAAAAACATGCCCTAAATAAAGTTGAGTGCAACTTTGAGTAACAAGTACTAGACAAAGTGAAGATGCTCACCAATACTCCGCCAGGAGCCACCAATCTTGAAACTGAATCCCAATACATTACCCTGTATAACAAAAACACAATCTATCTCACTCTAGTTTCCCTCTATTCAATAAAGACAAGCAATTAGATGAACTGAACTAATCATTAATACAGAAACTGAGGAAATATCAATCAGAAAATAGAAAAGAAAAGATTAATGATCTTAACAGAGCAAATGCAGCAATGCAGACTAAACTGGCCTTTACCTTTTGATAGAACCATCTGGATGCAATCCAATGGCATCTAAGGTTCCTTTGTCCACAACAAGTTGAAACTGCCTTTCCAACTTGGTGTCTAGAACATCATCAACCTAAAAAATAAATGTGACGCAATTCAGTTTAAATTATTGAAAAAACAAAGTATCAAAGTAACAGTATACACAAGCCAGGATTCTGAAGACAACAATGCTAAAGAACCAATTACAGAAATTCAGCCTCATATAAATACTTGTTCTACATTGCTTGTATAGATTTAACTTCAACTAATGGAAAGAATAACAAGTTTATCATAGTCAATAATGCATATCTGGTGATTTAATTTAGAAAATTCCATGCAGATGTTTATAAATTAATGCTTATTCCCATGTTCAGCAGGTACAAGGGGAAACAGCACTCCACAAACTTACCAAGTAGATAGATGAGAAATTCCATTTCATTCACTAAAAATATAGAGATGTCCCAAGGGATTATAAAAGACATTAGGTTCTAATCTGATAATTTTTTCAATGTTTAGACATACCAGAAAAAATTGGCCAAAAGAAAAGGCATACCAAAAAATGAATGTTGGGTAATCCAACACGACCTGCAAGGCTTCGAGCAAGGTCAATCGCTCCTTCACTATAATCGGTTCCAGTTAAATCCGAAAACCTGAACCCAAAACACCAATAATTTCATTCATTATGGTCAATGTGGCCATTTAGAAAAACAAATGGAATTCAAGTCATTGACTAAAAGTTCATGAAATCTTTGACTCACACTTTTGTTGACAACACTCCCACCCCTTCACCCCTACCCTCCAACAAGGGAAAAGAAATAAAACAAAGGAAAAAAGCAATGGGCATTCCTGAGGCATAGCTTTTAAATTTGTTTATTAAAGAAAGCCCATATTTCAAACTGGGTCGGGTATAACAATTCACGGTACATAAGCAGCCTGGATCAATAGATTTAATGAACCAAATTCGTTAAGTAGCATAACAGTACCTGTGAAGAACAGATACTGCACACACGGTCCTATTGTTTGCCTAATATACTCCACACATGGATCGGTAGATTAGACCCCATAAACATCATGCCTACTATATTATTACTGTTTGCCTACTATACTATAAATATCATGCCTGTTTGCCTATTGTATTATAAATGTCATGCCTACCACATTCATATACTGATAAATCCATTGAAGTGCATCTCTTTTCATATTATATATATATGAGTATTTCTAAAATAAATATCGTACCGAATTAAAAAGTTACACAAATTGCAACTCAAAATACCGTACCGTCTATGCCTACCCCTTCAAATCCCGTACCGTAGAAACTATCTTACCCTGAACCCGTTCCTGTTCCACGTACCCTCTCATTCCCCGTACCAGGTAACTATGAGAAGACCATTTTAATTGACTTTAGTCAGTCTGTTAAATTTAGCAACAAATGTATTGAAGATGAAAATTAAAGGCTCCATGTACATTTCCAACAAATCATGCCCACTCTTTAAGACAAGATTGATTCTTGGAGGATCGAAATGCCACACACTTCCCTCATGTTCGATATCGATTTATTTTAGATTTTATTTTCATGGTATCAATTTATTTTAGATTTTATTTTCATCACTGCTACATCACTCTATGGAATCTAAACGTACATTATTCACATTAACCATGTGTCATACACATGCTGACACCTCCACCTATGGGCAACTTGTGAATTTTAAAGCAAAATCTCTATATTTCCAATCTAGACATTATTTGAGATATGGTTCACTTAGTTTTGAATTGAATCTGCCTGCATACAGGACTTTCAACTTAGCTCAACATATAATACCAGATAAAATTGAAAAAATCGAAGAATACCCTTGCTTGGAAAGTTCTTGAAGTAGCAATCCATTGCCAGTCCCAATGTCAAGTACACTCCAATCTGAAAGATACTTATCACCTTGTTCAACAGGATCAGACTTGATATTATCAACATGATTTGGCATGCGACCTCGAGAAATATCAATGCATAAGTTTTTGGTCCAAGAGCCGACAACTTCCATGACATCAGCTCCAAACCTACAGAAACAGCACAGGGAACTGCTAAATGCTCCAGGTCTTACATTATCTACCCATTTTAACAGAAGTGGAACTAAAATAGAAAATGCTCACTCAATTGGGTTTTAAAAAAAATAAGTTCAATTTTGACAAAAATTGGTTAACCATAACCAAAAGTGATTATAAAGCCAGTAATATTTCAATATTTCAAAGAAATTTAGGTAATAAATATTTTCTTTTGGAATTTTGTAATAGATTTGCTTTTCATATTTTCATCGTTCAAACACTTTAGGGGATTTCTAAATAACACCCAAAAAGAACAGTTCTCTCTTCTCTGTCTTTCTTATATTTTGTTGAGGAATAAGTAAAGGAAATAACGAATTGTTAAAGATATGTTTCCTTCACTCTCCCACTAAGACACGTAGGCTAAATAAATCCTGTATGCTTCTCCCACTTTCATTCTTGCTAAGAAACCACAAAGGCTGAAAGAGAACAAATGAATGACAAGTACCTAGGTCAAAAACCATGGTGATCATATGAGTAGAAAATAAGTAGATGATCAAACAAAGAATTGGAAGTGAACTACAAAATCCTTTACAGTCCATAAAGTAGCCCAAAACATAGATTCCAATTGCAAGACTTTTGTACATTGTGATTCTCTACCAACATGACGAATACCATATGATGAAGCAGAGAGTAAGCATGCATCATTTTGCACAGTAACTTATAGAGGACTGGCATGTTTACCAAGTCCAGTCAATCGTTCTCACTGAATACTCCTTTCATTTATTACTTTTAAGATCTGAATTTTTTTTTAACTTCAAAAAATTATATTACTACATATAGCATGTCTAATCCCGGCTAAAGGACTTATGAATAAATATTTCCTATGACTCTGAAAACTTCAAACTACATGAATTGAATCCATATAGCTGCTTTATGCTGTGCCCCAAAGCCACAACAAATGCATTGACAAGTTAATTTGCAGACTTACATACTAAAACCAAGCTTACCAAACTTCACCAGTATGACCATGTTCACGAAAATTCGCCAACTCATCTGCATATGCAGCATCCCAATAACTCTGAAGACCTAGCATTGATGTCACACCTTCAGCATCTGGTTCCTCCTTGTCAGAACTGCACACATACAACATCAAACACAATACATACAACATTAAAAAGAAAATAATTATTAAAAGAAAAATTAATCACTTTTAAAAAAAAATAATTAATTCATTGACTAAAAGAGTCTCACTCCTCTGAAGTCTGAGTTATAACAGAGGTTGTAAAACCAGAATAAGCCTAAATACAACAAGCAATGGGAAACCTAGTCTTCATAATATTTTCTTCACAAGATTTTCTGGGAAACCAAACAGGAAGTGGACGGAAATTAAACCTGTAATCGGAGGGGGCGCGGAGGTTAGCGGCGGAGAGGGCCTCGGCAGCGTCGGCGTGGCGTTGGTCGTCGTCGAGAGTGCTTCCGTAGTCACTCTTGATGGACCATGAGTCTGCGGCGACGGAGCGGTCGTCGTCGGAGATGAGATCGGCCGGAGCAGCTCGGCTCTGCTGCGATAGCTCCGAGTCATCTGGCCCCAATCGAAGTCCAGCCATTGCTACAAAGAGAGAGAGAGAGAGAGAGAGAGAGAGAGAGAGAGATGGACTATAGTAACTAATACTGACCCAAGTACTGATAAATCGACGTGATCAAACCTTGGGGTTACTCTGGTGGACTTTTTTGGGTTTGGGTCATAGATCTTAAGATTTGGACATTTTTTAATTTGTTTTTCTTATAGAGAAAGCCCAATGATAGGCTCTAAATGGGCGAGAGGTTATAACGAGGATTTTAAAGTGATGAGCTATTTGAGGAGGTCAATCTCATCATAAACGAATGTAAAAAAAAATTATGAGACTTAAATATTTTAAGTGTTTTGAAGGTGGGATTGGCCTTCTCACTTTAAACTCATCATTGTAGCATCTTTCTTAAATGAGACTGAACTTCTTTGGCACTTCAACTATTTTTGACCATGTAGTTTCAATTCTGTCACTTTTACTATTGTAGTTTCGTATTTGTAGTAGTTCGAGGACAAGTTAGTATACTTGTCAATTTCTTTGACAGTGCAAAGGGCAATTTCGTTAACCCAAATGTCATTAAGATAAAAGCTCATTTGAAACTATCCTCATTTTACATTAGGGTTCAAAATTGGCCATTTGGGTTTAAAGTTCTTCAAAATTTGGGATTAATGATTGAATTTCAAGCCCTATATATAGTGGCATGGCTCCAAGAAAGTGGTCCATGGTCGAATTAAACCCTTCGGCCCTGTTTGGTACACCTCCTTGGATTGGCTTGGATTGGACTAGCTTAAATAACACCCATAACCCATGTTTGGTGTATCCCTTCTTTAAGTTAAATGAGACTAAAGAATCAGGGCCTACAAAAAACGCTTCGCTCGATGGCACAAAATAGAGAGCTCTGAAGAGGTGCCGCTAAATAATGATGTCGCTATCGAGTCTGCCATTATCCAACGTTGCTCTGCTCTCCTCCTTTCTCTTCGACATTGCTCTGGCTGCTGCTGCCTTAATTAAACAAACACATGTACAGGTGGTGCGTTGGTCGTGTTCAATCCAAAAAACAAAACACCCAAACTAAAATTCTCATCCAACTTCAATTTCTCAGTCAACCATCCAAAAAAGTACACTCTCAATCTCTCAAATCTCCAATTGAACCTTTGGGTGTTGACATTTATGAGAGAGTGACATATTTTGGGAAAAATTCAAGGGATGAAGAATTTGGATTCTTGAAAATAGAAGACGATTTAAGGTGGGTCTGTCACCTTTGGAAATGTTTCTTCCCTAATTAATGGCTATTGCGTTTCCCTCTTTCATTACCTCATCCAACTGTGAGCAATCCAATAGGACCCCATCATCATCACCATCATCCCCATCTTGTTCGTTTTGTTGATGTGGGCCAGAATCTGATGGCCTTAATTAAGGGCAAAGTGGGGTGATAGGTAGGGAAGATGCATGGTTGTGTTTATCTATATATATAAAGCAAAAGGCAGAGAATGGTGAAACATTCAAAATACCAGAAAATGCCCTTGATTAATGCAAACATTAAGAATTCAAATTATTAATTAAATGAGGATAATATGGTAAATTCATACTTTTTCATATTTAAAAAAATTAAAAGAAAAAGAAAAAGCAGATAATGGATCCTATTTTTATGGAACACAACTACCCATTATCTCTTTTAATTCTAAAATAAATTTACTTATTTTTTTTTAAAAAACCTCTCGCAAGCGCGAAAGCGCGTGCAGAGAGGCTAGTATCTACTAAGAAAATGAGTTTGATAAGGGGCAAAGTGGCCTGAGCTGTGTAGTTTGGGGAGTTAGGCAAATGAGTTTGGGGAGGTAGGAAAATGGGTTTGAGGAGGATCATTGATGAGGTGACGGGGAGAGGAAGGAAGAGAAGATATTTGTGGTTTTCTTTAATTTTTTAATTTCAAATATTTTATTATTTTAGCTTAAATTTTGTTTATTAATTGTATATATCTACTAAGATGTTATTATCTAGGTTTTTAACATTAGAATTTAATTAATTGTTTTAATTATTTTTTTAGAACATAAATTAGCAAAAATACACTTGAAAATACTCACATATTATTATTCTAAAAAAAAAAATAGAATTTAAGCCTTTAAAAAATGTCAGAATCCCTAATTAAATTTAAATATTATAATTTTTTTTTTTAGTCCGACACAACAACAAACATAGGTCTTCGCTATTTTTACAATCCAGCTTCTTAGTCCGACACAGCACCAAATGTAGGTCAGTACTTAATCCAGCTTAGTCCAATCCGAGCTAATCCAAGACAGTCCTAGGATTTAGTCTAGTCCATGACAGTCCGCCATACCAAACGACCCCTTCAAGACAGTCTGTCTAACTTGTTAAAAGAGTGGTCCAGAATTTACAATACATCTCATTAGTTACTATCTTGTGCAAATGCAATGCTGGAAAGAAACAAAGTGTCCTAGCTTGCTTGGGGTTTTTAATTTGATGAGTTGTTATGTCCAAATTCAACCTAAATTAATAGATTAAATTCAACAAATTTTTTTTGCAAGCGCACAAATCAATGGTTAGTATAGATATGCAAGCACAATGTCGTTCTCACAAGAATTGAGTACAATTCGAATTAATAGAGCATAAACTAAATGGAAACAAAGGTGAAAAATAGAGAGATGGTACATGCCAATGGAAGTTTTGAAAAGTGAGTTGGCAAAAGTTGATTTTGGTTTAAGAAAACAAATAAAAGCAAACAAGGAAATTTAAGGAAATTTAAAAAAAGGATTTTGGAAAAGTTTGTTAACAATATAATGAAACACCAAGGCTTTAGATTCAACCATTAGTCTTCTTACTCATGTTAAGTGATTAATCCAATGAGTTAATTGATAAAGATTTCATACCAAACTCGATTTTAGAGCACTTAAGCCGATTTTTCCTTAACTGTGATTACTATTCGTATTATGGCATAAGTAGTTATCTTACTATGTAATCTATCCGTAATTATGGCATAGGGTTAAAACACATGAAATTCATTAAGTTTTATGGAAACAATGAATCATATGCAGTCTTAATCTTTATTAGTGTAAGATCCCACATCAACCCAAATGGAGAGGGGGTGATGTGCCTTATATGTGCATACCAGCATCCATCTAGCACGAGGCCTTTTGGGAGCTCACTGGCTTCGAAGTCGTAGGAACTCCGAAGTTAAGCGAGTTGGGGGTTAGAGCAATCCCAGGATGGGTGATCCACTGGGAAGTTGCTTGTGAGCTCCTAGAAACAAAACCGTGAGGGCAGAGAGGGGGGCCCAAAGCGGACAATATCGTGCTACGGCAGAGCCGATCCCGGGATGTGACAATTTGGTATCAAAGCCACTCTACCGTGTGGTGTGAGTGTGCCAACGAGAACGTCGGGCCCTTTTAAGGGGAGGTGAATTGTAAGATCCAACATCAACCAAACGGAGAGGGGGTGATGTGACTTATATGTGCACACCAACATCCATCTAGCACGAGGCCTTTTGGGAGCTCACTGGCTTCGGAGTCGTAAGAACTCCGAAGTTAAGCGAGTTGGGGACTAGAGCAATCCCAGGATGGGTGACCCACTGGGAAGTTACTCGTGAGCTCCCAGAAACAAAATCGTGAAGGCAGAGAGGGGGGCCCAAAGCGGACAATATCGTGCTACGGCGGAGCCGATCCCGGGATGTGACAATTAGAGTATTAAGTTCTTCACATTTTATAATTGCAATAAGCTTTGAAACATGCAACTTATTGTCAAAGGAAATCAGATTTAAATGCCAGCATATTCTTTCATTAATTAGATACATGTATATGTGGTAGGTTAGCTATAATTAGATACATGTATATGTGGTAGGTGAGCTGTTTTCAGGGGCTGAATATCAGCCTGTGTTCTTTCCTAATTAACTTGTATTCTGTCCATATAATGGGCAATTCTCAATGAATAGAGATACATTTTATTTAGAAAGACTCTAAATTGTCATGGTATCAGAGCTATAGCTCTGAATTATCTCTCGCTCCCAAGTCTCTTAGTCTCAGTTATCTCTTGCTCTCAAGTCTCTTAGTCTCGGTTATTCTTGATCAAGTTCTCTTGACATCATGTCTTCGGATAAGTATGAGGTTTCTTTGATTCGTTTCAATGGCAAGAACTACTCTGCTTGGGCGTTTCACTTCGGGATTTTCGTCAAAGGTAAGGAGGCGTGGGGACATGTTGATGGAAGTAACCCAGCTCCTGACAAAAACAAAGACAAAGACCAGCACGCCAAGTGGGAAGTCAAGGATGCTCAAGTTATGACATGGATTTTAGGATCTGTCGAACCTAATATCATCTTGAACCTTCGATCATCTCAGATTGCAGCTCAGATGTGGACTTACCTGAAGAAGATCTATAGTCAACGAAACACTGCTCGTCTGTTCCAGCTTGAACATGAATTGGCCGCTCTCCAACAGGATAGCCTTTCTATCTCTGATTTTTACTCTAGATTCACTAATCTTTGGGGTGAATACACTGATATAGTTTATGCTGACTTACCATCCGAAGGTCTTAGTTCTGTTCAATCTGTCCATGAAACTACCCAGAGGGATCAATTTCTAATGAAACTGAGACCTGAATTTGAAGGCACCAGATCCAATCTTATGAACCGAGAATCTGTCCCCTCATTGGATACATGCCTCAATGATCTCCTTCGCGAGGAACAGCGCCTTCTCACTCAAACCACCATGGAACAACGGCGGTCTGCATCTGTTCCTGTGGCCTATGCAACATAAGGTAAGCCACGAGGCAGGGATATGAGCACTGTTCAGTGTTTTTGTTGCAAGGGATTTGGTCATTATGCTGCAAATTGTCCCCGAAAATTCTGCAACTACTGCAAAAAGGATGGCCATATCATCAAGGAATGTCCTACTCGACCCCCCAAGAAATCAGAGACCGCATATACTGTCTCCGTTGGCTCTTCTAGTGCTGGTAGTTCTGTGACTGCAGTACCGCTGACACAAAGTGCTCCTGTTCAACCTGTGACCCCTGACATGATTCAACAAATGATCATTTCTACATTTTCAGCTTTAGGACTTTCAGGTAAACCCTTCTCCACATCATCTCCTTGGTACTTTGATTCCGGGGCTTCCCATCATATGACGCACAATGCTGATTCTCTTACCAATGTAAACAAATATTTTGGAAATCTCAAAATTCATACTGCTGATGGCAATCATTTACCTATCACGGCCACTAGTGATGTTTCTTCCTCTCTCACTGATGTCTTTGTATCTCCTAGTCTTACCACCAATCTTGTGTCTGTCGGTCAGTTGGTTGATAATGATTGCAAAGTGGAATTCTCTAAATCTGGTTGTGTTGTGCAGGATCAACAGTCAGGGAGGATGATCGCGAGGGGGCCTAAAGTGGGACGTCTTTTTCCTCTTCAATTTCCTTTGTCTTCTTTTTCACCCTTTGTCTCTTGTAATTCTGCTCATGTTGATTACCGAGCGTGGCATAAACGTCTCGGACATCCAAACTCTACTGTACTTCATGATTTACTGAAATCTGGTTTTCTTGGGAATACAGAATCACCATCTCTTAGTGCTGTTCAATTTGATTGCAATTCTTGCAGACTTGGCAAAAGTAAGACTCTGCCATTTCCTATTCACACACCCCATGTAGTCCAACCTTTTGATTTGATACATAGTGATGTGTGGGGTATGGCACCAGTCACTTCTCATGCTAATTACAAATACTTCGTCACTTTTATTGACGACTATAGCCGTTTCACATGGATATATTTTCTACATTCTAAAGATGAAGTCTTTTCTGTTTTTAAGATTTTTCATGCATATATTCAGACCCAATTTTCGGCCCATATCAAAATCCTTCATTCTGACAATGGGGGTGAGTATATGTCTCATTTGTTTCAGGACTTCCTACAGACTCATGGCATCATCTCTCAACGGTCTTGCCCTTCAACACCTCAACAAAATGGGGTGGCTGAAAGGAAGAACCGTCACCTCCTTGATGTTGTTCGCACTCTCCTGTTAGAGTCATCTACGCACTCTCGTTTTTGGTGTGAAGCTCTCTCCACTGCTGTCCATCTCATCAACAGGTTGCCTTCTCCCACATTGCACCACAACTCTCCTTTCACCAAGTTATTTGGTCGCCCTCCATCTTATTCCAACCTTCGTACATTTGGTTGTGTCTGTTATGTTCATCTTCCTGCACATGAACGCACAAAACTCACGGCTCAATCGATCCAGTGTGCTTTCTTAGGATATTCAGTCCACCAGAAAGGTTTTCTTTGCTATGATCCAAATTTGCGACGCATTCGAGTTTCTAGAAATGTCATCTTTCTAGAAAATCAGTATTTTTTTCCCACGCATCGGGACCCCGTTTCTCCTTCATTTTCTGTTTTGCCTATGTTTACTAACTCTTCTGCAGCTCCTGTTTTAAATATCTCTTCTCCAGCTCCAGTCCCTTCTCAGCCTCTCTTAGTGTATCAACGACGCTCCTCCGCCACTTCCCATCAACCTCCAGCACCTCCCCAGCCCCCTCCAGCTCCTTCCCCGACTGCTGCTCCTGTTCCAGCAACTGCACCTCCCCCCCTCAGACAGAGTACTCGGGTTCGTAGACCACCAGATAGGTTTGGTTCCTCTCCTCTTTCCCTCTTCACTGCCACCTTGTCTTCTATTTCTCTTCTTTCGTCTTATACACAGGCCATGAAGCATGAGTGTTGGCGGACAGCGGTTGAAACTGAGCTTCTCGCACTTGAGGAAAACCAAACTTGGGACGTTGTTCCATGTCCCTCCTCTGTGAAACCCCTTGGCAGTAAGTTCGTGTTTTCTGTCAAGCTTCGTTCTGATGGGTCCATAGACCGTTATAAGGCTCGGTTAGTGGCACTTGGCAACAAACAAGAATATGGTCTCGACTATGATGAGACCTTCGCACCAGTTGCCAAAATGACCACTGTCCGCACCATACTCGCCCTTGCTGTATCCCAATCCTGGCCCTTACATCAAATGGATGTCAAGAACGCATTCCTTCACGGTGATCTCAAGGAAGAAGTTTACTTGAAACTTCCCTCTGGTATGCCTACTTCCTCACCTAATGATGTTTGCAAACTGAAACGTTCTTTGTATGGTTTGAAGCAGGCCCCGCGAGTATGGTTTGAAAAGTTTCGCTCCACTTTGCTTGGTTTTTCTTTCACTCAGAGTCAGTATGACTCCTCTCTTTTTCTACAACGGACATCCATGGGTATCGTTGTTCTTCTTGTTTATGTGGATGATATTGTCATCACTGGCTCTGACTTGGAGGCAATCTCTGCAGTTCAGACTTTGTTGCATTCTACTTTCCACATGAAAGATCTTGGTCAGCTCACTTATTTCTTGGGTTTAGACGTCCATCATCAACCTCATGGTCTCTTCTTGCATCAGCACAAGTACAGTCAAGATCTGGTTCAGTTAGCCGACCTCACCAACACTACTTCCGTTGACACCCCCATGGAACTTAATGTGAAATATCGACGTGACGACGGGGAGCTTCTTGAGGATCCTACTACCTATCGGAAGCTGGTTGGTAGTCTTATCTATCTAACCATCACCCGACCAGACATCTCTTATGCTGTTCACACTGTCAGCAAGTTCATGCAAGCCCCGAGGCATCACCATCTCTCTGCCGTTCGCCGCATCATTCGCTATATTCTTGGCACACCTAGTCGTGGCTTGTTCTTCCCTACAGGTTCTTCTCTTCAGCTTCAGGCCTATAGTGACGCTGATTGGGCCGGTTGCCCAGACACCAGGAGATCTACTACTAGCTGGTGTATGTTTCTTGGTGATGCCCTTATCTCTTGGAAATGCAAGAAGCAAGACCATGTCTCCAAATCATCCACTGAGGCAGAGTATCGCGCCATGTCTGCTGCGTGCTCCGAGATCATTTGGCTGCGTGGTCTCCTCACAGAGCTTGGGTTCAGTCCACTTCATCTTACTCCACTGCATGCTGACAACACAAGTGCCATCCAAATTGCAGCCAACCCCGTCTATCACGAACGCACCAAGCACATCGAGGTTGACTGTCACTCCATCCGAGAAGCCTATGATCATCAGGTTCTCACCCTTCCACATGTCTCCACTACTCTGCAGATTGCCGATATCTTCACCAAATCCATGCCACGTCAGCGCCATCATTTCCTCGTTAGCAAATTGATGCTTGTCGATTTCCCAGCATCAATTTGAGGGGGGATGTCAAAGGAAATCAGATTTAAATGCCAGCAGATTCTTTCATTAATTAGATACATGTATATGTGGTAGGTTAGCTATAATTAGATACATGTATTAGATACATGTATATGTGGTAGGTTAGCTATAATTAGATACATGTATTAGATACATGTATATGTGGTAGGTTAGCTATAATTAGATACATGTATATGTGGTAGGTGAGCTGTTTTCAGGGGCTGAATATCAGCCTGTGTTCTTTCCTAATTAACTTGTATTCTGTCCATATAATGGGCAATTCTCAATGAATAGAGATACATTTTATTTAGAAAGACTCTAAATTGTCACTTATTAGGTCTACATGTATCCATCTTATCACCTAGATGCAAACCCTAAAGATGGCCAATCAAAAGAATTCAACACTTAGAATAAATTTAAGTAGAGATTATAAATTTATCAGCACAACTTATTAGATTAAAAACTCAACATTCAATAGCACAAATAATTAAACTAAGGGATCCTCCTAGCCTTGGCCAATAGGCCTAGCTAGACATAGTCATCAGATCACAACAAATAAGCATAGAAAAATAAGATTACACATTTTAACTGAAGACAGAATAGAGACTGTTCACGCCTTTGCAATTCGCTCAAGTATTGGTGGATATTGTGTAGGTTCGTCAACATCCTTTATAACACAAAAAAGAGAAGTATTTATAGGTGTTGCGTCTAACCAAGTGCAAGTAGTCACACGTAGTAATAATCTTGGAAGTCCAAGTATCATATCCTTAAGGAGTAGGTGGGCAAATGTCAGAACACAAAGAAATAATTAAACGTACCAAAATAAAAATGATTGTAAAATGGAAAAGTAATTTGATTTGAGTGCTGTAGAGATTAAGTTTAAAAATGAAATATCAATAATGGAAATGTTAAGGCATCAAGGTTCAATTCGTTAAGCAAAATATGTTTCATGCTCTTTAATCCAAATTATAACTCGATTAAAATTATCATAGAGAAATTTTAACAGGAAGATGAAAAAATTAAGACTAATTTAATTTTTTAGAAAGTGAAATTGCTTAATATCTGATCTTTCAATTTAAAAGCATGCTAAGTTAGTTCTTAACGATAAGAAAAATATAATTGAACTCATGAAAAGATAGTAGAACTTAACATCAATCAAAATAAAAGGATATGAAGATATTGAACAATCAAAAATAAAAGAAGTTAGCAATTCATACCGAATATTGGATTAAAGAACAATTTACAAACTTTCTCAAAGGACATTCCCAAATTTTTGTTGCAAAAATCTTACCTGCACTACATATGTCCAACCCCCTTAAATTAAACATATACAAACCGATACAAACCTTTTTTTTTTCTTTCCTTTCCTTCTATCCTCTCTCCTCTCTCTCTCTTTTTTTCCGTTCTTTTCTCTCTCTCTTCTCTCCCTCTTTTTTTTTTCTTTCTTTCTTTTCCTTCTCTCATCTCAACTCTTTTTCTTTTTCTTTTTTGTCATTCTTTCCCTTCTATCTTTTCTCCTTTCTCTCTTTCTTTTTTCTTCCTTTTCCTTCTCTCTTTTTGTTAAAAAACATTACATACACTACTTATGATGATTATTATTTTTTGTCTTGCACAAACCCCAAGCTTTGCCTATAATTATTTTTTGTCTCGCACAAAGACAGTTGTTTCAGAAATTTCAGAAACTAGTTTTTGTATTTGTAGATATAGATGCGTTTGAGGGTAAGGCTCACTACATCCCCCTCATTATGTGTATCTTTTTATGTTTAATAATGAACTTCACTCATACTAATCGGCTTTCGAATCTTGGAACCACCACTGTATATATACCCATTTATATGTATGTATGTATGTATGAAAGAATGGTATATTAAAATAACACTTCTGCCTCATAAAAAAAGGAAAAATAACACTTCCACGTCAATGTATCAATGTTCATAGAGTAAGTAACTGAATCTGACAAAATAAAAAAGATAAAGTACAATTAATATTATTAGTCCAAAACCACTCAAAATAATAAGACAAATAAGAAAGTAACCAAGACTAAATTTAAACTTTCTTGCTCCACTGCAACATAATTTGTCGGTTGGTTTGCCTCAATGCAACAAACATCTCTCTATTTTTCTTTCAGTCAAGACATTTGCAGCTTTCACGAAAAACTCATCATCCTCAACAATTTCAGGTATGCCTTCTACAACTTGCATCACTTCTTCAATGCTACAACCAGGCTTGTCGTTGTTTCTAAAACTTCGATTTGCTACTGACTCTACGGGGGATGTATTCAATTGAGATTCTAACATATTGTAATTACATGATTTTAATGTAATGGATTTCAACCGGATTTGTAATTATATGATTTTACTTATGATTTTAATAGATTGCAATTATATGATTTTACTTATGATTTTTAACTTAGGATTTTACGTATGATTTCAATAGATTAAAATTATAGGATTTTACTTTATATTTTTATGGAAGCATTTTTGCTTACCACATTAACCAAATGTGCATGCTCACCATCACCCTTAAAAGGCGCATGCCTCATCTTTCTCATAATCTCTTCTTTTGCAGTGTATTAGTACTAGTAACCAACCAACCACACCAATCAAAAATCAAAGAGGCAAGCCTTGAGTTATGAAATTGAGAGTAAGACTAAGAGCAAGGAAATTCATATTTTCTTTTGTTAGATTTTGGTAGATTATTAATTTGGTGGTTTATTGGATTTGGAAGATTTTAGTTTTGGTTTAGGGGTAGCCAAATAATATGAAGGAAGATGAGATGGATTCGTTGTTTGAAGGGATGGTGTTGTTTACCCCTAACAATACCAATAATAATCACTCTACCGTCTTAAGAAAAGTGGTGTTGTTTTTCTTGGGGGGAAAAATATTGGTGGTTGTTTACTGCACATTGAGGGAGAGAGGAGAATGCGGGAAAAAGGAGAAAGATGAGTCAGGGAGGGAGGAGGAAAGAAAGAAAAAATAATATTTATAAAAAGAAAGGAAGAGGGAAATGAGGAAAAAGGGGGAGTGTTCTATGATGTGGGCCATTTATCATCTCTCTTATGGATTTATTTTTTTACAGTAAAAAGCATGAAAAAATAGTGGGGAAAAAAAAAGTATGAGAACATATATGAGAATCATGCATAGGAGGGTATGATTTGTTATGTAATTTGGTATGTATATCACACTCTCAAAAGTCTCAACCAATACATCATTTCATGAAACACATTAAAATTAATAAGTTTTTGAATACCACAGTACTTTTTCTTATCTTTTAAAAGTCCGAATTAAATACCACCGGACTTGTATTGATTATCTAAAAATCCTAATTGAATACCACCAAACTTTTATTGATTACTTAAAAATCCTAATTGAATATCGCTGTACATTTAAGCTTCAAAACAATCCATTAAAATCTCAATTGAATACACCATCCTAAAATAGAATCTAATTGCTTTATCACCTTCTCCCCAACTGCAGGTCTTTTACCATCCATTTTTCTTTTCGCTTTATCTTGTATGGAAGTTTTAATATTAAGAGAAGTATCAACATCATTTATATTATCAAGCCCATCATTAAAATTCTCCAAGTCATACACACCATCGTCATTACTATTTTTAGTTGGTCGAGTTAGTACATTCTCAACATCATGTATAAAACCTTGTGATGGTGCCCAAGCTCCATCACCCTTCACAACAATATTCTTAAATAAAATGTCTAATTGATCAGCATGTTTCAATCCACATGTTCAAAATTCACATTCACTTTCTTGTCCCATCATTCATTGCTAGCATTTATGGTTTTCTTCATAGGATCCTATCCTAGACCAGTCTCTTTTCCAACCAAAGATGTCCACAACTACCAATCTTTCTTAAGTCCAGTCTATTTGTTCTTGAGTTGCTTTTGAGTATACGTCATTTGAGTCAACTCACTAAATTTCCTTATAACATTGTTCCATCCTTGCTTACTAAAATGGTCACTTGGTCGATTTCCAGCTATTGTCTCAACAACACAAATTTTTATAAATGCATCAAGAGCCTCATCATCCCAATGAGCCTTTCCTTGTTTCTTGCTTTCTTCTCCACATTCATCTTGTGATGGCTTACCCATATTATTAGACATTACTCTATTAAGAACATTGTACAATGAACACAAATTAAATGCTTTCTATAGTTGACCAACCTCTCAAGCATTTGATCAACGAATGGCAATGAGAAGTGATCTTTTCTAGTAGCTGTATTTAACTTCCTTTAGTCAATATAAACCTTCCATCCGGTCACCGTTATAGTAGGAATAAGCTCATTATCCTCATTCTTTACAACTGTTATACCTAATTTCTTTGGAACCACTTGTATTAGGCTAACCCATTTAGAATTGGAGATAGGATACACAATACCAACGTCCAACCACTTTAATACCTCAGCCCTTACAACCTCTTTCATGTTAGGATTCAATCACCTTTGTCCCTCTCGGCTTGGCTTAGCTTCGTCTTCAAGCAAAATCTGATGCATGCACATAGACGGGCTAATTCTTTTGATATCGGCGATTGTCCATCCAATGGTCATCTTATGATCCCTAAGGATACGCAACAATTTCTTTTCTTTTGAAGAGGTTAGAGAAGATGAAATAATAATAGGAAGGGTTTTGGACTCACCTAGATATGCATACTTGAGATGGGACGACATGACTTCAATTCGAGATTCAGTAGAGATACTATGGATGGCACAAGCTTGGTGTTTGGCGTTGAAGTGGTTAGTGGCTGAAAGTTGGGCCGCCATCTATAAGGAGTATAGAGCATAACATCAAGCATTTGATTGGTCTTGTAATTCGCGATTTCTGCATCTTTATTCTTCTTTTCAACCAAACAAGCTTCTAATGAATCGGGAAAGCTTGTGTTCTTGATTTCATTCCTTACCAACCCTTGAACCACATCCACCCAAAAGCAATCTTGAATATTATTAGGACTCTTCATTGCCTTAAAATTTTTGAATTCAATTGTCTCATCAAATATCGTCATTGTCATTATGCCTTTTTTCACATTATTAGTTGTATCGGTAGTGGCCACGAATGGTCGACCAAGTATAAAAGGTAATTCCTTGCCCCTAATGACGTCTTCTTTCATGTCTAATATTAGAAAATCAGCAAGGATGACAAAACTTTCAACCTTTATTAAACCATCTTCAATCACATCGATAGGATAAGTGATGGACTTATCGGCTAATTGAATCGAACCCATTGTGTCTTGCAACTCGCCAAGATTCAAAGCTTTGTAGATAGAATGAGGCATGAGATTCACACTAACACCAAGGTCAAGTAAAGCTTTTTCACATTTTTTATTACCTATGATGCAAGGAATAGTGAAACTACTTAGATCCTTGAGTTTTGGAGGAACTTTTCTTTGTAGAACTGCGCTTGTCTCTTCCAAAAGGAAAACTTCACTATGCTCTTGAATCTTTCTCTTGTTAGTACATAGCTCTTTAAGAAACTTAGCCTATGAAGGAATAGACTTAATTGCATTCAAAAAAGGGATATTCACTTGTACTTCATCAATACCTCAAATATGTCGTGATTTGTCATCTCTTTCTTTATCGGTGCAAGTCTAGAAAGGAAGGGTGGCTTGAGCACATATGGAGGAGTCTTAATATTTGTTTTAGCACCAGAAAAAGGTGTTGGAACCATGCTAGTACTACTGGCCAACTCTGTGACAGTTTTGGCCTTGAGTTTGTCTTCCTCAACTTGTAAACTCATCTCTCTTTCTTTCACTCAAAGCACTCGCCAATTGTCCTACTTGAGTTTTAAGCTTAGCAATAGATATTGTTGTAACTTGTTGGAATTGTAAGTTATTTTGGTGATTTTGTGTCACTAAGTGCTTGAGGTTTGCTTGGGTTTGAGCCATTTGAGTAACAACATCCTCCAAAGTCAGTTTCTTGACCTCTTGTGGTGTCCCTTGTTGTTGCCATGACTTAGCACCTTGATTTCTCAACCATGAGAAGTTAGGATGGTTCCGTCATCCCAAATTAAAAGTATTCGAGTAAGGGTCCAAATTTTGTGCATTCACTTGTTTGCTTTCTGAACTTCCGGAAATGTTGCACTTAAAGGACAAAGGTGAGCAGGATGTCGTGGACTCTCACAAATCCCACAAATCCCGGCATTCTTAGTCATGATCCCCAATAAGGTGTCCATTTTTTCCGCTAATGTCACCACTTCACTCCCTTGGGATGAACTTGCTTCATATGCGGTATCTCTTGAATTTGTTATACTATCCGAATGAGTGGAATTAGTGACTACGGTTTTAATGATTGTCGTAACTTCTTCCGGTTCTTTACCCATAATATTTCAATTGGCTGCAAAATCTAATTAATGTCGGCAATCATCACTAAGATGTTGATTAAAAAATAAGATGATTTGCCATAACATGAATTGATGATAAGGGCCAATTATCAACAAAGTTTTGTATCTCTCTCAAGCTTGAAACAAGGGTTCTCCTCTCCCTTGCTTAAACTGAAATATTTGGTCCCTTAAGTTTTGAGTATAAATTTTTTGAATAAACTTCGCTAATGATCCCGTGAAGTAATTGATCGAGCGGGTAGGGTCTTGAACCATGTCTTGGCCGCACCTTCTAGAGAGAAGGGAAAAATCTTAAGGTAATGAACTCATTGGAGACACTTTGAATCTTTTGTGTGCCGCACATATCCAAGAAGTTGTCTATGTGATCACTCGCATCTCGGTCCTCACTACTTGAAAATTTAAGGAACATACTAATTAGATAACCTATTATTTCATAAGGTGATTGATTTTTAGGAAAAAACTATATAAGATTGTATAGTATTGAATTGAGGCATAGAAAAATCATGTATATATAGTTCAGGGGCCATTGTTGTTATTCTAGTTGTCGCCCATGTTTGCTTCATCTTCTTCACGATCAGAAAGAGAAGTTTCCCTTGGAATTGAAGAGGAACCTTGATATGATTCGTCTTCCTCTGGTTGCTTTCCCTTTCTTAACCTGCTCTTAATTTCTAGATTTAAATGTACTAACTCTCCTTTTTGTGATCGAAGTCCTTGCATGAATGAGAAACCAACTTTGGAAAGGATTAGGATCCCAAATTCCTATAGAAAACAAAAGAGTAAAGGTTGTTCGGTAGGATATTTATAGGCTCGTTTTCTTTTTCTAATGCCAAATATGGATAAACAATGCGTTCGATGGGTTGTTGACAAAAAACACGTAAAAGGTTTTGGGAGAATGAATTCACGCTTAAAGCGTAAAACGTGAAAACTCCAAAATGACATTTTCTCCATTCTCAACTCTAAATTAGAGAACAAGGAATTCTATTTGGGAAAACAGAACACGTTTCGTCCCTTTATCTTCGTCTTCGTCCATTCATCTTCGTCTTTGTCTGTCGCCCTTCATCTTCGTCCCTTCGTCGAAGTCTGAAACAGAAACACACCCTTCGTCTAAGGGAAATAGAGAAATTCCTTGCTTTTCACTCTTGCAATCTTCCTACACACTCTCTTGGAAGATCTTCGTAAGAAAAAATTGTATAAAATATTTTTGTTTCAGACTTGGGTTTTTCCGTATGGTGTATCTGAAACTTTTCTTCTCAAATTTTGTTTCACACTCTCTTAGAAGATCTTGCTGCTCAGCCTTTTGGAAGATTTGGTACGAAATTACTATTTTTCTGATATTTATGTTTAGATTTGGGTATGAAGACTATGGAAGATCATTAGCATATTTTTAAAATAAAAAAAAACACACACACACAAATGTATGGAAGTGAAAGTATTACAAGTGAAGGCAAACACATTTTCGCATGCTTTTGAAGAATTGTGAATCCTCCATGGGTGCTTGCATTGGAAGCTGTCAAAAACTTACAAAACCAGTGAACTCTTGGCTTTAAAGGTTTAGGGCATGGATCATGACTTGCAGATTCACTTTGATATAATACCAGCCAAAGGAAGAGCAAGTTGAAAGAAAACAATAAAAAATATCAAAGTATTCACAGTATTTGTGTTCCTAATTTGACTTTCTATTTTTTCTCCTTAGTAACCAAAGAGAGTAAGTTGCAATAAAACAATAATTAAGGCAAAACAACATGTTTCCCACATCTAATTCTCGATGCAAAGTGATCTGAGCATAAACCTCATTTGTATACTCTGCCTGTAAATTAAAACAAACTCTCATTTCAACAAAAATTAATTTCCCCTATATAAGAAAATACAACAAATTCCTCACCATAGATTTACAAGGAAACTATGAGATGAAACACAATATCAATAAATGAATACAAATGACTCGACAAAGGATCTCAAAAGGAAGATTAAATAGAGGGATTTCTTGATTTAGTTCCTTATTTGTTGATGCTTCCAACTGCAAAAACGAAAAAAAGAAAACAAATGCAATAAAAAAAACATATTTTAATTTAGCAATAAACTATGGAAATAAGTGGATAGAAAAGATTGTACTTGTTCCTTATGACCCTAAAGGAAGTAGAACACCCTCTCTCCACGCATTGGCACATCAGCTACAGGTCCTACACATAGATTCCATAGCTCTGTGTACTATCACTACCTCTAAATCCTATTACACAAAATGTATATCATAATAATTAGAAAAATGATAAATTAACATAAAGGGTAACCCATAAATGGCAACACACTTTAAGTACTAAAGATGAAAACTTTATCATGGTTGGCAAGTTGAAATATCAGAATCCTCCCATCCACTGAGACATAAACAACTACTTAAGCTATTACCCAAATCAAAAAACAAACTGGAGACTTCTGTGAATATAATTTTTTTTGTGTTTACTTAGGAACCAAATAAAAGAAAGGAAAAAGTAAAATCTTCAACATTTCCATTTCATTATCCAATCCAATTTTGCTTCACTTACCAAGCAGTGAACCAACCACTTGTTTCAGCCCGACCACTCGAGGAGTAACACCCAACGTGTGCCATTCAAAAGCCCTAACTAAGTCTGTCTTATAAGAGCAGAGAAAATAGGAGTTTAAGGGAAATGGGAATAGTCAGGTTTTCTTATATGCCTATGTTATGCGTATGAAAAAGAGAGGAGCAAAAATGCAAGATCTTTTTTTTGGTTTGATCACAAATGCATGAGTTAATAAAAAATGGGGGAAGGTTTAATGATTATATTTATTCATCTAGATTCCATCATCAAGTATTATATGTGCAGCTTGTTTAAAAATACCTCTAAATATACCGGTGTTACACATGCCCTTGTTGTTAAGTGTGCTTGCACACTAACTCCGGGTGATCCTGGGTTTGAAAGAGAAAAAAAAAAGGAATGTTATTCACAAATGCACCTTACTTCAATTTTTTTTTTCCCGACAAAAAAAAAAGAAAAAGAAAGAGATCTTTCTTTTTTATTTTATTTTATCTCATTGTTCTATCAGCTGCCTCCCTTTCTCTTTTTTTAATTCTTTTTTTTCTCTTTGTGCTTTCTATTCCCTCTCTCTCTCTCTCTCTCTCTCTCTCTTTTATTCTTCTTCTCTCCTTCAGTCTTTTTCTATTTTTCATTCTTCGTCTCACATCCCCTCAAGGCCTTAGCCTTCTCCTCCTCCTCATTCTCCTCTCTTTATTACTTTACTTGGTTAACTAAATAGTTTGAATTGGGTTTTGGGTTTTTTTTCCCTTGTTTTTTCATCTTCGTGTCTCGGGATTATTGGTTTTGCTTAGGTTGTGTTGAATCTGTGTGTGCTTATGAGATTTTAGTTTTTGAAAGTGCTTGATAAGGGAGGCTATTGAACTTGTTTATTTTGTCTGATATTCTTGTTTAGAGAAAAAAATAAGATTTAAAAAGAGGGAGAGAAGGCTGCTAAAATATGAATATGGTTTGAATACTTTGGGTTGTTCTTTATTCTTCTCTATAAGGAGGTATATATAGGAGTTTACATATGAAAGTTTTACAAGGAATTAGATATAGTAAAGAATTAGGAAAGTATTTCCTAATTGTACAATGATTTATCACTTATATAAAAAATAGGAAAGTAAATTCCTTAATTAATTAAGGAAGTAAATCTCCTTGATTAATTAGGAGACTCACGTCAACACTCCTCCTCAAGTTGGTACATATATGTCACGAATGCCCAACTTGGTAAGTGAGTCATGAAATACTCTTCCACACTCACAGCATATGCAATAACTGATCTTGGAGGACGTATGAAGAGTAGAACCTTTGGTGGTGGTGATAGAAGAAGGAGTCTGGGTTGACCGCATGCTTCTGTGAATGTGCAATAAGATGGAGAATCTTATGGATTCTTGACATCGCAGCAGAAGTAAGATGTGATATGAGAAGGTGAGGAAGGTGATGTGAGAAATTTGACGTAGGAATTTGATGTAGGAATTGGATTTAAGATGTATGTGTATAAGATTTGATGATATGTGTTTAAGGATTTGGATAAGAGGATTTGGGGACTTTAGATTTGAGGGATTTGGATTTGGGGAAAAAAAAATGAGGAATTTGATTTAGGGTTTTGGATTTGAATATGAAAAATTTGAAGAAATTTGAGAAATTTGAGATAAGGGTTTAGAGACAAAACAACTTCTCTTCACTCCCCTTCGCCCCTTGAAGAGAAGGGGTCGTCAGAGTCAAGAAATAAGCAACATCTTCTTAGGATACGTCAATAAACATAGCCCTTTCACACTTCTCTTTTTTTGGGGTAGAGTTTGCCCATCTTAGTACCACAACCAATCGTCTTGCTGCTGAAGATGTCCTGTTGTGGCTACAGAGGCAGAGGTAGGAGTTGGTGCCGTTGGAACTGCAGGACCAACAGGAGGTGAGTCAGAAGATGTGTTGAGTGATTTGCCCCTATTCTTGCGCGGAGCTTTGGAGTGGTCCCACCCATCCGGGTAACCAATCAATTCCTAACAGCCATCACGAGTATGTTTGCTTCCACCATAGTGAGTGCATTTGCGTTCCAGACGAGAGCTTGTGACTTGAGTCTAAGAAGAACCAGTGGTAGAAGTCGGAGGACCCTGTGGACGTTGGTGGCTAGGACAGCAGTGTCTGGAGTACTAGTCATGGTTAGTCGTTGTTGAGCTTCGCGACGGACATATGCAAAGGTTTGGTCAAGGTCTAATTAAAGTTCTTTGCATAAGATTTCCCCCTAGAATTGATCAAACTGAGGGTCGAGCTCTGCAAGAAACAGGTGAACACGAAGACGATCCAGTTCAGTCTAACGTTCAGTCATGTCGGCGTCGCTGTGCATGCGATTCGGAGTGCGGTGATCAATCTCCTGGAAGATGGTCTGAAGCTGGCTGTAGTATTTGTGGACAGGTGCACCATTCTGTTTAATGGAGAACACCTGTTTGTTGAGATCAAAAAGGTAAGTTTCGTCCCCACCATCAAAGCAGGTTTTTGTCACCTAATCCCAGATTTCTTTGGCGGTATTTAAACGAATGAAACGACTCATCAAGTCGAGTGACATGGAGTAGATAAGCCACCCCTTGACTCGAAAGTTCTCCCTACACCATTTTGCGTAGGTAGAAGAGAGCTTAGAAGGTTGCGGGGTATCGCCGGTGAGGTACCCCAATTTTTCGTTAGCAGCAATACGCATCTCTATGACTTGAGACCATAAGGCATAATTGGTTTCAGTCAGGTGATGTTATTTGGGAAAGGAGCATTGTCACTATGGATAGTAACAATTTGGGAGGATGGTGGAGTGGTGTCGGTGGTGTTGGAAGAGGAGATAACATTCATGGCAGCGGAAGAATTTTAAGGGTAAATTAATATGTGCTTTGGAATTTGAAGATATGAGGGATGTGGATGGAGATCTGAATTTGGTAAAGAGAAATATGACTTTGGAGAAATATGAGGAATTTGAGGAATTTGATTTTAGGGTTTGTGTTTGAAGAAGTTTGATATGAGAATTTAGGGTTTGTGTTTGAAGAAATTTGATTTAAGGATTTAGAGACAACCGAGGATCGATTGCTCTGATACCATGCTAAAATATGAATATGGTTTGAATACTTTGGGTTGTTCTTTATTCTTCTCTATAATGAGGTATATATAGGAGTTCACATATGAAGGTTTTACAAGGAATTAGATATAGTAAAGAATTAGGAAAGTGTCTTCTAATTGTACAATGATTTATCACTTATATAAAAAATAGGAAAGTAAATCCCTTAATTAATCAAGGAAGTAAATCTCCTCGATTAATTAGGAGACTCACGTCAACAAAGGCAACCGAGAGAAGAAAGAGAAAAAATAATTAAAAGAAAGATAAGAAGTTGTGTATTCACATGTCTAGCAAGGATTGAACGATTATGAATAGCATTCCTCGGTTGGAAATGTTTGTACTATCATGAATTAAGTGCAAATGAGTTTTTACTTGCAGTCAAGTTGCAATAAATAAATTGATGTCTCTTTCGTTCGCCAAAATTAAGAAGCAATTGAGTAGCTTTGTAGGGATATCATGTACTTTCATACATGATTAGAGCGCATAGTACACTGGAAAAAAAAAAATCTAAACCCTAAATCCTAAACAACATGTGACCTCATTCCAACTTCGAAGCCTCAAGTCAACAAATCTTCCTTTGTTTGACCCCAAACAAAAAAAAAAAAAAACCCCATTTGAACTTTGAAAAATCTCTCTTAAGCAAGGGGAAGATTTTTTATGTGTAGGGAAGGGTTTCCGAACGAGACCCCTTATTTTTTTCTGGAGATGCGGGTCCTGGTACACATGAGGTGATTCCAGCATCTTTTCATTCTCCAAAATCTCTGAGCTCACTTAACCTCGCCTAACAATTTCGATTTCAACTCGTAGCTGCAAAACCGTACAGAAAACCCATCTCTGCGAATCCTCATAGAAAACCCGACTCCTTCTATCTCTCTCTTCCAACTCTCGACCTTTATCATCAACCTCCACAGCCAAGCCACCAGGTGTGACCTCCACCGTTGACCTTGGAAGAGCAATGTTGTGAACTTCTTTCTACCAACAAGTCTTTTTTTTTTCTTGCTCCATCTGTAAACTTTTTTTTAATTCGATTTTATTTTAGTAATTTGGGTTTTGTAGGATTTGATTGACAAGGCCAGAACGACTCTAGTTCTAAACATAAATCTAGGGCATAGGATGGAGGCATCAATGAGGAAAATCCCAACTGATTGATTCGATTGCCCAGACCCCAAACCCTAAACCTCCGAGCCCCCAAAATCTTCTCATATCCTAACCCTAACACCAATTCCCTGCAGCGAGCTGCCGCGGCCGGCTGGGTGCTGCCGACTGTCATGAATCAAGATGCCACAATCTTAAACAATCTTGGAGAATTGAAGTTATCTTTGACTCCTGGCTTAAAGCCATTTGAAGAAATTTATCCTTTGGTTTTGCCGCTTAAACTGTCATACCTCGAGGTCAAACATAGAAATGTTAAAGAAATATTAAGTCATCTTCGACAGATAGTTTTGGAGGGTGAAGCCAATCGTCGATCCAGAAAATTTCCTTGCTTTTCTTGCTGAGACGAGATCGCTCTACCCAATTTTTCTGTAAAGATGTGGATCGTTACGTGATGAAAAATGTACCCGTCCGTAAATGCATCCGTAAAAATAAAGAAAAACTTCAAGAGTGCATAATTCAACACAATAAATACATGTTGTTAATTAAAAAGATCCAAGCTCACTTAGAGGCCTACTATGGGTGTGACAAGCGGCAGCGCTTCTACATGTTGCATAAAGAAAAAATTTAGTGGATCTATAAGTCACCTGTGGAGACAACAAATAAAATCAATGTCATAATAAAAATATGAAAGTTTAAAAAATAAGAAAAGTAAAGAAAATCTAAATGGAACCATATGTTGTATGTGTGGTTTTGATTTTTATGGTTCATACAAGGAGAAATGATTGTTTTTATAGAGGAATGGAGAGGGCTCTACTCACAATATCAAAAAGATACATCTCATGATCATCAACGAGATACATCTCATTATGAATGAAGTGCATAGAGTTTTTAATTGCAATCGACTTGTAATAAATAAATTAATAGCTCTTTTATTTCCCAAAATTGAGCAACAATTAGTTGCTTTGCATGGTTTTATTTGGAGCTTAACTTTGCAGAGGGAGGTTTAATGAACATAAAGTTCAAATGAAAGAGAGAGAAAGAGCTTTGGGTATAGTGGTAGTTAGTTCCTAGAAAGTCTATGTGATATTATTTTCAAAGGGATGCACAACAGTTTCGTGCCAAAATTACAATTACACCATCAAAATTAATTTCTCACAATATCAATGAGATACATCTCATGATCATCAATGATTTCATTTTGTTCAAACCGGGTTCTTGAAGAAAAACTTTTGCTTGGAGTGCAGAGGGATTTTTACTTATAGTCGAATTGTAATAAATAAATTGGTGTCTCTTTCGTTTGTCAAATTTAAGCAGTAATGAGTTGCTTTGCAAGGAGTTTTACTTGGAGCTTGATATGGTTTTGCTTTGGAGAGAGAGGTTTAATGACCACAAAGTTCAAACATAAGAGAGAGAGAGAGAGAGAGAGAGAGAGAGTTGTAGTTAGTTCCTAGAATGTCTATGTAAGTGGTAGTTAATTCCTAAAATGTCTATGTGATATCATTTTCAAAGGACAAACCAAAATTACAATTACTCTAAATCAAAACCAAATCATATTTAAATAAAAATCAAATCGAAACTTATGGTTATGATATGTCTGTTAGGGACCTACCCCTTATTATTGTCTTTAGCATAGTCTAAAATATCGATAACATTGAGGATATTATCGTTTTTTCGGGTCATGGATATTTCGGAACGTATCCATCCATATATTGTATAAATATCGATGTCGATAATTTTGCTCACAGTTCAGCAATATTTTGTCAAAATATCGTTATAATATCGAAAATATCAATGTAATGAAAAAAAGAAAAAAAAATACAAAGCACACACGCAAGGGGGATTCGAACCCTTGCCATTTCACTCCTTCAACGCCTTAACCACCATGTTGCTTAAATGAGAACTTTATGTGGTATTAAGTCACTCATGTATCTTACCATGCAATGTATAAAATATAGAATATTATAGTAGATCATTATATATAAATGATTATGGTGTGTTTAATCTTCTTTCATTAATTACTACATATTTTGTACACTCACAATGGTTGTTAGCTCACTATATAATCAACTTGAATTAGTTAAACCCATCATGCAATGCATTTCCTTCCAATTTTTTGTGATAAACTAATAGATAATTAACTAAATAAACATCCTTCAAAGTTTCAATAAAAATTTCCAAGTTTTTCTTACAATTTCCGTGATTTTTATTCAATTTTTATCGATATCAATAATATCCTGATATTTCCATAGAAATTTTCGTGTTTTTGGACTACTGATATTTCTGATACCATTGATATTTTAGACCTTGGTCTTTAGAGTATATTATAAAGTGATGACTACTATGTTAAATCCAAAAGCTAAAACATTGATTGGTTAGGACCAACTCTTGTCCTAGAAACAGACATGAATAGAACAAATGTAAGAATCCCAAAGAACCATCCATTAGAAAGATATTCAACTCCCTCCTTAATGGAATCTCCAGGAAGCAATTCCAGTAAAAGAAATAACAAATCGACAAATAAATTTTTTACATCAAAGATCATATGGAACTTGATACTGTAGTTTGGACTTGTAACTCAAGTAATTAGTAGCTTTTATTTTTGCATCGAAGGTCCTATGTTCCATTTCCCGCTTTCCATATTTTAGTTTGAGTTCTTCTTCCCTTAAATATGATCGATTTTTGAAAATCTTACTATTTGGTCAATTAATGTGTGTACATACGATTTTTTTACTATAAAAATAATAGATGAACTTTATACAATTGTTTACATTGTTAATAATATGAGTTTAGGAATAATTGGTTGTTAATTTGAGTATGTTATTATTTTTTTTGGTTCGTGGACTGGTTTTTTATATTTATTTATATTTTGTTATTTTTTTTCATTCCACATCGGCAAAAAAAGTGAAACCCACTTATGCCATATCATAATTTAACACATTTATTAACAGTTTGTATAACGAAGGGTCTAATTTAGATCTTTTCCAGGAGTTCATGTATCTAAGTGCAATATTTTGAAGGTTGGGTACTAATTTATTTATATTTTGTTATTTGTTTTCATTCCAAACGGTGGGTAGTTTTATGTGGTTAATGCAAAAGAAAAAAACTAAACCATACTCATTTAATAAACAAGTTATAAGGCAGACATGGGCTTAACAAAGTTGGCTGGAGGGGGATGTGCTCCCACTCTGTACCTGATTTCGAACTCCCTTCCATGTAGTTTAGATTAGTTTAAAGTAAAATATTGTTTGTAATAAATAAAAAAAAGTTATGTGAGTGTTATTCTTTAAATAAATTAAACCGATGGGTTCAAATTGGACAATTTTAATCCAAACTCAACACAGTTTGACTCATTGCAATTAAGGGCCACCTTTCAATATCTCAGATAGCCTATTCAGTAAGGCCTTTTCCAATCCATGAGGCCAAACCCAAAAAATTCTAAATTTTAGCCCAATTTCTCTCCCAACATAATAAAAAATAAGGGGCTCAAATTTGAGAAAACCCAAAATTGGGGCGGAATATCAGTCCACTTATGATTGGAATTTTTTTTGGTCGAGCCCACTCAGCCATGATGAAACCCATGTGCAAGGAGGAAACAATGGGCCAGCGCTGCTAGTGCTGTAGAAGCTGTTGCTCCAAGTGTTGCACGCTGGTGTATGGATGGCAACGGGTTGGATAAGGGCCGGGTATGATAATACCATCTCCATCCCCACCCCTATCCCTGAATCCATCCCCATTTAATAGGTTTCGGGGAATCCCCGTCCCCGTCCTCGTTCTCGTCGGTAGACTATCTCCCATACCCGGCCCGAATCCCCGGATTTTTTTTGCATAAAAAATATTTATCATATATTTTAACATTAACTTTAATATTAAATTATCTTTCAATACATCTAAATTAACTATAAAGTTCAACTGAACTATTCAAAATCACATTAATATGAAATTCCAAAGAAGATAAAGAAGAATTAGAAGATGGAAGTTTACTTAGGGTTAAACATAAATATTATAATTAATTATTTATTTATTTAAATATAAACATATATATTTTCGGGTTCGGGTTTGGGGATGAGGATGTAAATACCATCCCCTCCCCATACCAATCGGGGATTTTTCAAGTTCGGGGATCTCCGTCCTTGATACCCATTTGGCCCCGAAATCTCCTCTCGTTAGGATCGGGGATCTGACGGGGACTCGCCCCCGCGGGAATTTTTGCCATCCCTACGTTGGTGTCGCAACATTTTAAAAAAAAAAATTATTCCAATAGTAATCCAAATCAATGATCCATATTAAATCGAAGCAATTTTAATGATAAAAAAATCCAACAAATAAAATTAAAATTTAACTCGTAAAAAATATTTTAAATTAATTGAAATCATATCCAAACTCTGTAAATACTCACATATTTCTCAAATAAAATTATTTTTTATGGAATTTTAATTTTTAAAAGTTAAATTGTTCAAAAAAATTAAATTATGAAATTATTTAAAAATATCAATTGAAGAAAAGTTAATCATAAAGAAAAAAAAAATTTAAATCATTCTTAAACAATTTAATAAAGTTACAAACTTCAAATTTGAGTCGGAAGAGTTTGGAGAAAAAACAATTTGAGTCGGACAAAACTCAAATAGTTACTTTTTGGAGGGGATATTGGGTTTAGGACCAAATAGATTGAGAAAGCCCTAATCCATCGCTACTGCTATCTGGGCCCTCCATATTTTCACACCGAGCCCATTATCGCACCACGATCTTCCTTCGTCGAAATCCCTAGGTTCCTCCGTTGTCGTTTTTTCCAGTTGAACCAGACCGACCTGCCCTCCCATCTCTTCTTCGTTGTCGTTGTGAAAAACGGGTACGCTAAGGCACTATAAGGTTGACATTGAACTCGACTCACAGTGTCTGTAGGGTCTTGCAAGCTCTATGAGCATGTCTCTCCCACCTGTAGAGCGTGCATACGTTAGAGAGGACTGCGTTCGTGAATGGAAGAATGGCACCTCTAATTTCAAGCTCGCAGACCCCGTTCCCATGCTTCGATTCCTCTACGAGCTCTGCTCCACCATGGTCAGCTCAAGATGCCCCCTTTTCTCTTTCAATATGATTTTTAAGCAATTGTTAAGGGTTTTGGATTGAATTTTGTGTTTTTGGTTGTTAGGTTTCTGGGGAATTGCCATTGCAGAAGTGTAAAGCAGCGTTGGATTCAGTTGAGTTCTCTGATAAGGTTTCGGACGAAGAGTTGGCTTCCAGTTTTGCGGATATTGTCACCCAATTGTCTCAAGATGTGAGTTGTTTATTATTTGCTTGAAGTGTGTTAGTTTTTCTTTTAAACAGTGAAATTAGATGAAGAACTTTGGATCTTGAGCAATTGTAGTTTAAATCCTTAGGGAACTGAATCCTAATATAAAGGGAGCCTACCGCTTTATGTAATATCGATGGGATTAATTTAGGGGTGAGTGTTTGTGAATAGCAGGAACAAACATGCCATAAAACCACTACACTTGAAATTATTTTTTGCATTTGATTGTCCTAACAACGTGTGGTGCAATTATGATCAGAAGCCTCTTTCTTGAAATGGGCTTTTGATGGCTTCCTTCTTAAGCAGGCAAGTTCTAGTGGCTTTGGTTTCAAGTGATTCTTACCCATAGGTATCATTCCATTGTTGTCTTTTTAGTATTAAATTGTACAATTTGGTTTAGCAGAACCAGTGGATACAATTTGCAACCCTATTCATTACAAGTTTTGCTTGTATTTCAAACTTTTGATTGAGAAATTTGGTCTACACTATATTAGCGTCTTATGTAATCTCTTGAGAGTAGTTTAAGTTGGCCACAAATGAGGTTGGTGTGGTAGATTTTGGCTGTATTCCTCCTACTATGTGTGTGGGATCACTTGCAGTGCTTCTATAAAATATTCTTTTTGAAATGGATTGTTTCCATAAAGCTTAAAGCTGAGATTGTGCTGGAGAGAAGCATGAGTTTTGTTTAGAAATTGAAAACAACTTCTGTTGGCTGTTTTCCTACTTCATTTGTGGTATCGCTTACGGTGCTTTTGTAACATTTCCCTTTTAGAGTGGACTTCTTTCTGTAAACTCTGAGATTGTTCACTTAATGAATGGATGCGGATGTATAGTTTTGATGTCATTTTAATTGGATGCTAGTGCTTGATCTTCAGATGTTTGGATGCACATCTTGATATTATTTTGATGCTTTAATGTCATTGATCCTTAGTATCATTTGTAGGAGAAATTGTTGCAAATGGTTGATAATAACAAGTAGTATTACGAGAGGGATGTGGCTGCATGGGTGCAATTTGTCTGTCTTATAAATAAACTTTGTTGGAAAAGCAAGGTAAACTATTGAAAATGGGGCCTTTGAGAAAGCAACTATGAGGAAGTTGGATTTTTAACAGTTTCTGCAAGCTTCTGCATGTGTGGGTTCTGCTTAATTGTCGGGAGATAACGATTTTGGTGTTCCACTGTTGCCTTTGATTTTGTTTTTTTGTTTTTATGGCATATTATGTTTAAGCTTAATGTTATCAATTTTTTAATCAATGACCCACTAATATATGATGTTTATCTGGCTGTTCTTGCTGACATGTGGAAGTTCACTTAATTTGCAGATTAGAATGCCTGGAGAGCATCGTGCTCGTCTTATAAAATTGGTTAGTACTTGGTTAAAAGGCACTACATTCGAAACAGGAGTCTTGTACTTTATTGGTGTCCATTGTCTTCTTCACTATGCATATTGGTTGTTGGAGCATCTTTTCTATTTGTCCACCCTGCCCTTTCCTTTTCTGTTTGTGATTTTATCTAGATTTTTCTGAGCCTGGTTACTTATTGTTTAGTTGTTTTCTGTTTCTCAGGCTAAATGGTTGGTGGAATCTTCCTTAGTTCCGTTGAGACTTTTCCAGGAACGCTGTGAGGTGAACACTTATCCTTGTCCTAGTTTACCTGATGGTTATCTGGTCATGGTTTTTTCTTCGTTGGCGCTGTTTTCAATCTTCTTGTATGAAAAAGAACTTATGCATATATGCTTCACAAATTGTAGGAAGAATTTTTGTGGGAGGCTGAAATGATCAAGATAAAGGCTCAGGAATTGAAGAGTAAAGAGGTAAGAAGATTATTAGTGTGTAGCTATGTGCTCATATGATGGTGGCCTTGCCCAAAATATGAACCGACATTGTGTTGTAATTGTCCTTTTTAACAGTATCATCCTGACATGAGTTTGTCCAAATAGAATCTTGCATGCCATTGGTGAACTTTTAAATTTTTTTTTTATCTCGTAAAAAATCCCCGTTGATGTCAATTCTATATACTTTATAATGTATTATTTATATGTTTTCTTGTCAGTTGTTAATATCATTAGGTGTACATTAACGTTAGTGTCAACCTTTGCAACTGATTGTTATAGGGAGATCTAAATGCAATAGTTTGTTTCAACAAAGTGAGGCTTGGAATTGTGTATAATGATGTGCATGGTTCCTAACAAAATATGGCAAGCATAAGTTTGCTATGAAAAGGATCTTATAGAGAAAAAAGGTTTAGCTTGAAATAATCAATATGTTGAAGCAGGAATCTTGAATACGATCTAAGTTGATGTGCATGCTTTTAATTTCAGGTCAGAGTAAACACCCGTCTTCTATATCAGCAAACAAAGTTTAACCTTCTTCGAGAAGAGAGCGAGGGCTATGCCAAGCTAGTAAGATTATTATTGATAATATCCTTTGGAAGTTTACTCAATGTGCTACACTAGTGGGAATATTATTGATAAAAAAAAGAAGACATTTATCTTGTTAATTATTTTGCTGGTATTTAGCTTTTACGTGCCCGCACTTTATTCTTGTTATGGAACTTTTATTTTATCAATTGATTCAACTCATTGTTTCCAAGATAAAGATCATCATAAGTTCAGAGTTTATAGTATACATAAGTTAAATTTTAATGTAACCAATTAAATCTTAATTCTTGTTAATTCTAGTTTTATTGAAAGAAATCGACTATTTGATGAGTTTGAGTGCAGCTGCTTTCAGAATCTCCTAAACTAAACTTCTGCCTTTAGGCATTGTATGTAGTTGTGAATCTAGTGATTAGAGTCGGGTATTCAGGTTGGAGGTTTAGCATCACCTTCGAATTTATAGATTGAATCTTGATAAACTACATGTATCTAGAAGTGTGTAGTTGGTAGTCTCTGTACTCTCTCCATATATATGATTGGAGAGATATAACTGTTCTGAGTTTCCACATAAGCTAGGTAATATGTTTATTTAGTTAAAGTCTGGTTTTACTGAGTCGGCCATTGGATTTTTGCTTGGTAAGTCATCACGTTTGCAACTTCATGAATGAATGCATTGCAAATGGGTAAGACTTCATTTTTTTAAAAACAATTTTTATTCTACTTTTTTAACTTTCAGATTCAGTCATTGTTGCAACTATACGATGTTATGCAGAGAAAATGTTCTATTGTATTACATTTCCTTTTTACTTCTGTTTCAACATCATGGGAGAAGTCCTCGTATGTATTCTTTTTTATATTTTGTGACTCATGTTATAGTTGGTTGGATTTAGCTTAAGGTACTTCGTTAGCAGTGTGTTTTACCATTTTGTTTGCTTCCATGGTGAAGTCACATTTAAGTTATCACTTTTTCTTCCCTTTCATGAATATAAAGTTTGTCGTGTCCTCTCTATCTAATGAGGGACATCTTGGTTGAAGCATGCGGTTTAATATCAGTAGGTTTGAGACATGTAATTATGTATATTTATTGCCTTGTTTATTTGTAGGTTACCCTTCTTTGCCAAAACTCAGAAACTTCATCACACAATGCAGCAGCAACAATAGGCATTATAAAGGTTTAGCTTTGATATATTTTTCTCCACTCTTTTTTCTTCTATATACTTTTCATCTTCCTGATTAGACTGATCCTTGCAGTCATTAATTGGACATTTTGATCTGGATCCAAATCATGTCTTTGATATTGTAAGTTGTCACTATTTACCTTATTTGTACTTAGTTTTCTGTACAGCCTGTGTTTTCTTTTTGGACAATGCTTGGATCCTGATGCATCAGGAGGAACTGTTTGTGTTTGCTTCAACTTTTTTTATTTTATATTTTAATTGTGGACAGGTGTCCACTACTAGATGAGTCACATCTCCATATAAGGAGGAGCTCCTCCTGATCCTGATGCATCAGGAGCCAAGTATTGTCTTTTTCTATGCTTTTACTAAGAATTTGATGTTCTATGATTCACTATTTTCTCTTCAATACTTTTCTTCGGTTAGGTTTTGGAGTACTTTGAACTTCAGCCAGATAGTAATGTATTTTTGGAGCTGATACCAATTTTTCCGAAGGTAAGGATATTCTATTTACCAACTTAAACTAGCATGCTATATTTTGATAATTTTGATTTAACTCACTACTTCATCATCTTTTGCAGTCTCATGCTTCACAAATCCTTGGTTTTAAATTTCAATATTATCAGCGTTTGGAAGTAAATAGTCCGGTGCCATTTGGACTTTATAAGCTTACAGCTTTGTTGGTGAAGGAGGAATTTATTGATCTTGATAGCATGTGAGTTTTCCTTTGGTGATTTTTGTATTTGTTGGGATTTTTAGTTGAGTTTAATTATTTTGATTCAATCATGGATAATGTTTCCTCTTGGAACGGATGAAGTTGAAAGGGCAATGTCATTGCCCATCATGTGGGAGCATTGACTTAGCACCCACAAGCATGTGTTTAGTTAGGTAAGCGCAAGGGCAGACTAGTGTGCTGTATATTCTTAGATCATCATGGATAGTACAAGATTCATGGGTTTCTGTGGTGCTGCTATGGGCCATTTGTGACTATCTTGGTGTAGCTTGGATTCAGCCTTACTCATAATCACATCGTTAGCTGAGATGCAGGGTAATTTCTATTGAAAGGCTAGTGACTATTAAATTTCATAGTCTGCCGGCAATCACTATGTTTATCTAGCAACCACACTTATGGGTGAGTCTGTGTGCCTTGTCATGGGCTGTTTCATAGTGCTTAAGTACAGTAGCTGGTAAGCTTAAAGTATGGCTTGCAAATATAGAGTCCTTGGGGAGTGGTGAGACACATCTACAGATGCTAGTGATGCACTCCTAAGGTTAGGGATCAATGACTCTAATATTGAGACACATCTTGCTTAGGGATCAATGACTCTAATATTGAGGGAGTGTGGTGCTAACTTGAACTTGATTTTGGTAATTGTGTGCATGATGCACTCCTAAGGTGCGTAAACTGTGTTTACAGTTTTTTGATTGAAACCTTAACAATGATCAAACCTAAGGGTGTGACAAGTTCTGGTACTATGCTTGAATACAGTGAGGCAATTGCATAATAGCATGAGTGCAAGATTTATAATGAATATTTCTTAGTGGTAAATACTGGATGGAGCTACAGGAGGATTAAATTACATGTAAACCACTGTCGAGTCTGGAATTAGTTCTTGTTTATATCTTTGACATCTTTTAATTGTGGTTGGTTAATTTATATATGTTTTCTTATCATTTTTATATGTGCTGTTATGCTGTTCATTATCTGCCCATGTATTCAGTTTCCTTGATGATCTGAATTAGAGTTCTATTTGTGCTGGGCCTCCTGGTGATTTTTTTCATTAATGTCTTTGACAGATATGCTCATCTACTTCCCAAGGATGATGAAGCATTTGAACATTATAGTGCTTTCTCTTCCAAGCGACTTGATGAGGTATAACTTTATTATCTGTATAAAATATGGGTTATAACTTTGTTATCTGATTTGTAACATCTGTTATTGCGGGAGTTTTTCTGCATGGTTACTAATGTTTGAGGCGACAACTTATTTCCATTGCATATGCTATGTTTCAATTGTATGTTATGTGATGTGTAACATCTGTTATCTTGGGAGTTTTTCTGCATGGTTACTAATGTATGAGGCTACAACTTATTTCCATTGCACATGCTATGTTTCAGTTGTATGTTATGTGCTTCCCTTTCCCAGCCTATGGATTTTAGGGCATTGGTGGACAAGAAAATTGTGTATATTGTGTCAGGTGGATGCTATGTTATTTGATCATACCTGATTTTTCTGTAGAGAGCGTTTCAAGTATATTTCTTTTAGTTATGGTAGCGGCTTTACTTGCTTACGCCTTCAAAGTCTGTTTACTCTTATATGAAAGGCTATGCTTTCCATTTTTACTTGTATATCTGCTAATATTTGCAGGCTAACAAAATTGGTAAAATAAATCTTGCTGCTACTGGGAAGGATCTCATGGATGATGAGAAACAAGGAGACGTGACAATAGACCTCTTTGCCGCTTTAGACATGGAAACAGAGGCAGTTGGTGAGCGGTCTACAGAGTGTGAAAATAATCAAACTTTGGGCTTGCTCACTGGTTTTCTTTCTGTAAATGACTGGTATGTTTGCTTGTACTTGGGATCTTCTGGTTCCCAGCCTTTCCCCCTTAATGATTTCTGAGTTCTGTACTTATTTCTTCGTTTCTTGTTTACACTGGTTATTACTCTATAAGTGATTGCTGCTTGCTTAAATTGGTAATAGAGCTCTTGAACTGGTTGCTTTCATGTATGCACTGTCCTTTTTTGAGCCAGTTCTTTGTCTGTTATGCGGTCTTACCCTACAATATTATCTTTCCAGTTATATTATTTCTTTGATGAAATTCGTTTATGAACTAAAGGTCCTTGGCTGCCTTCTTGATGATCATTCTAAATTTTTGTCATGTCAAAATTCTGTAAATGTATGGTTTACTATGTTTGCAACAATGATGGTGATCTGTTGAACCATGTTGTACTTATTTGATTTTGTTAACCTAGATGCTTTCAATTGACTGGAATTTCACAACACCAGGGCTTGGGAATTATGTGAAAAGGCTAGAATGGTTTATACTTGTCCTAACCAATTCTTTGTCAGCTGTCTGCATGAAGATTGGTATTTGATTTTTGTTTGTCATGCATATATACAATCAGAGGTGGAAGTGTTCAAGTTCGTTTCAAAATATAATGAATTCAGCTTGTTTGAAGTTTTGAACTGATGTTCAGTTTTGTGCAATAGCCTTTATTCTGTGTAGATTTTAAAGATCTCATTTGTTATTGAATTTCCGCTCATCAGGTACCATGCACATTTGCTATTTGAGCGTCTCTCACCTCTACATCCTGTTGAACATATTCAAATCTGTAATAGCTTGTTCAGGTAAATCTAATATATTTTATTCACTCTTCTTTTGTTTTATACTATGAGCTACTTGTGACTTGACCGAATGTGCTCTCATAGACATGCATGCACAAACTAAGTGCAGATGGGTGGCTGATTGTGCATGGTTGTTTTTGAGTGCATTTGAAGAGTTTTAACTTGGCTTTCTCTAGCCGCCTCCTTTTGCGCATGCCCATTCTCAGCTTTGGCAGGGGTAGGGCATCTACTTTTTCTTTCTAATAATTATTCGATATTTGTGTCCAGGCTCATTGAAAAAACAATCTCTTCTGCATATGACACTGTTCGCCGAGCACATCTCCTAAGTTTTGGGTCTTCCTCAGGAACCAGTGTTGATGTAATTCATACAGAAAATTCGTCAAGACATGGATCATTTGTTGACCTTCCCAAAGAACTTTTTCAGATGCTTGCTTGTGCTGGACCCTATCTTTATCGCGATACTTTGTTGCTGCAGAAGGTGCAAATTTTATATCTTATCTTCATGTATATTTTTTTTTTTCTTTTTGAGATTTTATCTCCTTATAACTTAAGGATTGACTGATTCTATCTCATTTTTGGTGTAGGTATGTAGAGTATTGAGAGGTTATTACTCGTCTGCACTTGATCTTGTAAGCAGTGGTGAACGAGTCGTGGATCCCAGTTATGTTTTTGTCGGGAATCCTCGTCTGCACCTTAAGGAAGCAAAGTCAAGGATAGAGGAAGCCTTGGGAACATGTCTACTTCCTTCTTTACAATTGGTACCTGCAAATCCAGCCGTTGGACAGGAGATCTGGGAAGTGATGAGTCTACTCCCCTATGAGGTTGGCCTTGCATCAAAGATATTTGATTCTTCACTTTTGAGAATTTATTTTGTATGGTAGACACTCTTGCTAGATAAATCTCGTCTGCTTAGGTGCGGTATCGTTTATATGGTGAGTGGGAGAAAGAAGATGAACGCATTCCTATGGTTTTAGCCGCAAGGCAAACAGCCAAGGTACAACAAATATTTTCTTCTTGAGTCTTCCCTGCTTTCTGAATATGCCTGGATTTACACTTTTTTCATTGTTGTATGTTGCATGCTTAATGCCCTAAAAGCATCACTGATATGTCTTTTATTTTTCCTCTTTATAGTTGGACACTAGAAGAATTTTGAAACGCCTTGCAAAAGAAAATTTGAAGCAGCTAGGTCGGATGGTTGCAAAGTTAGCTCATGCAAATCCAATGACTGTACTTAGAACAATTGTTCATCAGGTCTTGCCTTATTAGTGATTATACTTTCACTTTGTCTTTTGGAATCTTTGATATTTTGTTTTTTGTATTTTAGTGTTTGTGCACAAGCAATTGTTAATCTATTGATATTATGTGCAGATTGAGGCATACAGAGATATGATTACTCCTGTTGTAGATGCATTTAAGTATTTGACTCAGGTGTGAATTTCTATTTTGTTGTGTTAAATTTTTTTTCTTCATCTTTCTCTTTCCCTTCTATGACTACTGTTAAGACTGTTGATTTGAATGGGTGTAATCGGGTTGTATACCAGCTATCTGTTTTGTCCCTCCTGTTATCTTACTCAAAATGTTGTCCTCCGTCGTTGTAGTTGATTATGAGACAACCTGTGGTTTTGTAGGACAATTTGTATAAATTTTCTATGTTGGGCACATTAGGATACAGCACTGGTATCCGTGTGTGTCCATCTGTATCCAACTTTTATACATTTTTTGTCAAAATTACTTATATTTGGTTACCATTTTAAAAATTATTTTGACACTGTTCATAAGCTCTTGATTGACAGTGAAACAGCTTTGACACGTCTTCATACTAGTGAATTTTTTGTCACTGTATACGAGGCGGTGGAGGCCTATATTTTGGTCTATGTGTTCTACCTAAAAGATTATGTATGACGATTCCATGGCCAGGCATCCTCTTAACTGATCTTTAATCAAGCTTTTGATGGAAATTTTCTCTGCTCCTTGTAAACACCATATAGGAGTAGTTATTGTACTACGTCGTCGTTATAGTTACCTTTTTGTGTTCTGAAAGACCACTTAGTGGAATTTAGAATTAGTTATGCTTAACATTTGGTGCTTAAGAATTACCAGGAAGATACTTGGCTGGAATAAAGTTCTGTTGTGATTTTATGTAGTAGTAGTCGTAGCCAGTAATTTAATCAATAATCTTTTAGAGTCTTAAGTAGGATCCTTGGAAATTACAATGAGTGTTTTTTTTTCCTTCTCCAGATTTGGCCTTCTGGAGAGATGGTTTTCAAGTTTAATGCCCTAAGGATGATATTCGGTGATCTTAACTTTTGTGGTTGGTTCTCCGTTTTCCAGCATGATATTCTAGTGCATTTCTTGAGACTTTATACTCCAGCATGAGGCACCTTTCTTTGCAGAATAGCTTTCACTCTATTTTGCTACTTTATGATGTTGCTTCTTGGATTTGGCTTTCGTGTGTGGATGTTATATAAATGTTATATACATATTTTTATGCCCATGCTTTCTTTGCTAATATTTTTATATGCGTGTTTCTGTCCAGCTGGAGTATGACGTTTTGGAATATGTTGTGATTGAGCGTCTTGCACAAGGAGGGCGTGATAAGCTAAAAGAGGATGGCCTTAACGTGTCAGACTGGCTTCAATCTTTGGCTTCATTTTGGGGTCACTTGTATGTCTTTTTCGTCTTATGGCTTCTATATGTATTTTTGATACGCTTATTTGGAATTACCATATTTGTTTATGCCATATAGTAGTTGATATGCATTGTCCTTAGTTGATTGCTTATTTTGGGTTTGTACGATTCGGTTACTCTCTTGAGCTTTATTTGTTTATTTTTGTTCATCCCTTTCCTTTTCCCCTTTTGACTTTTTGGCATTTATTTGAGTCATTCTGCATGTTTGCACCATTATACAAAGTCTAGATATATACTTGGATTCTTCACTTCAGTTTCCGGGTTGCAGATTAGCCTGGGATTGGGGAAACTATTGAGGAGTAAAGCTTTGCTAAGAAAATGGCTTTGGAGATGCCATTTGGAGAAGAAATGTTTATGGTATTCAGTGGTCAGAAGCATATATGGAATAGGCCAGGCTGGGATTCCAAGCTGGTGGAAAGAGGACCAAGTCGGAATCCATGGAAAGATATTTTTTCAAGTACTCCATCCTTTTTTCTCATGTTGCGAGTTTGGTGCTGGTAATGGTTTAAGGGTAAGTTTCTGGAAGGATCTCTGGGTAGGGGAAAAGCTTTGCTAAGAAAACGGCTTTGGAGGTTCCATTTGGAGGAGAAAGCTTTATGGTATTCAGTGGTCAGAAGCAAATATGGGATAGGCCAGGCTGGGATACCAAGCTGGTGGAAAGAGGATCAAGTTGGAATCCATGGAAAGATATTTTTCAAGTACTCCATCCTTTTTTTATCGTGTTGCGAGTTTGGTGCTGGTAATGGTTTAAGGGTAAGTTTCTGGAAGGATCTCTGGGTAGGGGAAAGAGAACTCTGGGAAGCCTATTTCAAATACTGTTGCACTTGACATTAAAAGATTAAAACATTTCCAGCCTTGTGATTTGTTTTACTTCTCCATATAGTTGGGACTTTGGTTTCAGGAGAAATCTGAATGAGGCAGAGGTGGAGGGGGCTATCTGCATTACTGCTGTTAGAAAGTGTGCACCTTTCACAAACTAGACTAGATTCTTGGAAATGAATGTTAGATCCTGAGGAGAATTTTGTGCAAGTACTTTGTCAGATTTCTTTATGACAAGCCTGAACATCTTTCCTTTCAGCCTTATTGGCAGTTTTAGAAAGCAATGGTCCCATCAAAAGAGAAAATTTTGGCGTGGCCTGTGGTGTATGGTTAGTCAATATTTGCGATATGGTTCAGAGGAGGAGGCCTAATTTTTGTTTTTCTCCTCAATGGTGTGTTATCTGTGAAGGAGGTGGGGAAAGTGCCAATCACATGTTTTTTCACTGCCCGCCTTTTATTACTTTAAGTCTATGATGGAGGTTGTTTGGGGAAATAACTTTTGAGTTGGTTTGTCCCGAGAGATTGTTATTCCTTACTGTATGAAAAGCACAAAGTGGCTGGGAGGGGTAAAAAAGCTAAAGTGATTGGGGTTTGTATTGTGTTAGCTGTAATGTGGGTGGTTTTTTGGGGACAAAATAGAAGAATCTTTGAAATTATTGAAGGAGTGGGATCGGGGGAGCTCTGGGAGAAAAAGCAAAGTTTTCGGTCTTTCTTTTGGCCTTCAGTTCCAGTGGAATTCAAGGAGCTTTCATTTCATTCTATCTATTTAGATTGGAAGGCAACTGTGAGTTGATGGTTAGAGTTGTTAAACTCGGGTCTGTGGTTTAGTTGTAATTGTCTCACGTTGTAGCTTCTATTTGATCATTCTTGTTGAAATAAGAGTTTTTTTCGTTTCACCTGTTTTGCTGTCGACTGCTTGACCGCAGATTGTAATTTCCTTTTCATTAATAAAAATTTGTTTCTTCTCTGAAAAAACAAGGCTGTATGAATGGAGCTAGGAAATTTGTGGACATTGAAAGGGAGACTTTAATTGATGGTCAGAAAATGTTACATTCTAGATTGTCTGAATAGACAAAATAGATTCAACAGATGATGCTTGATTCCTTTTTTCTCTTTCATAGTGATGTTTTGTCCATCTTTCCATGGTGTATGGGTGATATAATTTCTAATCACTGATCTGAGGACATAGAATTCTTTTTGCATAATTTAGGATAGCAATATGTTTATTTTGCATTTGAGATACTATTCATAGTCGCTTAAGGACGTCTTTTATTTATTTTTCAATTTATGTATTTTCGTCAGAATTGTGTCAAGTTATTCTTAACTGTCACTTTGGTATGTAAATTTTTTGTTTCTTTTCTTGATTTATCTCTGTTGAGTTTGATAATTTCTCCTTTTTAGTTGCTTCTGAATTTATAAATGAACATTGATAGATTTAGGTGAACAATGTTTAATTGGATTGGTTGTTCTTTTTATTTTCCCTTTGGTTTTATGATTGTTGTTAATTTATTAAAATTTTAATTTCTTCCTGTTTTTTCTTTTTAGAGTCAAGTTTGTAATCTTTTAGCTTTTAAGAAAGCTGACCACCTCAGTTTTCTATTTTCTTAGGTGTAAGAAATACCCATCTATGGAATTGAGGGGCCTTTTCCAGTATCTTGTGAATCAACTGAAAAAGGGCCAAGGAATTGAGCTGGTTCTCCTTCAGGTATTTTCAAGGTTCAATGGTTATGCCTGCTATTCATATGATTTGTCCTCAAGCTTTGATAAGATTGAATTATATTTCTATGATTATATCAGGAGCTTATTCAGCAAATGGCAAATGTCCATTACACCGAGAATCTGACTGAGGATCAGCTGGATGCCATGGCAGGCAGTGAGACTCTTCGTTATCAGGCAACTTCTTTTGGTGTTACTCGCAATAACAAGGTGCCTTGTAATGTTTGATTATTTTCTGTCATTCAAGTAGGCAAGTAGAATAATCTCTTAGATGTTATTTTATCAATATTTGATATCTTCTGAATGATTAAAATAGTATGTTTTAATCTTACAATGTTGCTTAAGTTGTTAAGTTTAAAGCAGTAATGCATGTTTTGGATTTTGAGTTGCCTAACTTTGAAGATGTTAATGTTGATTTTAATAATGTTACAGGCATTAATCAAGTCCACTAACAGGCTAAGGGACTCACTGCTCCCCAAGGATGAATCGAAGCTGGCAATACCCCTTTTGTTACTTCTTGCTCAGCATCGTTCTGTGTAAGCTGTAGAGCTTATTTGCTTTCATTTGTTATTTGATATCCATCATTATATTTCTATATGATTCTTTTCAAGAAACATTTATGTTTGTTTGTTCCAAAGATGATTGGTTGCAAGGTGTCTTGAAGTTTTTTATGGGCTGGTTCATTCTGTAGGTAGACATGTTCTGTAGTCTTTTTTTTTTCTTTTTTCTTGGTTTGGGTGTGTATTAAGAGGAACAGCCAATGGCATTTATCAGTCCTTTTAGGGGATTTATGCAATGCTTCTAATGTCCTGATAAAGCATCTGTCTTTTGTGTTCAGCATGAAACAATTTTGATTCTGTGGATGAACCATGGGGGCACTGTTTTATCTGAGGCAAGCTCAGTTATGTACTGACGAGATTTGTATATTCTCTGCAGGGTCATAATAGATGCTGATGCACCTTACATTAAGATGGTTAGCGAGCAGTTTGATAGGTGTCATGGAACTCTCCTTCAATACGTGGAATTTCTTTGCAGTGCTGTGACACCAACATCAGCATATGCTCAGCTAATTCCTTCGCTTGATGATCTTGTCCATCAATACCACCTTGATCCTGAGGTCTCTCTCTCTCTCTCTCTCTCTCTCCCCGTTAAGTGCTTTGAATATCTAGTTATTTTAATTATTTTCTTCCATCTGTACTTAATCACAGCACCTAATTTGTAAATTCTCATAATGGTGAACTTTGTATCTATTTATGGTTAAGTGTTTTTTTTATCTCAAAAGTTATGTCTACCTCAGTGGCTTACAGCTTTCACATAACATAAATTGTGAACCTGAATAGTCTGTTAATTGTATTTACTCCATGACATAGGTTGCTTTCTTAATTTATCGCCCTGTAATGAGGCTCTTCAAGTGCCGTGGGAGTTCCGATGTCTTCTGGCCTCTAGACAATAGTGACACTCAGGGTATCACCTCTGCAAATTCAGAGTCTGAAGCTGCAGAGCATTCTGGAAATTTGGTTCTGGATGTTGGCTCTCCATCGAAGCCCGTAACGTAATTTTTCTAAAGAGTACCGTCTGGTTTATTGCATTTAGACATCTCTTGATGTGAAGCTTATTCTTGTCTAGTTACTTTTGACATACCCTTTTTTCTAATTGTGTTGCGTTTCTTTGCTGTTTTTGTCTAATTGTATTAGGTGGTTGGATCTTCTTAATACTGTTAAAACGATGTTGCCTCCAAAAGCCTGGAATAGCCTCTCCCCTGATCTCTATGCGACATTTTGGGGTCTCACGCTCTATGATCTTTATGTCCCTAGAAATTGTTACGAGTCTGAAATTGCGAAACAGCATGCTGCTCTTAAAGCTCTGGAAGAGCTTTCTGATAATTCAAGTTCAGCAATAACCAAAAGGAAGAAAGACAAGGAAAGAATTCAAGAATCCCTAGATCGCTTGACTAGCGAACTCCGAAAGCACGAGGAAAATGTTGCATCTGTTCGTAAACGTTTATCTCGGGAGAAGGACAAATGGTTGAGTTCTTGCCCTGATACTTTGAAGATCAACGTGGAGTTCCTTCAGCGATGTATATTTCCACGCTGTACTTTCAGTATGCCAGATGCTGTCTATTGTGCCATGTTTGTGCACACTCTTCATTCCCTGGGGACACCATTTTTTAACACAGTCAACCACATTGATATTCTCATTTGTAGAACCTTACAGCCTATGATATGCTGCTGTACTGAGTATGAAGTAGGTAGATTTGGGAAGTTTCTGCAGGAGACGTTGAAGATTGCATACTATTGGAAGGTGAGACGACTTTATGTTTTTTGGTGGTTTAGTTTTTTTTAATCCAATCATACATTCAATCACACTGATCATACAAGTCCTGGACATATAAGAGGGTCTAATGGGCTTTTGAAACTGCTATACTCTTTCCCCATTTTTTGATTGTTCTTGCTGAACCATGCTTTTTTCCAGAAGGATGAATCTATTTATGAACGCGAATGTGGAAACATGCCTGGCTTTGCTGTATATTATAGACATCCAAATAGCCAGCGAGTTGCCTATTTCCAGTTCATGAAGGTGGGTCCATGGCCTTTTATGTCTAAAATTAACTTCTGCTATACCAGAAGTCACTAAGCTCAAACTGAATACTACAGGTCTTAATGTAGAGGTCTTTTAGTTTTCTTTAAAGGATTCAGCTAAATCTTGTCCTCCCAATTAGTTATTCTGTTTCTCTAATCTTTTGTTTATGTATAAACATCTGTTTTATCCGTGTACTCTGCGTTTCAAGTTTCAACTGTATAGTTCAGTTGGACACTTGAACCTTTCCAAAGGAAGGGTACTTCATGATTGATCTTATAACCTCAACTATTCCATGGCCATTTCATCCATGTCATGGAGCTCTTGCTTGGACAGACTTTCAATTTTAAAATCGTTTAGGGCATGTTTGATAACCATTTGTTTTTAGTGTTTAGTTTTAGTTTTAATTTTTTTGTTAGAGGGAGTGGGAAATATAAGGCAGAAGAGAGAGATGAATAAGGGTGGATGAATGGTTGTGGGAAGGAGGATGTGGAAGAAACGTAAATGGCACACAAAATGAAAACTAAAAACTAAATCTGAAAACAATTTTACGTAAGTTTCTTTTCTTTCTAGTTTTTGTTTCATACATTCCCCTTCGTTTCTATATCCTTCCTCCCATCAACCTTGCTTCACCCTTGATTTCCCTTTCCCCCATATACTTTCCCTCTATCCCTAGCAAGAAAAGTGAAAACTAAAAACCAAAAACAAAATTGTTTTCAGTGTCTGATGTCTTCATTCTTTTAACTTTCTTATAGGTTCACTGGAAGTGGAGTCAAAGGATTACAAAGTTATTGATTCAGTGTCTGGAATCAACTGAGTACATGGAAATTCGTAACGCACTCATACTGTTGTCAAAAATTTCAAGTGTTTTTCCAGTTACCCGAAAGACGGGTGTAAATCTTGAAAAACGGGTGAGAACTATTTTGAATAGTAATTTTTATTTAGAATTTCACTGGAATCATTATGCGCATCTTCCTTTTGACACCTCCCTTGCAGGTTTCCAAGATAAAGGCTGATGAGAGAGAGGACCTTAAGGTGTTGGCAACTGGTGTTGCTGCTGCTTTGGCTGCTAGAAAGGTTTGTCTTAAATTTTGGAGCTTGCTTTTCAGCTCAGATATGAAGGTATTTAATTGTTTTTATCTTTCCCATTTGCAGTCTTCATGGATTACAGATGAAGAATTTGGTAATGGATATCTTGAATTAAAGTCTGCACCACTTGCTTCAAAGTCTTCGGCTGGTAATTCAGCAGCCACACACAGTGGTTCTACCATTAATATTTCTCAATCTGAACCTATAGGAGGAAAAGTGGGAGCCCTTCCCTCCCAACACCCAGAATCATCAAACTCAGTCAAAGACCAGATTTTAAAAACCAAAACCTCAGATGGGAGGTTGGAAAGAGTAGAAAGTATCTCAACTGTAAAATCTGATCAAGGGCATCTAAAACTTAAAGTTGGCTCATTGGTGAGTGGCTCCGATGGTCAGTCACTGATGTCCTCACCTGCTTTACAATCTGGAACATCAAGATCTATGGAAAATAAAAAACAAGTGAATGAATCCTCGAATAGAACCTCAGATGAAAACATGGGAAAAGCTGCCCCAAAGAACTCTTCTGAATCCGAGGTATTATGTTGACCAAGAAAAAAGAACTTTTCTGTTTAACTTTTGTATCATTGGACATGCTTCATTCCATTCAAGCTGTAGCGTAATTAACAGCGGGATGACCACTTTTATTGGAAGAAACTAAGGGTATGGTGGCAAAATGCATTCTGCACTCGTGTGGATGTGTAGGAGACAAGCATTTTTAATTTAGTCTTATTTTCATTTCCTTCATTTAATCCTCCTCGACATCATTTTTGTCATGTTCACTAAATCAATAAACGATATCAAAGTAGTATGTGGTATTTTGCATATGGGTGATGGAGAAGAATGATATTGAAAATACTTGTTAAACACTCGAGGCTGAAATCACCCCACAGAAGTTTGTAGGGTTCTGGAGTAGTCCGAAGCTCCAGAATTAAACTTAGATGCAACTGATAAAAGTCAGATGTTCTAATGATCTATGTAGTTTGTTTTTATATTGATCATTAGAGCATCTGCAATCATGTTGTATCCCTTCTACGGACCAAAACATCTACTACTTGAGTTTGGGATGAATGTTGACCTACAATCTCACTCTGTTGTGGTGCTTCTTGCAATTTTCTTTCCAAAGCCTGGTGCCTATTCCTGAACCCTGATGTTCACGAATATGGTATGTAAGTTTTTATGGCCAAAAGATAAAGAGCTAAATCTAATTTTTTAATGGTTATAAGAATGATATAGTTCCGTGGAATTAGTATCTCTGTTTGTCCCTGTTGGGCATTTCATTATGATGTGGTCAGTCATTTTCTTGCTATTGTCTTTTATCATCTTGCTTTTCTTTATTTTTTTCCTTAAAATCTGTTTTCCATTTGTTAACAGTTGAGAGCCCAAGCAAAACGGTCAGGTCCTGCTGGATCACTTGCTAAGCCACCGAAACAGGATCTTGCAAAAGATGATGGTAGATCTGGAAAAGGAATTGGCAGAGATGTCTTGTGTCATGCATCAGCTGTGTCTACAAATGTTTCTCCTGCCATCGCAGCAAACGGTAATACAGTTTCAGCATCAGCTAAAGGTTCATTTGCGAAGACATCAGTAGAAATTCATGGTATTGATTCAAAGGTGGATGTTGGAGCTGCAAAGGCTTCCAATACAAGGGTTTCTGCTCCGAAGGAAGATGGTCCTGAAACTTCTGATGCACTGAGGCCCCATTCCTCTCGACTTGTTCATTCTCCTAGGCATGATAATTCTGCTAGTGCTTCAAAGTCTAGTGATAAGCTGCAAAAGAGAACCAGTCCTGCTGAAGAAACTGACAGACAAAGTAAACGGCGGAAAGGGGAAACTGAAATGAGGGATTTTGAGGGCGAAGCTCGATTGTCTGACCGAGAGAGGTCTGTTGATGCTCGACTGTTGGATCTTGACAAATCAGGAACTGATGATCAAAGTGTTTATAAGGCCACTGATAAGCCTTCAGATCGGTCCAAAGATAAGGGCAGTGAAAGACATGACAAGGATTACAGGGAAAGGTTGGACCGTCCTGATAAGTCACGTGGAGACGATTTAGGTGAGAGATCCAGGGACAGGTCAATGGAGAGACATGGAAGGGAGCATTCAGTGGAGAAAGTTCAAGAGAGGGGTATGGATAGGAGTGTGGATAGACTTTCTGACAAATCTAAGGATGACAGAGGTAAAGTAAGGTACAATGATATATCAACGGAAAAATCTCATGTTGATGAACGGTATCATGGGCAAAGCTTACCTCCGCCACCACCCTTACCTCCTCACATGGTTCCGCATTCAGTTAGTTCTGGAAGAAGAGATGAAGATGCAGATAGAAGGTTTGGGACCACAAGGCATACTCAAAGGCTTTCTCCGAGACATGATGAGAAGGAGCGTAGACGATCTGAAGATAATTCTTTAATTTCACAAGATGATTCAAAACGTAGAAGAGAAGATGATTTTAGAGATAGAAAGCGCGAAGATCGTGAGGGGCTGTCAATAAAGGTATGTGTATCAGCACTAGTTTATATTTTCATTTGGGGAACTTCCTTGCAATATGTCATATTAAGTGGTTCCTTATTCAGGCATTGTTAACTGGTCCCTTTTCATTCTAATTAGAACAGCGTATGTTGGTAATGATGCCTGAAATAAATGTGATTAGTAATATCTTGGTTTATAGAAGTGTTTTGGTAATAGTCGAAAAAACATGTGCTTACGCCTCATATATTTCATGGGGTTGGCCAAAAGGCCTGGCTATTCATGAGTTGTGCAAGTTTACTAGTGTGTGGGACAATCATCTGTAGTAGCTTCACTATCATAGCAGGGGCTCTGTAACGTTCAGAGCTTTTTACATGGCACTATTCTTCTTCAATAGGGATTTTATGCCCAGATAAGCTTCAGTATGCACATTGAGAAATAAACTTTCTATTCTTTCACCATGTCAAGTTGTGTACACATCCGCCACTTCTTCACGAGCTTAATAGGTCTATTATCAGTTACTTATCAGTCTTTTTTTTTATTTGTTTGCATTCCACGTCCACTATTAATTTCTCAATGTCCCAGGCTTTTTATGATTCGCTGCTTAGTAAATATCATGAGTGCACCTGTCAGAGAGGGGTTTAAATTTTATCCCTGTCAGAGAGGGGTTTAAATTTTATCTTTCCAATGCATTTATTGAGCTCAAACTTCAAATGGATTTCTCATTAGTTTCATTGTATATTATGCATATGATGTTTATGCTTTAAGCTTTGCTGTATATAGGTGGAGGAGAGGGAGAGGGAGCGAGAAAGGGAGAAAGCAAACCTCTTGAAGGAGGAGACAGATGCAATTGCAGCTTCGAAGAGGCGGAAACTTAAAAGAGAGCACCCGCCTTCTGGGGAACCTGGTGAGTATTCACCAGTTCCCCCTCCACCACCTCCCCTTTCTATTAGTTTGTCCCAGTCATATGATGGAAGAGATAGGGGAGACCGGAAAGGACCCCCTGTCCAGCGTGCAGGGTACTTGGAGGAACCAAGTGTGAGGATTCATGGTAAAGAAGCAGCCAGCAAGATGACTCGTCGTGACCCTGATCCGTATCCTTCATGTCTATTTTTCATGTCATTGTGCATTGCGTTTAATAGATAATTGCTAATTGCCGACTGAATACACACATGAACATATTTATTGTCATGAAATTTTAAAAGAAAAAAAGGTGCCCAAATATGTTTACGATGAGCATTGACATGCGTATATTGTTGGTCATTTCAGTTTCAGTTGTACAATTGTGTATTGGAAATTGGGACTCCTTAACCAGGTTGCAGGATGTACGAATGGGAGGATGAGAAAAGGCAAAGAGCTGAACAAAAGAGAAGACACCGGAAGTGATGTACTGAGAGTTTTCATCATCTACATGCTCTTGCTGTAGTTCACATCACTATCAAGTCTTTTTGGTTTGTAACAAATCTGTTGTACTAAATTCTTTCATGGCCAATGGTCTTTCATCCCTTGATTGGGCAGTGATAGATTCATTCATATTCCGATGTACAATATTGTAAATTTCTTAAATGTGGCCACAGGTGTACAGAGAGTTGTTTAAGTAAAATTATTAGGTTCAAAGAAAAACTTCAGATATTTTTAGAATTCTGAACTTCAGAATTTGAAGGGAATTTAAAGAATCCCAAAATTTTTGAATGGGAATTCAGAGAAATTTTTTTCGCCAAATACTTCAGATGATGCTTGGATCGTAATGGCTATCACTATGAATGGTGGTGTTTTTTATTTATTTATTAAAATATGGCAGGCACCCTAGTTAATGTTTTCACAAAATCCTTCTGAGGTTTCAAATTATTTTCGTAAAACCCCTTTTGTTGATTTTTACTACAAAAGTTTAAGTCATAATTTTTTTAATAAAAGATAAAGTCAACCTCAAAGATTGGATTGCACATCCACTCTAGAGGTCTAATAATTGAGGACACTTTTGTCATTTTAAGAAGTTTTTTTAATTACACCAACAATTGTTGGACGGAAAATTATTGGAAGAGTTTTTGTGAGAACAAATTGAAATCTCATGGGTGTTTTAAAACCTCACGGGTTCAATCAAGAACACCAAAAATCTCAATGTGTGTCAGTGGAAATATCTCATTCTTATTTAGGTTACTGTTGCATGCTCTCTAGGGCCCCGGAAAGCAACATCTTCCTATTGATCGTGGAAAAGGGGTGTATTGATATAGTTATAGCCAACAAATTCATAATATGAAGATATATGAATACTAAAAGGGGCGTATTAACCTAGCTTACTGGTGTATTACCCTGAGTTTTATGATTTATGATTTAATTCATGAATAAAGCCATTAGACACCATGAGTTCAGATTTATGAATCCGGATTCTCCACTTTGATTTTTTATGCTAGGATTTGCTTGAGTGCAAGAATTAAAGGAGCTAAACACGTCAACACTCATTCCAAAATATGTACCCTCAAACCCCAAATTCTGAAACTTGAAGACCCCATTGTATTTTGATTCCCATGGTCATGAAGAAATTTGGTTGCTCTGGAGTCATTGACGGCATAAATTTTTTCAATGATCGCAACATCCTCCATCTTGTCACTACCGCATCTTACTTACAATCCCCATCGTTCTCGAGAAGTATTCATCAACAGACTCTTTTGGTTTCATGTGAAGAGTTTCAAAATCCCTCAAAAGTGCTTGAAGTTGTGCATGTTTCACCTTGGTTGAGCCTTGACACGTTTCTTCGTCGAATCTCAAATCTTCCTGGAAGTGTCCTTTGGAGAATGATCTCTAAAATGCAACAACCAATTGAGCAGTTGAGTCCTTAACTTATATATAAATTGAGGAATTCCTCATGCATCTGAGAAGAAAGAGAAAAGGAAAAACGGAGAGTTAAAAGCTTAAGTAAGAAGAGAGAAAAATTCTATCAGAACTCTGAGTTGTAGTATCACAAAAATAAATATAATTCCACTATCATATATTGTGGTGCTTTCAGTTTATTTTAGAGATATTTAGTTATATATCTGATCTTAGCATTAATGATATAGATAAACTCTACATCATTTAATTTTTATAAACAAACACAAAAAACACATAAAAAATGACAGTTGGTCCTATTGAATTTAATTTTGATTATTAAATTACTTTGATACCCTATTGAGTGTTTTGGGTTTTTTTTATGAAGTTTTGGGGTTGGGCTTGTTTTAAGAAATTCATGGCAGTTGTGTAATTTATAAGAAGTTAAAAGCCTCTTTATTATGTTGTAAATGGACTTTGGGTGTATTTCAAAAGTCCATTTCATATTGAATTTTTTTATAATTTGGGTCTCTATGTTGAGCATAATAATGAATCTCCCATTATTTTACAACAAGACAACCCTTTTGTGGGTTCCGGGGTTGCTTGGATCCTACGGAGCAAATCAAATTTGTAACTTGGACGAACATGGAATAGTGAACCCGCCCATGCTCATATAGATAGATATAAATATTTAATATTCAAATATAGTGGAAAGGTGATCGTTATTGCCGAAGCCTATCATCGGCATAACCGCCCATTTCTGCCACCAAGAAACGTCACTGGGAAAAGATGCTGCTGTGTCCTTTTGCTGTATGCCTCCCTATCTTCTTCCAAAGCCTCTGTTTGGTTCCTCAGATTCAGCAGGAAAACAAAAGAAAAAACAAAGATAGATTGTGTTGAGAAAGAAAGAAAGAATCATGAAGACGATGGGTGAGATTCTGAGTGCCTACTGCTCGGATGATTTCGATATGCAGCTGATAGGGAAGTTCTTGAGTTTTGCTTCAAGAGGTGACAGAGTTGGACTGAACCAGATGTTGATCAAAGGCATATCTCCTGATGTGCAAGACTATGACAACAGGACTGCTCTGCATCTCGCCGCAAGCGAGGGTCACACTCCCATTGTCGAGCTTCTTTTGTGCTACAAGGCAAATGTTAATCTCAAAGATCGATGGAAACGGACTGTAAGAACAACCAATAACTCATGTCACATTTAACTTCTCATTTGCTTTATATACCTAGGCATTCTTTTCTCAATTAGCATACTTATATCGATTTCGATCGCTTAACTTAAAGTAGCTATAACTCTTTTTTATCTCTTTATTTGGTCACATATCAAGAATATAGCATGTGATTTCAAGTCCTTCAAAATGGATATTATGCTTGTCCAAAATTCATCATATGCTTAAGGATTTTGGAGCATGCAGCAAGTTTGGCTCTTATGCTTGCCAAATTTCATCTCTAGCTCCACAAATTTAGATAGTGTCTGCAAAAGGTATCATAATTGGTTGAAATTATATGATCTTTGAGAAATCCCAGTAAATTTATATTGCTAAATGTCATTGGCAATTGTTTCCATACATCTGCTTTCCATGCTGGACATGTCTTGTCCAGGTGTTAATTGATTGGACTGACTTATCAGAAGAAAATAAATCATGTGTCAATAAAATCTGTCATGCTTTCTGCTGTATATCAATCCAAAATGTCTGAGTGGTCTATATACATAGTTACTGGTTATTATTACTCTGGTTCGTAAAGTTTACCTCATAATTGTAACTATATATACATAAATTTTTTGAACTGCTTTAATGGTTTACACTTTTAGTGATATCTTTCTGTAAGAGTCAAGAGTTCTTCTATTCATAGTTGTTTACTGTTGTTAACGATGCTACAATCTCTCCTCGCCGGTGTTCTTTGAATGACTTGTTAGGTATAATAGCTAATAATTCTACTTTCTTTTTTCCTGATGTGAAGCCCCTGACAGATGCGAGACTCTATGGACATCGAGACATATGCAGGATTCTTGAAGTAAATGGAGGCAATGACCTTACCAATGATCAATTCGTAAGTGAAATATCATTATAGAACACACAGATGTACAGTGAAAAGTCCTTCGTGGGTGGAGTAAAGTGACATTTGTAGATATTCTGTTGTTGACTTCTCTTCATGCATTTTTTGCACAGACGGTTAGACATGAGCAAGAAGATTCGAATGATGTGAAGTTTGACATGTCAGAATTAAAAACAGAGCATTCATCAACCATTCAGCAGGTACACCAAAGTAAATGGGAGAGAGAGGCAGAGATCATTTTATTGCTTTCATTTACTAACCTGCAAATTTCCTATATATTCAAAGAAAAAAAAATTCAAAAATCTCACCTTTTGATGAACTTACAGATAAGGAACTAAGAAATCAAAGCAGGTATCATCTTATATATATGGTTTCTATAACCATTAAAAAAAATGATTTCTTTAAGAGAAGCAGAATTTTATTATTGTAGACTATGGCATGTGAGATATTCTTACTTCTGCGACAGTGTGTCTACCTAGCAGCTTCTCTATCTGAAATACTCTTGTTTTCTTAATTTTTCAGGGCTCATTCAGTGAATCCGAAAAGGTCAAGTGGCGTGGAACCTGGGTCGTCAAAACTGTTATAAAGAGACACATATGCAATCCTGTAAAAATGTATGCTTGATATGGACCTTTTTTTTTTTTTTTCCCCCTTTCTTGGCCTCTAGGTTTAGTTATTTGTTTAAACCAGTAAATTTAGGTTAAAACTTTGGACAGTGTTGGATAACAGTAGCTTGCTGCTTCAATCTTGGTACAGGATTCTCTCTGCTAAGGACAACACTCGCCTCCGGGAACTTAGACATCCCAATATTTTGCAATTTCTCGGTTCAATTGTGCAGCAAGAAGAGATGGTTCTGATTACTGAGTATCTACCAAAAGTACATTGTTCTATGTCCCAATCATATGTTCTTATTAGATTGTTGTTGGTGGTTTTGTTCCATCTTACATATTTGGAAAATTTTATTTGTACTTTCAAATTCTCAAAAAAATCTTTAAAAAATGTGATCTTTATCGAACAATTAAACTAAGAATGAAATGAAGGTCATCATTGTCAAATATTCTTTTCTGGATCATACATTACCATTCTGTCTGTCTGGAATTGGAGGCTAATTTTGAGAATCTTCATATCTTTCTCGTTCTTTTTAGTTTTCAAAATTTCTACTTTTGTGCTATTCTAGGGTAACCTGGAAGATATTTTGAGGCAGAGAGCTCGACTTGACGTGCATACTGCTCTACGCTATGCACTTGACATTGCTAGGTAACTGATTTTGGTGCTGTTCAGTAATTGGATTTGACATGTGAAGGAGTTCGTGTCCCTTCCATGTATCAGAATTATTTCTATGCAATGTTCAATACACATGCGTACTACGAAGCATAATAATATTATTTGTATTGTTAGTATTGGAAATATTTTAACTCCTACTCCTAAAGAGTCTTTCCAAATCATTCTCCTCCTCTCTTAATCACACTGATGATGACTCATATACTTCGTAATTCAGTACTTGCTCTTCAGAATGCTCGTCTTGTAGCGTACATGCTGAGTATTAAGTTTCCAGAATTGTATCCCATCTGCACTCTACACGCTTCTAATTCATACACATGTTTGTGACAAATTTTTTAGAAGTACTTATCATATGAAAAAAGGTGCTTTTAGATTTTGACATGTAAAAGTATTTGCAGGGGAATGAACTATCTTCATGAGCACAAGCCCTGCCCTATAGTTCACAACCATTTGGATACCAGGTAGGCCCTATCCAAGAGAGAACATCTCTCTCTCTCTCTCTCTCTCTCTCTCTCTCTCTCTCTCTCTCTCCCCCCTTAGTTTCTGTAAATTCCTAATTCTCTAAACCGTTTTTGAGAATCCAATTTGCAATATTAAAGACAAAAATTCAATAGGCTAATGCCTTCAAAGGGTTATTTGTTCTCTTGGTCTGTTACTATTATTAATCATATATGCTTCAAGAAACCTTCCATCCCATATGATACTGAAACTAATATTGTTTTTTCCACTTCCGAGCAGAAACTTGTTGCAGGATGAAGGCGGACACTTGAAGATCGGCGAGTATTGGGTTCAAATGCTGTATGAGCAAATTAACCCAGATCAAAATGGTTGTACATGAACATCAAATTCCTTTTGACTTGGTTTTGAAAATCTCTGTTGTCCTTCTAATCAATTTCTTTTCACAGGGAAAAGAAGTGGCAATCCCGGTAACAGTACCAACATATTAGATGGCACCAAGAAAGATATTCGTACATTTGGATTCATATATTATCAGGTACATGTTTTTGTTTGGATTTGGTAATTTACTTGACATGACGTTCTTTTGAAGCTGTTTGCAGTAAAATCTTCCCGTAATCCAAACAAATCCATACCTCAGTAGTTAAGTTGAACGGGCCATATTGACAACTACCTTACATCCATGTAACTTGTAGAATTTTTAATAAGTTGAAGTACGTTGGGAATTCATCTTGAGAGTGTGTTATTTGATATGCAATGTTTTATCCATTTCATATCTGTTCAAATTTTTGAGGCAACTGGTAGTTTAGGTTTTCTCAAAGCAATTTTAACATCATTTCAAGTTTAATGTAATCTACAGATGCTAGAAGGAAATCACTTCATGACCGACACGAACTCTGACTTCATCCATCAGGAACCGGTCGATTTTAAGCCGAAATTCCACTTAAGTCGATGTTCATACAGAATTCAACAGTAAGTGTGGAATTCTTCTGATCTATTCCATCTAACTTTATTCTTATGAAAAATATAATTTGTAGTTCAATTTTTTAAAAGGGTGTGAAGCAGCAGTTTTGCTGCATTCTGTCATTTTAAACTAGGATTAAAACCTTACGTTTTCATCCAACGTTGGAGATCTGCTGTTTCTCCTTTTCATAGAGAATTCTAGTTTAGGCAGATTGATTGGAAGATTTGCATCAAACATGTTGACAATCCTAAATCATAGGTAACAAAAGTATTTTATCTTGATGATAAATCGTACCTACCGATGTTATTCAAACGGATGCTAATTATCGTGCTTATTCGATGATTACCATGAGCAGAAAAATTACTTGCTACAACTTTTGACATGTAATGTAAGTGGTTGTATATGTTTCCATTATGCAGGTTGATAGAGGGTTGTACAAGTAATGATCCTTCCGAAATACCCACATTTGAAAGTGTCATAGGAACTCTAGAAGAGGAATCAGCGTCTTTAGGGAGACCTGCATGCCCAGTTATTTGTTGAGTGCATTTTTAGGGTGTGGACTGACGGAAGGACAAGAAATTCACCAAATCGATACGACTTTCGTTTGTCATGGACAAGCCTTTGTAATTTGAATTTATGAGAGATAGTAGTAATATTGTCTTGTGATATTGAATATTATGTGTGTGTGTATATTGTGAAAACTTAGAGTTTGATATTGATGCTATAATTTGTTTGAAGGGTTCACTGGAAATACTTTGCATTTAGCTTCTTGCTTTTATATAGGGAAGATGAGACCTTTTGGTTGTACTTTTCCGATGTGGGTCTTAGGAGTTGATACTATCGACATATAAGGTGTTTAAATGAGGTGTGGTTAAGATATTTCAAATGCAGTTTTGCTCATGAATTTGCGATAATGCTAGTCTATTATCATGATAGTTGTCTTTGTTGAAGTTTTTTGGCTCACCAATATTTGTTGCAAGGGAAGAAGAAAACGAAGTTCTTTATCCTATTTTTAACGGGCTTAGTTTTCTATTCGTTTAGGATTTTGTTTCTTATTCCTAGTAAACTTGTAACCCAAGTTAGAGAAGTCATGTTAGAGAACTCAGGAGAGAGAGATCTAATATGTGGCTGAAAGTGAAAGTGTAATATTCAGAAGGAAAAAGAAAAGGGTGCAAATGTAATTAATCCACGTTGAAAAACAACTGAAACTTCCTGCCTGTAATAAGTTTTGTAATACACACGCCACTTTTCTACAATATTAATATATATCTCCTCCCTTTGCTAAAATTTATAAAAGAGATCAGCTTAGTCAAAATTACATAAATAACCCTTCTGTGCCATGATCACCTGGAACAAACAGAAACAGGCTCTTCTGCTATAGTCTCCAACAATGGCTTCTTTGACCTACACATAGACACCCTGTGCATGAACTCAGGCGCCGAGAAATCTTCAATATCATCCAAATTCAACTTCGGCTTCGCGGCCTCATGTTCAAGATTTTCCCGCCAATTCTCCATCCTTTTATTATCCTCCTCCTCCTCCTCATCATCATCATCAGCAAGTTCCCCGGACTGATCCTCAGCCGGCTGCACCCTCATGTTTCTGCCCGAAAGACGCTTGGCTGCCGAGCTGGCGGTGAGGAACAAGGCGCCCATGTCGGCTGGCGTCACGATAGAGTTGAGCCTCTTCATGGGGAACATGACGTACACTTCACCAATCTCCAAGTCTTCATCAGCATTGAGAGCTGAAAATCTTCTTCCAATATGGAGAGACTTTGTGTTTACCAGGAAGAAGTTTGGGGTCTCAAGCATGAGCTCTGCAGCTTTCATTGGTACATAGAATTGCTTGATTTCGCCGGTCGGGACGATGACTTTGGTGGCTGCTTTGCTGTTCTTGGCTATTTGGGTTGATAGGGTGCAAGAAACGTAGTTGCCCATGTCTTGAGGGGAGAGAGAGAGAGAGAGAGAGAGAGAGAGAGAGAGAGAGAGAGAGAGAATGGGTTTCTGCTATGATGAGTTTTGGTTTGAGGAGATGAAAGCCTTTTGAGGACTGACTGAGTCGAGGAATTGTGGGAGTTGAATTTTATAAGGGAATGTATGAAGAGGTCTCTCATCTGAACTAGAAATAGGATTAGAAGATTCTAAAATAATAAAGAAAATAGAAAGAAAAAAATAATATTTGAGAGAGAGAGAGAGCCAGTTGTATGTGCGGTTGACATTGTTGGTATAGTCCGCGTTGGGCCAAAAAATGTAGAAAAAAGAAAATGAGAAAATGTAGTGGAAGGTACGCTACTACATTTCCGGTTGTTTTTTTATTAGTTAGTTAATCATGAAAAGCTATATGCTTATGTCAAACATGATTGATTCAGTTGATAAGGTACCATTTGTATTGTGTGTAGTTTTATCAGTGTTTGAGTTCCGCAGTTAATAATTCTTGTTAGTGCACAATTTGTAATTTTCTATATAAATTCATATCGGTGGTAGCTGGCAGTTGGGTGTCACGCATAAATCTTTCCGATTCGAATTGTAGGTGTATCATGACGTTGGTAGTGAGAGTCGCTAATTTTCCACCTAATTTTTTTTTTCCCATAAAAAAATAAAGCTATATGCTTATAATGTGATCAATGAACAAATACTCTGTTAAATAACGTGTGGGACCCCCTCTTCATTTGTCTTTGACTTCCTCTTCTTTCTTTTTCTTTTTCCTTTTTTTTTTTTTTTTTTTTTTTTTTTTTTTTTTTTTTGAGATGGGATTAAGAGCTTATCTACAACTACTTCAATTTTATGATTCTATGTCCTTAAATCATCAAATTTTAGTCACTAAAATGTGTCAATGTACATGTGAGCTTCGTACAAGTTAAAAATGGATTTAGAGTGAATTCAGACTTGACATAAAGAAATATTGCAATATTATAAACAACAGTTGATGAGTAGTCATTATTAGAAATATATAACTGAATTATTGATAAACAAATTTGATGAGTGTAAGTAATTTGTATAATTACATGCCTGTTTGTTATTTTTTTTGTAGGAGGCATTTTTGCTCATAAGCTCTTTTATTAGAAAATTGTTGAGTTTTTGTTAAAAATTTAAATGCTTTCTAAAAAAAGCACTTGAACGTACTTCCTCAGAAAGTGTTTTTATGACTTATAAACACTTTCAAATTCTTCGACCGAACGTAGTCAGAGGCATTTTTACTTGTTAAAAAACACTTTTAGCTCGTCTAGAAGCATTCACAACCACGCAAATCTATATATCTTCCATGAATTTTTTTTATTTTATTTTTAAATTTATATCTCTTCCTTGATTGATGGATGATTCAATGAGATAATATGAATGTGACATGAACCTTTGAATGTGCAATATACGAAAACGATATGCATGAGTCAATAGTAGGGTTGCGTGACAAATCTGGTTTTAAATTTCTCTCTCTCTCTTTCTGCCGGTGGCGGTTGAACGAGTCCGTGGTGATGAAGACTCAAAGAAGAAATCGAACAAAAGGAGGGTAGGCAGCTCATCACATTCATACATTCATTTCATATGCTGCTGCTGCTGCGTCACGGGATCGTTGGTGTCACATTTCCAAAAGTATCTTTCGCATAATTTTCCCTCTCTCTCTCTCTCTCACATTAATTCTTAATATATTCTATATAATAATATTAGAGACATTTTTATTTATTTATTTATTCTGAATTGGTTGACAAAGTAGTAATTATTTATTTAAAATAGCTACTTTCCATCTCATAAAACCACCTCTCCTCTTATTGGACTACATCTCATTTTTGCTTGAACCTTTTGTGCACTCCACTGGCAGTTTGTGGAATACATATCTGTTTGTGTGTGTGTGTATGTATGCCTTCAAAATAAAAGCATAAACTCCGTACTCTTTTTGCTGCTAGATTCCCTGTTTCCTTAAAATATATTTATTTTTTGTCCCTTACGCCGCCCAAAATTTATGACGGAGCCATGAATTCTATAGGGTCAACTTTAAATAGGTTTATAATTACATTAAACTTAGTTTTTATAAGAAAATTTATTTAAGAATTCATTATAATGATTAAATTTCAATATCACAAATTTAATATCTTAGTAAGTATAATCCAAATTCTAGCAACCTAAAAATAATGAAGGAGCATCAAAAGTTGATTTTAGATGGAAGGAGAAAATCAAATAAAATCCATGGCACACGCATATAAATGACATATGAAGACATGCAAACAAATATAGATCATATTCATGTTTATTGTGAACAATGTACATTTGCGAGAAGGGTCAACAGTAAATATAGCTATAAAACAACTTGAATAACATATATAAATATAAGGTTTTCAAAATGTTGAGAAGGGTTAAGTGACCCTTGTGGGCCTTGATTGGCTCTGCCAATGCCCAAAATTTTAATTTGATTTTAGTCTTTTTTTGTCATGTAACATGTTTACTAACCAAAAGTTGGTATGAGAAGAAATAGAATTATTCCAATTTCTCTTGGCCTCATGTTTACCAACTTAAAATCAACATAGAGCAATACCCTCAAAGCCAGGAGCTGAATCAACTAGGGGAGCTAATTGATCCAATTCCAATTTCTTACTTGCCCTATTACTACGTTCCGGCTTTTCTTACTTCCTTCGTTCCAAGTATATAAACATGCCATTAATGATTTCTGTTTTTGTCAATGCGATTAATGATTTCGGTTTAATCCTTTAAACTTTTTGTTTCCAGTTAAAACAACGTGGCCAATCAGTCCACCATATTCACATACCTAAATCAACCCAAGAATCTGATCTATTGGGAAATACAAACCTAAATCAAGTGGATCCATTGGGGGATTCAGTAATAGGCACAAGATTGACGTACTGAATAGGTAAATGTGTGGCAGAGACAGCATGAACTTTATTACTTTGTTTTGTGTTTATTGGCAGAAAGTAAAGAATCTCACATCTGTCACAAAATTCATAAATGGCATTTCAAAATCTCATTACATCAGAACCTGCAAACATCAGGCAACAAAAATACCTCATTTCGACATTACTATAACTACCTCTAGTGAGTACAAAGAACGCATGCTGTTTGTATGATCTCAGAGCATCAGAATCTGCAAAAATCAACAGGCACAACCCCGATTCATCTCTGGAGCTGTTTGGAACTAAACTCCACTTTTCTGTGGATGAAAGGGCAGCATTTCCTCAAATAGCCTGAGCCAAGTTTTCCGATGCACTGGATGCTTCCAGCCTGCAAGTATGTAATGTCAGTAACACTCAATCATCAGATGCGGCCTTTTTGTTGCAGACTTTTACCTTAGGCATCAAATAAAAGGAACTCATATAGACCAAAAATAATTAGTAAACAGCATATAGACTATACAACTGTATGCATCGACCAAGCTTAGAGTCAATCAACCATAAATGCAGCCTAATAAATATCAACAGTCGCTAGATTAACTAAGGTGTAGTTCCAGGAAAGCAAGCATCCATAAACATATTTCATTCCACCCTGGACATCGATTACATTGGACCAAAGAATGGTTTCTTGTATCTTTCTAAATATATTCTCTTTAATGCCAAACAGGACTATAAATTCCATTACGCGGCGAAAGGATAGAATAATATAAGAATTGTATAGGTGTTACGCATTGCGAGATAGCAGTAAAGTTCATTAAATAGAGGTTGAGGGCTTGAGGTGGCAAGACTGGATGAATGATGATAATCCAACCAGAGTCACTTGCAGGATAACCTTGGCTCAATACCCACAGACAAGCATAGTCGGTGACATTATACAGGTCAATGTCTTTAATATGCACAAAGGAAATAGGGCCCTTTCAGCTCCCACCAAGGCATTTTCTATAATGACACAGTTAAGCCAATTTACATTTTCTATTTAGTGGGATAGAACACCAACAGGTGAGAACTTCTGATAATTTTCAGGATGCAAGTGCACCATAGAATAATTGTTGTGCACACCCATATTGATGCAGTTGTTAAAGGATGAAAGCAATATAACATAGTACAATTATGATGATAATAACAGCAATCATGATTCGTGATCATCATCCAAATGTGAGAGATATCCCAGTGGAAAAGTAATCATTAGAGTCGGTGTTTCAGATAAGTAGATAAAATGCAGTACAATAACATAAAGAAAGACATAAAATCGATAATAAGATAGATTAATATTGTTGTATGGATCTAGGAACCAATCAATTATGTAACTAGTATGGCACTGTAAAAATCATGCTTAGACAAGAAAAGCATAAAGAATAAGCAATGGGTTTCTACCTTTGAATTCCTTCTCCCACTTCCATCCTGAAAAAGCTCTCAATCTTCACAGGTGATCCCACTTCCATAGATAGATTCTCTAATAGTTTCTGTAGAATAGTTTGTAAGACACTAGTCAGCAAGTGCACCATATCGCTTGAATATGCATGTATCATTTTACCAAGGTCAAACCAACTAATATACTAAAAGTACATCATACTAACTAATAAACCTGACTAACAGTTACCGCACTCTAATTGCAATGTCAAAATATATTGAATGTGTGACCAAAATAGTATTGATTCCTCTATAAGGGAGCGTGAAGTTCAACCCACAGAAATGAAGAAATTTCGGGTGGGGAAAGGCCACTAACCTGGTCTAACCTACCACTGCTTTTTAGTATGTGTGCACGCATGAATGAAGTATTTATATATTTATGCATGGATCCATGCATTAGGCATGAAAGATAATGAACGATAACAGTTTATTCATCGTATTTATAAAAATGATGTAGTATGCATGGATTACATACAATACATGGACCCATGAATTTTTGTATATACGCTTATAAATATGACGGTTAAAAATCCATGTATTAACAAGAATTCACATATTTGACAGGCACGAATTCTCATTAAGATAGTATCCATCCACACACCAAAAAACATGTCTTTTTTCCCATATGAACATGGCCATCACAAGGAAGCCACGAACATTGAAACGGAGAAGTAGAATTATCTGCTGATCCTATGCTTAAGTCCAAAACAACATTGAAGGCTAAAAATTTTGGGTTTAGAGTTTAACATTTCTGATTTCTATTAGAAAGATTAAATGAAGTATTAAACTATAGTCTTAGACATAAGCCCAAGATTGACACCAAAAAGCTCAATAAAGGATCTAGGCTAAAAATGCACTGGGGGACAACAAAATTCTGGATAACAAATTTTATCTTCTCATTGAAATTTTTTAGAGTAGATCTTAGAGAAATTTAAATAAATTATAAAACATTACAACATTTGCGCACCTTTACAGTTAGGGTGTCGTCCATAATAAACTTCTGCTCCAAAAGAACAACTTCCTCATAGTATTTACGCAAGCGACCTTCTACAATTTTATCTATGGCCATCTGAGACTTACCCGTACTTTCAGCCTGAAATCAAAATGGAACGAAAGTTATTATTACAGGCAGATAGGTAGATAGGTGGTGACTACAAGCAGTAAATGGTGTAAAACACTTGCACGAAGATAGTTTATTTCTTTTCTCCATATAAAACAAATAACCGGGATCAATCAGCATAATCATTGCCAGAACATCACCATAAAAGAAAGAATGAGGAGCTGAACTGTGAAATACAATTAAAAAGCATGCATGTTGATGTCCACAAATCTCTATATCTAATAAACGAAGAATGAGGAGCTGAACTGTGAAGTACAATTAAAAAGCATGCATGTTGACGTCCACAAATCTCTATATCTAATAACCATTTGAGGCTTCATATTTAGCCAATGATGAAATACAAAGAAAACAAACAAGGAAAAAATAAAAAGTAAAAGAATCAACAATCCACAATGGCTTGTTTAATTAGAATCCTACATAGTGTCATAAACACTTGATTAAAGCATGTAACTAGATGAATTTCAACTTGCTTCACAGATCACAATTTGTTTCATGTTTATAACAGAGCCAAGGGACAACCATTAAAGAAAACATGATATTACCAAGTACCTGAGACTTAAGAATTTCACGTTCACTCTCTAATACATCAGAAGAAACAAGTTCCTTTGTTAAGAACAAGGGCTTCGCTGCCACTACATGCATTGCCAATTGCGAACCAACGCGCTGGATAGCATCCAATTGAGAATTTTTGTCCTCTACTGAAAGAGATAAAATTCCAGCAATACGACCTAAACCTGTAATTAGATAAAACAGGGAATGATGAAGACTAAATGAAAATATTCTTTTCAACTCAGATATTTAGTCCTGCAGGACCTGCAGTGGTTGTGACTTTGCAATGCAACTTAACATCAAGGTAGTATCCAACAAGAGCAGAACATAATGCATTTAAAATGAGTATTTTTGCGAGCCTATGTTTGGATGCAAATAGACTATCTCCAGTTAAAGAGGAAAGAAGCGGTTCAAGTTATATTTACCTGGTTGGGGACTTGTATGGAGGTAGGTAGAAACAACACCGTGTGAAGTTGTAGACATCACAATACCCCTTCTAAGTTTAACATTTTCCCCCATCACTGCAGCTACTTCTGTAATTGCATTCTGAACAGTTATTTCTCCACTAACTTTTGGATGTTCAAGATTTAACTTCGAGTCCTGGCAGGGATTCAATGAATTTAATACAACTCCTCAAGAAACCAAATTCCAATTAAAGTTCAGGAGGGGCTTGGAAATTAATTAAATTCAATAAATACGCTTACTACTAGTTCACAGATATAAAAAACTTGCAACAAATCATTAACATCTCTGAGTTTTAATAATTTCAACTCAAAACACACATAAGAGTACATTACTAATATCTACTTCTTAATAAGACTTTAGATTAAAGCTAGCAATCACCATATTCCAACTTTATGGACAACTATTCTGGTGTCAGCTTTCTTTTTCATTCTTTCGTTTTTGTGATAAGAGACAAACTTTTATTCAACACAACAAAAAATAAGATACATCGGGCGGTGGAGAAGGAATCCACCAGAAACAGAAATTATATGATATCTGTGTAGTCCATTGCAACTACCAATGCATGTAAAAGTCATTGTCAGCTGCCAAATATGGTCATATTTCAAGTTACTTTAATCATTATAGATTTTACTAAATAAAATTAAAGATTAATTCATGGTAAGTTCTTGAAAAATATTTAACTTCTTGGTGAAAGAGCAATCATAATAATGTAGACTAGGAAATTGTATGTTGTTTCTAAATTAAATATATGAAAACAATAGCACTACAGAAACAAAGGAATGCATAAGCTTACCTCCAAATCCTCAGAGGGAACGTGGAAGACCCCAGAAATGAGTTGAGAAGAGCTTTCAACTAGCAAAGCTTGCTTTGCCAAAGCTAAGGCCTATAAAGAAGAACAAAATAGATAAAGTGGCTGCAGAATCTAACAAAATTACTATATTCAACATGAAAGATAATACAATAAAGGGTGAATGTCTAACAGATAAAAACTTTTGGAAATTAAATTATTCTTATAAAAATAAAAACCATTGATGAGACCGATTCTAAATACCAATAACAACCGTATGGTTACAATAACACCTAATCAAATGGAACTCCAAATGGAGGAACCATATCAGTCACACTAACCAAGTGCTGAAAGATATCATTTCGAGCAACAAAGTCAGTCTCGCAGTTAAGTTCAATGACAGCAGCCTTGCTCTCGCTATGGGCCAATGCCAGCAAACCCTCAGCAGCCATTCGAGATGACTTTTTCGACGCCAAAACCTTCCCTCTTCTCCTCAATTCCTTCTGTGCAGCCTCTGCATTTCATTAAAGAAACCAAATTTTTATAAGGGCAAAGACACAAATAAGAAATCTAAATTAGAACGAATAAAATGGAGAGAAGGGGTTTTAACCAATGTCCCAATTGCTATCAATGAGAGCGGCCTTGACGTCTTTGATTGGAGCGCTGGTTCTCTCCCTCAATTGTTTTATAAGGCTCATTTGGTCAGAAGAAGAAAAAGAAGAAGTTCCCACGCTGAACTTTCTTAGAAAAAGAGCAAACCCACATTGGGTATTGGCAAATTTGAGAGGAATTGAGGTTGGGATCTCTGTGGTTTGAGCAAATGAAGATCTTCTGCTTGAAACCCAGGTTGAAAAACCACGTCCATTGGCAGCAGCAGAAGCAGTACAAGTACTTGAAGAACTATAACTAGTGTTAAGCAACCTGTTATACAGGAATGAGCCAAGAGAGCGCTGTGCACCTCCACGAAATGCCATGCCAATATATCCTTATCCCCTCTCTCTCTCTCTCTCCAATCTATTACGTAAAATTCAATCAGAAAAGTGCTCTATTAAAATCACATACAATGATACAATAAAGAATAAAGATACTCATTTTCTGCAAAATTTTCAATGAGTTTTCTGAGGAGAAAGGAGAAGAAGATAAAATTTTCGGAAAAAAAAAAGTGCAGAGAGAAAGGAGAAGAAGAAGCCCCATCAAATCAAAGAAGAATCCATACTCAAGCGAAGAAGAAGCCCCTACAACCTTGAAGAATAGTTCAAAATCTAAGATTTGAGAGCAAGAGAAAAACAGAGAAGTGAATAACTCTGTAAACATATAAATTATAAAATAAACGATAAAGCAAACCTTACCTTCAATGATTTTACCAACTACCAAACCATGCAACCACAAAAGATCCAAATCCCAGCTTCCCTCCCCACTCCGTCATGTCCAGCCAAAGAAAATCAAACCCCAAGCTTCCCACCAAAATAAAATCCAATCTTACAATCAAACCTCTCTTGATCTGGGTTTGGATTGAGTTTTTTGTTTTAAAATTCTTGATCTGAGTTTTTTTTTTTTTGTTGGTGTGTTTTGAGGCGATGGAGAAGAGAATAGGGGGGAGAAAGATGGGGTGGGTACGACGGTGGGTTTATTTGTTTTTAATTTTAATTTTGTATATATATTTTATTAATATAAAAATATTTTTAGATTGAATTTTTTTATAAAAAAGTGTAAATTAAAAAAAGACAAAAATTTATGTTGTAAAGTTGGTTTTTTTTTTTAAAGAAGAAAAAGAATGAAGAAAAAAAATAAACAGTTTCATATTCATGTCCTTTTTAGTCATTATACACACTAAAAGTACTTTTGATAAAAATTTACCAAACACTTTGACTACTCACAGCAGTTTTTCAAATACAGTTTACCAAATGCCTAGCTATTTTTTTTCACAGCTGATTATTATCGCAGCACAGCAAAAGTAATTTTTTTTAAAAGCACAACAATGCCAAACTAGACTGGTGCCCGAAAATATGAATTTCATGACATATTTACTTATCAATAATAGGAAAGGGAAATCGGATAAACAACTCTCTCTAGTTAATTCCAATTCTGATTTTGGGGGTATTCAGTTACAGAATTTATCGTCTAACTGATATAATCTTTTTATATATTATGTGTTAGTAAATACAGAAGAAACTTGAAAATTAAAATTATTATCATACTCATATATTAGTAAACACATGAGAAGCTGAAATTAGAATCATTCCAATACACATTACTATAAGTAAACATGTCATCAATATTTTAGTATTCGATGCATCGGTATTCAACAAATTCAACTTTCAAAATTTGATTAGAGTAATTATTTTCTCCTATTACTAAAGCACTAGCCTCTCTGCACGCGCTTCCGCGTCTGCGAGAGGCTTTTTAAATTAAAATTTATTTTAGATTTAAAAAAGATAATGGGTAGTTGTGTTCCATAAAAATATGATTCATTATCTGATTTTTCTTTTAATTTTAATTTTTAAAATATGAAAAGGTGTAAATTTACCATATTATCCTTATTTAATTAATAATTTTAATTCTTAATGTTTGGATTAACCAAAGGCATTTTATGGTATTATGAATGTTTCACCATTCTCTGCCTTTTGCTTTATATATATAGATACATATAGTCATCTAAGACCATCTTAAGACATAGTGTCCCAAACCCAAATTTTAGGACCCTAAGGCCATCTCCAACCCAAGGACTTAAACTCAAAATATTGCCCAAAATTTCTCCCAACCCAAGAAAATTAAGGATCCAAAATTTGGGAAAACTCAAATTTGGACCTAAATATGGATCCAAGTATTGCCTGGACCCAACACTATTCAATGAAGCCCACTGCACATCTCAAACAAGCCCATGTGCAAAAATTCTGACATGGGGCCTTCCTCCAAAATTGCAGCTTGCTTTTTGTCTTCTCTTTGCGCCACTTGTTGCTATCCTATTACACAGGAATGAGCCAAAAGAGCGTTTTGCACCTCCATGAAATGTCATGCCAATATACCATTATCCTCTCTCTCTCTCTCTCTCTCTCTCTCTCTCTCTCTCTCTCTCTCTCCAATCTAATATGTAAAATTCAATCAGAAAAGTGCCTATTAAAATCTCATACAATGATACAATGTAAAGAATAAAGATACTCATTTTCTGTGAAATTTTCCATGAGTTTTCTGAAGAAACAAAAATGGATAGTTTCTGATTGTGAAAATAACTTGAGGATTGAAGTGAGAACTGAACTGACTAATAAAAGAGGTAGAGAAGGATCGAACTCTGCTGCTACTGTAAGAATTGCGCTTCGAAAATGGTTAGACAAAACCGTTTGATGAAAGTCTCTACGCTTTACTCGGTGGGTTTAGGTATTCGAATAGATTTGATAATGGGTCGGGTTTTGACCCGAACTCAATTCAATCTTCCAAATCCGTCTCCTCGTTTTTTGGGCCTTTTTTCCCTCGACAAAAACTACATTCAATTGAATAAATAATCAAACATGTGGGGGAAATTACAATTAAGAGAATAATTCTTTATTTTCTCTTCCAAGAAGCACGTAGCCAATTAGTTTGACACGACGATATCTCAATCTCCTCAAGTAAATTCAAGTCCAATCACTACTACAAAAAGTGAAAAAGACGACCAGAAAACAACGACGGTCTAAGTGAAAATCGTCGTGGTTTATAAAAAGACGACGGTTCTAAAAACACCGTCGTGTAATACAACCTTAGACAACTAAAAAATGGAGATTCAAATGGCTGTTCAAAAACAACGACGTACATAATTAAACAACCGACGTCTATTTGAAACAGATTTCCGCAGTGTAAAATCAATGCCAACAAAGAACGGCAGAAGTTATGAATCGACCGACGTAGAAAGTAAAGACGACGATTTCAATAAAAACTGCTGTTTTTACTCATAAAATAACACGACGAGGTTTTCGTATAAGACGTCGTATAATTACAAACAAATCCACGGCTTTAAAATACAAAATATCGCCGTATTAAATTAATTTACAACGACGGAAAATATAAATATATCGACGTCATTATCGTATAGTTCTACGACGTTATCTTTAAATCGTACAATAAAATTTAACGTCGTATTTATTCATTTTATACGTCGTACCTTTAATTTTAACGGTCGTCTTAATAAGAATTTTTGTTAACAATTTTTTTCTTTGATTTTCTTATCCTACGTCGGTAGATCTACTTAATGACAAGAATTGAAATAACCACGACGGTTTATATAGAACACCGCCGACATAATCAGATTTGTCTGAGTCCCAAGGGTTACGAAATCTTACCAGATGGAACTCTGTTCCACATCATAATCTTAACAGATGACACAGATTTGCAAATATTGCGTCGTGTTAGTTTACAAATTCTAGAACATTAATTTCCCTCATTTTAAATTTCCTCGGGAAAGAAAAATCTATTTATCACGCTTTGTAATTGAAAACTAAAACTGAAAGAATACGGAAAAAAAAACTCTATTTATAATTTAAAAATAAAATCCACGTCGGTTGTAGTACACTTAACGACGTTTAACAAAATAATCTACGTCGGTAATTATAAATCTACCGCCATCTTACCTTAATATAGACGACGAGAAAAGACGACGGTAGAACAGAAAACTGCCGTTGTTTCAGTTTCTTTAACAGTTTGGTCCTTTATCTTTCTGCAGGACTTGTATAGTTCAAAGCATTGACAATGTCTTCATCATATCTCCCAGCAACTACTGATTCAATTGCTCATGCTTTAGAAGCCATCTGAAGCCATTTCTATTCTTTATCGCATTCTTGAAACCCATCTTCTTCTTCTGAAGCTCTACGGATAAAGGAAGAGGCTATCACAAATCCGACGGATCTTCTTAGGCAAGAAAATCAAGCAGAGGATCAGGCACATCTGATCTTCAGATTTCCCTGAGAAGCGAACTTTCCTTCGACAGCGAGTGGAGGCCAGGCTTGCATCTCTTTTGATGGAAAACAAGGAGTATTCAGAAGCACTAAGTGTCCTATCAGGCTTGATCAAGGAAGTGAGAAGGCTAGTTGACAAGCTTCTTCTTATGGACATATATTTGATGCGAGTAAGCTCAATTTCTCTTTGAGAAAGACATCCAAATTATTGTCTTTGAGACGTGAGAGACTGAGAGAGGAAGAACTTGGAACCTTAAATGTAAACCGAAAATGAATGAAAGCGACAAATTTATAGAATAAATTTTTAAAACCAACGGCGGTCCTTACAAAAAAACCGCCGTTTAAATTGTAAAATCAACGTCGGTATGATCGACGTATATTACAGAAATCCACGTCGGTAAATTAATAAAAACGACGTGTTAAATAATTTACCATGACGCGAGTTATTACTTATGTACTTTAATTTTTGAGTTTACTACGACGGTACGTACAACACTACTGTCGTATTTATTTACCACGTCCGAAGTTAAATGTACCGTCGTATTTTGTAATTTATACGTCGTAGTTATATGTAACCGCCGTATTATTTTTTTGAAATGGTTTTATATGTAAGCAACTTTTCGTCTACCTGACATACACATGCGCTGTTTCCAAACCCGATTAAAAAGTTCAATCTCCCAGAGAAAACTTTTAGACTTTTTTCCTTGTCAGAGCACTGTCAGAGTATCTCATCGTCTTCCTCTCGTCTTCTTCGTCGTCTCTGAACTTAAACATAATCTTCCTCTTGCTTTCATTGCACGCAAAAGGTAAGCTTTCATTTTCACTATTTTGGTTGCTGTTTTGCATGCTCATACGTTTTTTGTTTGAAAAATCTTTTTACCTTTTTTCTGGCCAAAATCATTTTACTTCTTTCCAAGTTCGATAAAATATACAGACAAAGAGGGAAAGTTTCCAACTTTGAAGACAACTACCTCAACTAAATAAGACGACGGTAGCTTCTTATGTACGTGGTTAAATATGTAGACCACGACGGTTCGTCAGTCGTTCTAGCGTCGTCTGAAAATTGACAAAGTTGTTTTTAAAATTATAGTCTTTTTTTTATTTGCTTGTTTAATTGCAGGTTTGATTTCTCTGAACAATGATTTTTGTTTTTCCCTAATTTGATAAAATATAAAGAAAAAGAAAGTAGGGTTGGTATCTAATATAGACGACAGTATCTTATTGTTTTACGTCGTGTGAATGTTAATACCATGACGTCATATTAAAATACCGTCGTCTATATAAGATTCCAAAACTTTCTTTCTTGGCCTTGTATTTTATCAAATTAGAAAACAAAAACCATGGTTCAGAAAAATCAAATCTGCAATCAAACATTCACAGAGAAAGAAAGAAGGGTTTTGGATCCTTATATAGACGATGGTATATTACGACTGACGTCGTGTGAACATCAATACCACGACGTTATATAAATATTTCGTCGTGTATAGTTAATTATCACGTCGTTTATAGTTAATTATTTCGTCGTTGTTTAATTACCTTGGTTTTAAACATTTATTACGTCTGAGATTATTTCATTGCGTCGTTTAAAATCATATCATACGTCGTATTTTATTAATAACTGTCGTTTGTGTTCTTAATCTTTTCCTGAAATATTTTCACTTGCAGTTTTGTCTGTAAAAATGGTTTCTCACCAAGACCAAAGTAAGGATTCTGGCTCCAAGAAAAATGGAGGTAAGGACCTTGGAATGGTACCTCCTCAAGTGAAGCCTTCGAAGAAGATGAAGTTTGCTTCATCATATGCTGAGACAGAACGAACCAGCACGACAACAATCTCTGATGATTCAAAGTCTGGTCGAGGTATGAGCACAATGCCTCGTGTTGTGAAGAGAAAACTTCAGAAACTGAGGCCAATTGTTGAGTACAATAAAAGGGGGAAAGGAATTGGCCAAGCACATAGTGAGATGCAGTCCTACATTGGTGTGTTGGCACGCTCCAGAGTTCCACTTGTGGACAAGAAATGGGCTCAAATCCCCAAGGATATAAAGGAGCAGATTTGGGAAGCAGTTGACCTTGCTTTTGTGGTAGGTCAAGGGGGCAAGAGCTCTGTGTTAGCTTCTGCTGCCAAGAAATGGAAGGATTTCAAGTCTACACTAACGAGGCAATATATCCTTCCATACACCAATGACAGGGAGAGATTAAGCCAACCCCCTGAAACATATAAATTCATAGAGAAAGCACAATGGGATGCCTTTGTAGCTTCAAGGTTATCCAAAGATTTTGAGTCTGTGCATTCTCAACATGCACAGATTAGGGAGAAACTCGAGTACAATCATCGATTGTCTCGAAAAGGATATGCTGGTTTGGAGGATCAATTGGAGGAAACCATGCCTGGGGTAGAAATTGATCGATCTACCTTATGGAAGAAAGCTAGACAGGACAAACATGGTAACATCCCTGATCCAAAGGTGGCAGAGAAAGCAAAATTAATTGTAAGCCTACTCACTCTGTTTTAAATTTTTATTAAACTGTGAATAATTCTTATTACGTCTTATGTTATATTTTGCGTCGTGTGAATGATATTACCACGTCGACATATTTTAAAAAACGTCGTTAAAGGTCTAAATCAGGAATCACAACTCTGTTTTCTGTAATTATAGCATAAGATGTCGGTGGTTCATTTTCGCGTCGTCTGTAGTAAATTACTACGTCGAAATGTTTTAAACAACGTCGTTAAAGGTGTGACTATTGAATCATCCCTCTGTTATCTGTAAATAAAGTATAAGACGTCGGTGGTTTATTAATTTCGTCGTTTTAAAAAGATAACCACGTCGGTATAACTACCGTCGTGATAAATTATAATAACGTCGATTTATATGTTATTGCGTCGTGTGAAATTATATTATACGTCGTTTGTATATAAATAACCGTCGTGTGTTTTTGTTCTTACTTTTTTATATATCTTTGTTTTAGGATGAATTGCAAAAACAAGTCTCGGAAGGCAAAGTCACTGTTTCTGGCAGCAATGATGTGCTGACCATGGCTTTGGGCCCCGAGCATCCAGGCAGAGTCAGAGGAGTAGGTGCTGGGATCTCACCAAGGCAATATTTCAATTTACCCAAACCACAGAGAGTGAGCTTTGACGACCGTTTGAAGGACAGTTTAAGAGTTCTCCTTCAAAAAGAGACTAAAAAGATGGAGGCTAAGGCAAGGGAAGAGGCTTTAAGGATGGAGGCCAGAACGAAACAATTGGTAGAGGCTGAGAGGGAGCATTTCCTGAGTCAGCTTTCCCAATTAATTCCCAATTTTGATCCAAGCATGCTTAAACCCAGAATTAGCCAAAGTCCCAAAAATCCAATGTCTGACAAAACAAGCTGCTCTGGAGGTGATGTGAGATCCCAGCATTTTGAGGATGATACTGCCAAAAATGGAAAACATCAGGAAGGAAAGGTAACATATCTGAACTTTGAATTCTCTGTTTTTTTAAAAACCATTAGACGTCGTTATTATTAATAAAACCGTCGTTTGAAATACATACCACGACGATTTTAAACATAAACCATCGTTTGTATTTCAATACCACGTCGTATTTAGTTTACTTGTTTTACACGCCATTAAACGTCGTTATTTTAAAACTTTGTGGTTTTTAGACGACGGAGTTAATCATTCCCGACGTAATAGATGAAGGGAAGACAGAAGAAAAACATGATGAAAAGGAGAAAGAAGATGACGACCAGGTATGTTCACATAACTTTGCCTTTTTTATTTGTTTTTCAAAATTCCAGACGTCGATATTTTTCTTTAAACCGTCGTTTGTTTACAACTTAGACGGCGGAATTTTGTTTAAGACGTAATAAATTATTCACCACGACGGTTTCTTCAGACGACGTTTAAATTGTTTTCAGACGACGTTTTATTCCTTAAACCGTCGTTTTTATTGAATTACCACGTCATTTTTTTTATTTCTTTAAACAGGTTATTAAAGTTGTTGATTATTCAAATATGGAGGCGCCATCTTCTTTAAACTCCCTTTGTCGTTATGTGGAAACGACACTCGTGCCTCAGGATAAGACCCTGCACTTTACAATTGATAAGGAGGTGTTTGGTCTAGAGCGCGATACCTTCCTCCTGCCTGAAGATATTACACAATTTGCAGGCATGGAAGAAATAGGAGCCACTGTCATTGCTGTATATATGAGGTTTGTCATTCTAAAATAATACGTCGTTGGTGTATTTATTGCGTCGTCTTAACCAACTAACCACGTCGTTAGTATATCATAACGTCGTTGTCTATTTCAGTACGTCGTGTGAAATTTTATAATACGTCGTTTTGTTATACATAACCGTCGTGTGTTTTTTTGTGCTGACTTGTTTATATTATTTTATATATTTAGGTACTTACACGATCTTTTGAAACAAGCAAATATGTGCAGCATGGTTGGCTTTATCGACCCTGCTACAGTTAGTGCCAACTCTGGCACAATAGCTGACAGATCACGACTGGTAGCAGCTCGACTTCAGAGGACTGACGGTGAACAGATTTTCATGATGCCTTACAATCCAGGGTTAGTCTCCTTAACAGGATTTTGTTTTTATGATTTTCAATAAATGACAGCGTATAAACTAACCACGTCGGTGTTTTATTTTATTGAGTCATTTGAAACTACTAACCACGTCGGTAGTTATTTATCGTCGTGATAAATATATAATGTCGTCGATTGCTACTTTATTTCGTCGTGTGAAATATTATAATACGTCGTTTTTGTAAATAACCGTCGTTTTTATATTAGTTTTGTGCAGCCGTCATTGGATCTTGCTGATTGTAAGAGCTAAGAGAGAAACCGTCTATTTTCTGGATCCTCTGCCAGGAAATCGTGTGGTCGATGAAGAGGCCAAAAACATTGTGAACAGTGCTATAAAAATTTATAATTCTCACATAGCCAGACCAGGCCGTAAGGCAGTCATTTGGAAAACTCTGTCAGGCACACCAAAGCAACCCAGCAATGTCGAATGCGGGTATTATGTGATGCGCTTCATGAGGGACATCATCATGGATCCTTCCTTGGGGTTTGAGAAGAAGGTAAGAAGAAATTACCTTCATACATTTTACGTCGTTTTTTGTATTATCAACGACGGCCATGTAAAATTACCGTCGTTGAATAGATATAGTACGTCGGTTATGAAAAATATCGTCGTCTGTGATTGAATTTCTTTTTATTTATAAACCCTAATAGTCATTGTTTATGCAGTATGCCAAGGGAAAACAGGAAGCGCCATACCCCCAAGAAGCAATTGATGAAGTCCGGAATGAATGGTCAGAGTTTGTTTGCCTTCACCTGGAATAGGGGAATTATTGAACACTTGATATTTATGTATAATGTACAAATTTTGTCTATAATATATAATGTAAAAATTTGTTGAGGTTTTCTTAAATTTTAAAAAAAAAACAAACATACAAATTGCGTAACCGACGTGTAATACTTTTCCAACGACGTAATTAAGTCAAAAGCCGTCGTTTTTTGTTGTTTTGTTTTAACCAAATCCGACGTAAAAGAATATTTAGACGACGTTCTTTGAACAATTGAGTCGTTTATGGTTTACAACGTCTTCAATTTCTTAAGGGTTCAGGGTAGTACTTTGTAACGAAAGCGGTTAAGTCGTGGAATATATATTTTACGTCGGATAGTTAAATATCCGCCATGGTTTCTCAATTAAACGACGTCATTTTAGCAACTTAGTCGTCTATTACAATTTACAACGTCTAAAATTTATTAACACTGACGTGGTTTGTTGTTGTGATAAGAATATTTTATTATTTTTATATCAAAATATTCAAAATAAATCTAAAATAAATCAGAAAAATGCAAAGTCAACTCCTATGAAGTCATTGATATATTTTCTTCCCCCTAAACCTTGAAAAAATTCATTTTGAATAACAAAAATTTAAAATGACCATCCAAAACAAAATTGTTTTGATGAGTCATAAAATCACTTCTAGTTTTATGGTTTAGGGTTTAGAGTCTAGGGTTTAGAGATTAGGGTTGTTATTTATTGGGGTTTATTTTTAAAGTATAATTTTTGGGTAGTATAGGGTATATATTAGGCTGTAAAACCATAAACCCTTTTATAAACTTAATTTTTAAAATTATATAATTTAGTTTTAAGGGTTTAGGGTATTAATTGTTAACGACGGTGGTTGAGTCGTGGAATACATATGTTACGTCGTGCAGTAAAATATCCGACATGGTTTCCACTTTAAACGACGTCATTTTAATATGTAAATCGTCTATTATAATTTACAACGTTTTCAATTTCTTAACTTCGACGTGGTTTTTTAGTCGTCTTTATATCAAAATATTCAAAATAAATTTAAAATTAATCCGAAAAATGAACGTCAAAATAAACGGCGTTACGTTCAGTGTTTTCGTCGTGGAATATTACATTTACGTCGGTTCTTGTAGAACTTTCGCCATGGTTTTTCTTTCGACGTTTTAAAGAGCGCGCGCTCTAAAAATTTTCGCGCGCCCTAAATTTTTTTACATTTGGCTCTTATTCTTATACTTCTAACCCTGAACCCTAAAATTTTCAGATTTCGCGCAACATAACATTCGCTCTCTCACTTCTGCTCTAATTAAAAGTTGCACTCTCCAGGCTCCGTCGAATCTGTGAGCTCGTCCAACCTGTAAGTACAAACCCTATCTTCCCATTGTAAATTCATTGAATGATATTAGGTTGTTTTGTTAAAGGGTTTTAGGTATATGCTTTGTGATCTGTTAATAATGTGCTTATAGGTATGGGTTCATGGATTTTCTCTTTAATGGGTTCATGGATTTTCTGTTTAATAGGTTCATGGTTTACATTATCTGTTATGTTGAATTGGGAATGGTTTTAATTTTGTCGGATCTTTTAATCACCCTATGTTATGTTGAATTGGGAATGGATTTATTGTTTTCATGCTTGGTTTCATGTATATGTTGGTTTCTTGCTTGTTTTGTTAAAGGGTTTTAGGTATATGCTTTGCGATCTGTTAATAATGTGCTTATAGGTATGGGTTCATGGATTTTCTGTTTAATGGGTTCATGGATTTTATGTTTAATGGGTTCATGGATTACATTATCTGTTATGTTGAATTGGGAATGGTTTTAATTTTGTCGGATCTTTTAATCACCCTATGTTATGTTGAATTGGGAATGGATTTATTGTTTTCATGCTTGGTTTCATGTATATGTTGGTTTCTTGCTTGGTTTCATATATATGTTGTGTTCTTAATGGGTTTTGGGTTCTTGAAAATAAACTGAGACACGACGCCTTTTTAGGCATACGACGACGATTACACGACGGTTTATGAAAAAACCGTCGTTGTATTACTTATACACGACGGTTTTTTCATAAACCGTCGTTTGTATTACTTATATTAGACGACGTCTGTTGAAAATCCGTCGTCTATATATGCCAAATACGTCTGTTTTTGTTTAAAACCCGTCGTCTCTGTTGTGTATTACTTGCTATTAGATCTTTGTATAATCTGCTATAGTGATGGTCATTGCCTGTATTTTCACTTTATTATAGATAATAGGTTATAGTGTCGGAGATGGATAAGTCATGGATGCACTCGGATAGAAGATCAAAGGCATATGAGTTTGGGGTGGAAGCATTTTTGAACTTTGCTGTAGAAAATCTTCTAACTACAACACATATCCGTTGTCCATGTGTTAAATGTGTTAATTTGAAGTTGTTTGGGGTTGGAATTATAAGGGATCACTTATACTTTAATGGAATTGACCAAAGCTATAAGAATTGGACATTTCACGGAGAACCTTGGGAAGCAACTACTAATGCTAGTAGAAATGTTGAAGAAGATGATGGCCATAGTAGGTACAGTTTTGTGTCTGAAGAAATTGATATAGATGATAATGATTTTGGTGATTTTGGTTCCGATCCGTATGAGTTTGCCAATGTGATTGGGGATGGAGATCAACCAGTGTACCCTGGTTGTAGAAAGTACACGAAGTTATCGGCATTAGTGAAGTTGTATAATTTGAAGGCAAAACATGGGATGAGTGATGTCTGTTTTACAGAATTATTGATACTTCAAGGCGATTTGCTTCCAGAAGGAAATACAATACCAACCTCTATGTATGAGGCTAAAAAGACTTTGTGTGCATTGGGGCTGAGTTATGAGAAAATGCACGCATGCCCCAATGATTGCATCTTGTATAGGAAGGAGTATGAGGATTCAACTAATTGTCCTACTTGTGGTATCTCAAGGTGGAAGGAAGCCAAAGATTCAATCTTGAAAGAGGGTGTGCCAGCGAAGGTGGTGTGGTATTTTCCTCCAATTCCAAGGTTTAAAAGGATGTTTCAATCACATGAGACAGCTAAGAGTTTGACTTGGCATGCTGCTAGAAAATCAATTGACGGTCAGATGTCTCATCCGGCGGATTCCCCGTCTTGGAAACTTCTTGATGATAAATGGCCTGAGTTTGGTAATGAGCCGAGAAACTTGAGATTGGCTCTTTCATCTGATGGATTCAATCCCCACAGTTCTCTAAGTAGCAGATATAGTTGTTGGCCGGTTATCTTAGTTACATATAATCTCCCTCCATGGCTGTGCATGAAACGAAAGTTCATGATGTTAACCTTATTGATTTCCGGTCCTAAACAACCCGGAAATGATATAGACGTCTACTTGGAGCCTTTGATTGATGATTTAAAATCTTTGTGGGATGGGATTAGAGGAGTGTATGATGCACATAATGGAGAATACTTTACACTCAGAGCTGCATTAATGTGGACAATTAATGATTTCCCCGCCTATGGAAACTTATCTGGTTGTGTTGTTAAAGGATATAAAGCTTGTCCAATATGCGGCGATGATACACCTAGTCACAGGTTGAAAAATGGCCACAAAATTTGTTACATTGGGCATAGAAAATGGTTACCAATCAATCATCCATATAGGAGGCAACGTGCAGCTTTTAATGGGAAACCTGAATATGGCATACCTCCCGAGCCATTAACCGGAGAAGAAGTGCTGCATATGGTTGAAAATGGTGACAGAGATTGTTGGAAGAAGAAATCAATATTCTTTGATCTCGAGTATTGGAAATACCTTCCTGTGAGGCATGCCCTAGATGTTATGCACATTGAGAAGAATGTTTGCGATAGTATTATTGGTACATTGCTGGAGATCCCTGGAAAAAATAAAGATGGGATTGCTGCTCGATTAGATTTATTGAACATGGGGGTCAAAACTGATTTGCAACCCGAGTATGGAGAAAGACGTACTCGTTTGCCTCCTGGGCCTTGGAATTTGTCAAGAGCAGAGAAGAGAGAGGTTTGCAATTCTTTCTATGGTATGAAGGTCCCTGAAGGTTATTCTTCAAATATTAAAAATCTTGTATCTTTACAAGATTCAAGACTTCTTGGCCTTAAATCACATGATTGTCATACCTTAATGCAACAATTGCTCCCTGTGGCAATTCGTTCTGTTTTGGAGAAGCCTGCAAGGTATGCAATAACTCGTTTGTGCTTCTTCTTCAATGCTATATGTGCAAAGACTGTTGATGTTTCCAAGCTAGATAAGTTGGAAGAAGATGTAGTAGTTACTCTGTGTTTGCTTGAGAAGTACTTTCCCCCTTCATTCTTTGATATCATGGTTCATCTAGTAGTACATCTTGTCAGAGAAGTTCGTCTATGTGGGCCAGTATATTTTAGGTGGATGTATCCGTTTGAAAGATATATGAAAGTGCTGAAGGGGTATGTTCAGAATCGTACTCGTCTCGAAGGTTGCATTGCTGAGCGGTATATAGCTGAAGAAGCGGTAGAGTTTTGTACTCAGCATTTATCTGATGTTAGTACAGTTGGAGTGCCTTCAAGCCAAAAGATGGGACTTTCAAAGCCATTATCAGGTTGCACAGTGAGCGTAGTTGATCAGGACCTGTTGAATCAAGCACATCTATATGTCTTGGAGAATACGGAGGAAGTCCTACCTTATATCGAGTACGTATGAGTTTTATTCTTTAACTTATTGATTTTAAATTATTTCTTATGTTTATCTTCTATATTTGGGACCGTAATGCTTGAATTTTTCGTGTCATGTAGGCAACATATGATCCACATCAAGACTGCTTATCCAAAATTTAGAAAGAGAACAAAGTGGCTGCAGGATAAGCACAATAGCACTTTCATTCAATGGCTACGCTTCAAGGTATATGTTGTTGAATAACATATTTCTCTTTTAATTTTCTTCTTATTTCTATGTTAGATTGAATTAAGATATATGATTAATTTGCAGGTTCAAAGTGAACTTGAGGAAGACAATCATGGCGTATCAGAAAATTTAAGGTGGCTAGCAGCTGGTCCAAACATGGCAGTGCCATTATATAGGAGCTATCTTATTAAAGGTATTAAATTCAATATCAAGGCACAAGATGATGTGCGGACAACTCAAAATAGTGGAGTTTATTTACTTGCACATACCATGCAAGTTGCTAGTGCCAAGGATAAAAACCCAATTCTCTCAAATATGGGTTTCTATGGTGTCATTCAAGAAATTTGGGACCTTGACTACCAAAAGTTTACAATCCCAGTCTTTAGGTGTGATTGGATAGATAGTTCTGGTCTTGTAGTCGACGAACTTGGATTTACCCTTGTAGATTTGAGTAAAATTGGACATAGGAATGACCAATTTGTTTTGGCTTCTCAAGTCAAACAAATATTTTTTGTTGACGACCCGATGCATCGTGGTTGGTCGGTAGTGTTATCAATGCCTAATAGAGAATATAATGATGTTATTGGTGATGAAGTCTTAGGTGATGTGATAATTGAGTGTGAGCCATTTACTAGAGGGATGCCAAATGTTGACACATTTGATGAACTAGTGGGTGAGTAGGCGGTCAAAATATTCGAGATGGGTGTGAAGATATATGGATTGAATGATGCTTATGTAATTGGCAGTGTATGACATTAATTTTGTAATATATTGTAATGTGATTTCTTCACTTTCTACGTTCAAATAAAACACGACGTTATTGTGAACCAGTTATTCAGCATATTTACCGACGTCTTAAAGCAACGTAACAATGAAGAACCACGACGCTATTGTGAAGCAATTATTCAGGATATCACGTCGGGGAAGGATTAAGAACCTCCATGTAATTCAAAATAACACGACTCCAATCCCATAATACCGACGTCTAAAAAACGAGATATATAATCTGAACGTTAAAAAATACGACGTCATCATACATTTTCCACGTCGCAAGTTCTTTTATAAACGAAGAGGAACGAAATGAATTCCGACGGTAATTCATTATAACCGCCGTCTAATATCAATTAAACGACGTTATTTGTAATACGGCTCTCTCATCGCATTTCAACGTCAACTATATAAATACATACGTCGTAAATAATGACACTGACAACTATTTCCACGTCATCTTTTTTAGAAAAATCGAAGTGGAAAATTTATTTCACGACGGTTGTTTGTAAATAAGAGACGTAGTATATTTCAATAACGTCGTCTTCTCATGTATTTAAAGACGTCATATTTTTTCTTGTCGTGAAAATTATATTTGACGGCGTAGTGTTTTAGTTGTCGTCGTTGTATGTCTATCTTGCGGCCTTGTTCTTTTAATATGTGTCATATTTTTCCTTTTTAACGATGGTGATTTGTTTAAGTTGGTCGTCTATTCTCATCCTCGACTATTTTTTAGAACTTTAGCAGACTAAACACGTCTGTTTTTATTTGTTTTCGACGTTGTTTTATTTAACAACGTCTAATATTTATCGTCGTTGTTTGTTCAGAAAATAGGACGTATAAATTTTGTAATACGACTCTCATATATTTGTAACCGACGTTGTTTCATTGTTCAACGTCTACTCTATAAATACATACGTCGTAAATAATGACACTGACAACTATTTCCACGTCATCTTTTATAGAAAAATCGAAGTGGAAAATATATTTTACGACGGTTATTTTTATATAGGCGACGTAGTAGGTATCAATAACGTCGTCTTCTAATGTATTTAAAGACGACATATTTTTTATTGTCGTGAAAATGATATTTAACGGCGTCTTATTTTAATTTTCGTCGTTGTATGTGCCATGTTCTGTTAATGTGTCATATTTTTCCTTTTTAACGACGGTTTGTTTAGAGAGTTGGTCGTCTATTCTCATCCTCGACTGCTTTTTTAGATCTTTTTGCAGTACACAGACGTCGTTTTGTATTTGTTGATGACGTTGTATATTGTAACAACGACGGTGATTTAGCGTCGTGGTTTATGAGGGAAAAGATGACGGTGGATTCCACGACTATTGAAAAACCGAATACACGACGGTGATTTACCGTCGTCTTTTTGCTTTTTTGTAGTAGTGAATGTGGTTTGACAAAGCCCATAAATCGATGCAACAGTACATCTCTTGACATGTTTCTCCCAGGATACAACAACCCAATTAAAATGTATAGGAACTCCAAAAGTCGTGAGATTATATGAGGAATAAGAAGATACAAGATAATAATGAGGGATGATTGAAATGGTGGAGAATGTGGTGTTATTTATAGGCTCGTATCATAACCCCTAAATTAATAGGGTGGAAACCCCAAAAGTCAAAAGTCTCAAAATTAATAGAACGTTACATAAGTTATAAGAATGTAAAAGCATAGAGACTCCATAATAATGTTCCACTAAATAAGCCACCATAACTCTCAAGCATTTTCTAACCAAAAGAACATTGTGAGTTTGATGAGAAGAAAAAAGGCTTTAAAAGTTATGAAGATAATCAAATAGCAAATCCACATACAATTTTCATAAATTTTTGTTGGGACAATCTTTGAAGGAGAACCTAAAAGATGAATGATTTCCAAGTCAATAACGCTAGGGATACCAAATTTTGTGGACATGTGACAAATGAAGTGTCATGTTATGTCAATGATGTCATTTATTTTATTACGTTCTTAAACCTTTGATCTCCTTCGTCTTCTTTCCTCCCCAACCATTTACCGAAAAACTTTTCCAGATATTGAACCTAAGAATTAAGAAACAAATCTAGAAAATACGTTGACAATTATTTACACACCTCAATCAATTAACACTACACAACCATACACAAAATTCAAATTAAGATAAACAAAATTGTTGAGTTGCATCAGTTACCTTTACAAGAATCACGATTCACAACACACAAACACAATATTAGTATAATTTTTTAAATTCCTAATGGAGAAGTGGCTTTGATCATACACTAGCATAAAATCAAGCTATTGGGAATAATTTTTATTAGGTCATCAAGACCATGAAGGAAGTTGAGATTTCACCCCAAAACCAATAGGTAATGAGGAGAGTAGCTCAACTCCTTATAAGCCCATACTAGGTCCCTTAACTTTTCAACAACACGACCTCGCAACTGTGGTGTACTCTCAAGCCTAACACTCGTGAACCCCTGATTTTATTTTGTATTTTTAGTTGGTGTCATTTGTGTGAAAAAATAACTAAATAAATTTGGGGTTCAATGTCATGAAAGTTTGTGAATTTTTTGAAATTAAGTTGAATTTTATAGCTCGTGGGCAGCTCCACCTACCTTTGACCTCACGATCTTTACAAATCACGGGGTGGGTGTACCACACCATCCCTGTGTATCTTGACGTCGTCCATCCACCGCTAAGAAACTCATGGTCGGCCCTTCCTCCCTTTAATCGTTACGTCTTTTTTATCGTCCCCAAAGATCCCCAAACAAAGGTCTTGGCGATCTTGCGCTGTATGTCCAGAATTTGTATCCTTCAAATCTTTGGTTCCGAGGTCGAGTCGATGTAGCCGCTAATGTATTGGTTGAGGCTTTTGATTGGGTTTTTCCTCAAGCTATTAAACCTCTATTAATGATGCTGCTGAGGTTTTTGATCAATGAAGAGAATGCTGTTTTCTTATGCAGCTTCATCAAGACCATGATTTCTATGGCCTTTGACTTCAATTCTGGGTGCTATTTTGGCTTTTCAAGAGAAATAATGTCTCCTCTCTAGTTTTTCGTTTTTGTTTAAATTACTAATTCCCATGTTCTTGAATTACTAAACCCTAAACCCTCTAAATCTTGATGTTCTTGTAGCTTGATGTGTCTACACCAAACATGGAAATATTAAGAGGCAATAGGGAGGACGCTAAGTCTGGGTTCTTTCCTCATTCCTATGATCTTCATTTTTTGATATTCTTTATCTATCAAATTACTAAAATGTGCCAGGATGAATATTTTTGAGCAATCAAGTAGCTAGTAGTTCAAGAGGGAATGCAAGGAGCCTTCTAAACTAGAGAGACAATTTACCAATCCTTGGTCACATATTATCTTTTCTCATGGAAAGATTGAGAGGTAAGGAAAACAGGCATTGACAGATCCATGAATTTTTCAAGAAAAGACAATATCTTAAAGGCTAAAAGTTCCAAAAAATAAAAAAATTGCTACAACAATAATTGTAATAGATGACGAATTCTCTATACACTGTCGTCTTATTTTACAATATAATAGTTTGTCATAAAAGCATCGTATAGTAGAGTGTAAAAGTGTTGGAGCAGTTGAGTTTTAAATCCTAAACCCTGTACAAATCCAAAGAAAGCCAAAGTGGAAAAAAAAAAAAAATTATATATAAACATTAGATTAAGGCTTCAAGCCTTGAATTTCCAACATAAGGAATGGTCATCATGGTCCACCGTCCATTTAATTCCAACTTGGTCCTGGCTTCCTCAAGTTTCAAAGCAAAGGCTGCTTTCGGTTTCTTTTCATTTTTCATTTTTTTTTCCTGGCCCCAAAACACTTTGTTTTTGCCATGATTTAAGAAAAGAAACAAATGGACGTGCAACACAGCAAATAAGAGGAAACAAAGGGTCTCTCAGGCTTTTTTTTTCAAACAGTTGGTGTGCACCTCCAAGGTAGAGCGGAATGGCAATCTCTGGCGACTCCAAACCTTTTTCCATCAAAGGGAGGTACAGCTGCACCTTTTTGCACCTCTGCAGGTCCGCCACTGAGAACAGGCACGCTTATTCTTTCCTCGTTACTTCATCAATTTAGTAACCTTTCATTTGGAACTAAAGGTGAAGTTCCAAAACACCCAATTGAATTTTTCTTGTACAAACTATATAGAGTATAAGGCAATGTTGGAAAGCATAAACAGATAAGGGGTAAAGTCAGGTGCTACAAACCTTAACTAGATCATGACACATGATCGTAAAGAAGAAAGGAAGCGTTATGTACAATGGGTTTTACTTCAAACTACTCATCCCGCTGTTGAGATCACATGCGATTTGAAGGTTAGTGTACCATAATAGTACAACTTTCCTCTAACCTTGTCATTGTCGACTACTAAGGACCTCATGGTCAACCCCGCCTCCAATTGACCCCACGAGTTTACAGATCACTAGGCAGGTGCATCACATCATTCCCGTGTACCTCGCTGCCATCCACCATTGAGGAACTCATGGAACTCTAAATATAGAGGAACCATATCAGTCACACTAACCAAGTGCTGAAAGATATCATTTCGAGCAACAAAGTCAGTCTCGCAGTTAAGTTCAAACAGCAGCCTTGCTCTCATTCTGGGCCAGTGCCAGCAAACCCTCAGCAGCCATTCGAGATGACTTTTTCGACGCCAAAACCTTCCCTCCTCTCAATTCCTTCTGTCCAGCCTTTGCATTTCGTTCAAGAAACCAAATTTTTATTAGGAAGGCAAAAACACAAATAAGAAATCTAAATTAGAATGAATAAAATGGAGAGAAAGGGTTTTACCCAATGTCCCAATTACTATCAATGAGAGCATCCTTGACGTCTTTGATTAGAGCGCTAGTTCTCTCCCTTAGTTGTTTTATAAGGCTCATTTGGTCATAAGAAGAAGAAGAAGAAGTTCCCACGCTGAATCTTCTTAAAAAAAGAGCAGACCTACATTAGGTATTGGCAAATTTGAGAGAAATTGAGGTTGGGATCTCTGCTGCTACTGTAAGAACTGCACTTCGAAAATGGTCAGACAAAACCGTTTGATGAAAGTCTCTAAGAGTTCAATGCAGTTCAGAAAACAGATTCAATGGATACACAAACAGAGCAATACAATTCGAATTCAATCATATACAAAAAACAGATTCCATTTCTATTTGTTTCCATCAATCATATTACAAATATAACCCAGAAAATCCACAAAAGCACAGAATATAATCATCACCTGAAATTGCCCAAACAAAAGTCATGAAATAAAACCCAAACAGAACTGAAAACTGAGAACGAGTCGACGAGTTTACCTGAGAATGTGGTCGGGGGCAGCGGCGCACGAAGATTCACCTGAAGTTTCGAGACTGGCCGTGTGGGTTAGTCTAGTATTTACTAATTAATACCCATCGGAGGTGAAATAGTTACTAGATGGAGAGTGGTGAAAAGAAAAGGTTTTATGTCCACCTCCTTTTCGCTTTCGGTATTACTTACGTAGCGTAAAAACTGCGCTTCGAAAATGGTCAGATAAAACCGTTTGATAAAAGTCTCTACGCTTTACTCGATGGGTTTTAGGTACTCGAATAGATTTGATAATGGGTCGGGTTTTGACCTGAACTCAATTCAATCTTTCAAATTCGTCTCCTCATTTTTTGGGGTTTTAGGTACTCGAAAGAGTTAGTGAAGAGTTTATGTGGAAATTGTAAAATAGTATTTGTAAGTGATTTAGCTGAACAGTTGGAAAAGTTCGAAAATATGGATTATGACTTTAAAGTTCGGTTTGTGATGTTTGCACTTGACATTGTACTTTGCCCCACATCTTCACTATCAATGACCAGAACTATTTAACTTTCTTGACGATTCCAGGGAAGATAGAGAGCAAGAATTGGGTTGACCATGCATTCAACTTATTACATGAAGTTGTTAGGTCATTCAAAATGATTAAAGTTGCATATGTAAATGGGTCACTGCTTTTCCTCTAGCTATTCTATTTTGATTCAATTGTTCACGGTGTAGTATATGTTGATAAATCTTTAGATCACATTGTGTCACGGGTCAGTAATTTGGCTTGTAAATTGATTAAATTGGTTAGAAAGCAAGGTGAGTTTGATAGTCCTACAGTTGAGGTTATTTCAAGGCACAATACAACGAATGAAATGTTCAGGAGTGAACATTGAAAGAATTGTTGAAGAGGTTGCTATCACTTTGGCATCAATAGTACAAGCCGAGCTCAAGCGCTTAGTGTTGGAACTCACTAAGAAGGTAATGAGTAAAGTGAGCTCCTTCATGAAAGACACAAGACAACATCTTCTTGTGGGACATATAGAGATGTAAATGAAATTAAAGGGGATGGGGCATTGAAAAAACTTAGGAAGGTGGTGAGAATGTTATGACTAAGAAGGATGAAAAATGTAGCAAATTAAATGAAAAATATGTAGTTGACGTGAACAATTCATCAACACCATTACTGGATGGACAGAGTTGCATTAAACTTGAGGTATGATGAGCGATTAGGAGTTTGAAGATCGACAATAAGTTGGTTTCTTGTTATTGTTTATATTTATTAAGTATCCATTTATTTGGATAGTTGTAATATACTTAAATATTATTTTTTTCCTACATGTAATATTTGAATTCATTTTTTCCGCACAATTCAAAATTAGCGTGGAAACTAGGAAGTCACGAAGTTGCCCCATGGTGATCGAAGTGGAATATAAACATGTCGTATGATCGAAAGGCATCCAGGACATCATTGTAAAGAGCCATGTGTTGAACCGACAATTGGAAAAGGAAAGACAGTGTAGAAGATAGGGTCTAAGATAGAAATTAGGTCATATAAATTAAAACTCGGTAATTTAGAAGATTCTGATTTTGAGTTATTTAGTTATATTTTTAGGTCTAACGACACTTCAAGGTAATTAGTTACGACTCTTGAATTAATAAATCAACAAAATTCCTTCTATGTGTCTACATCAATTTAATTATAACAATTGATTTCTTCTTCTGGTGTAGTGAGGAAGTTATAATTGAAAATTGAAAGAGGACATCATGTGACCCAAGGTGAGTTGATGTGCCTAAGGCCGGAAAAGTGGATTAATGACCAAGTGATTAACGAGCAAGTGTGTTATTTACAAGAAAAGGGATCAAGGAGTTGGTACTTCTCCACATATCTATCAGTACGCGTTTATATTTTTCAAAGTGTTATAAGTTGTTATTTAGTAAATAAATATAAATTTAAACTATATCTCAATATATGATCAAGTTGATACAATTAATGATAAGTTGGACTATTTGGGTGTCAAAATAAGAAGGGGAAACTCAAAGCGGTTCACCGTAGACCTTAAAAAGTGCAATAAGGTATTAATTTAAGTTGTGTTTGGCAACATCTTTAGCTAGGTTATTTATATGCATGTCTTTCTAAGTAACTCATTATGCTCCTATATGTTCATCCCCGTTTTGGATCGAATCGGGAGTCATTGGCATTTGGTAGTGGTACATGTTGGTGATCAAAAGGTTGAAATATGTGATAGCCTCACAACTGCTAAATACAACACATCTTGTTATAAATAAGTAGAACGAATTGTAAGTTTAATTGACTTAATTTTGATTTTTTTGATTCTCCTAACATTCTCACTAAGAATTTATTTTAATTTATTGTTTTGTAGATTGCTCTTGACCACATTTACATTGACAAGATTGTCACGGATTTTCAAAAGGGATGAGAGTTTGCAAAATTAAAAATGTGTGAAGTGATAAGGGCTACAAACAACCAAATGGATGGGATTGTGGTGTCTTCGTTTTGAATTGGTTAGAAGATGTTGAATGCACATCACATAGTTCAAACAAAATAAGTTGGCCTATATATCGTTTCACATTTTTGTCTTCCATGTCACATTTATGTTCATCATTTGTTTAATGAGTTGTTTTTTATTTTCAATTCCAACATGTAAGTGAGCGAGTTTGTGTTGCATTATCGTTGGTGAAGAACCCAAAAAATATGCGTCTAAAGGAAGTAACCGAATCTGCTCGAGAAGTTGTTGATGAAGAACTGAACAAGTTGGCCCAACATGGTTCCTTCATCCTTCAAGATAAACTCTAAGTTCCCCAACTTGTATCGAGGGTCAAGAACAAAAGCAACCATCAAAATTTGGTTCAATTTATCAAGGTCGCCCCAATACTTTTTAAATTTCATCGTCATGTTAAGTGCCATGTCCTTCAAAACCTTGGAGGTTTGGATTTCACTTAATATTTCATTCTCTTCCGTCAACAAATTCTCAATTTCTTATTCCATTGCAATCAAGTTGTGAAATGTGGTATGGGAAGTGGGATGTAAAGTGACACTCATCTTCAATGTAGTATCATAAAATACCTTTAAAAAATTCACAAAGGTACGAGCATTGTTCCAATCCTCATTTATTGGTGGCCCTTCCCTCTTTTTAGAGTAATGAGATATAACTACTCCATCTTCGAGAACCGATTCATCTTCACCAAACCAAGAAATATACGGGCCTTCATCATCTTCTTTCATTCTCCAAAAGGCTTTTTCAAACGTTAAACCTGCTTCCAACATCATATATGTGGAATTCCACTTAGATGGCACATCCAACACCACAAGTCCTTTGCATTCAATTTGCTCATTCTTAACACAAGTCCTTTAATCTTTTGGGAGAAGATCTTACATACTTCACTGCATTTCTTATACACAATATGCTTTTCTCTAATTTCTTCAACCCATCACGAACTATCAAATTCACAATATGATGACAACACCTAATGTGCATGTACTTTCCTTCTAATACAAGGCTACCATTTCCCCAATGACCCATTTTCATCTTCAAGTAATCTATTACCTTTATGTTTGAAGAAGCATTATTGGCCGTGATAGTTAATATCTTCTTCATATCTCAATCAAGCAAACATGACTCGAGGAGTTTACCAATTAAGTTCCCCTTATGATTGGAAATGACACAAAAGTTCAAGACTCTGTTGTGCAAGTTCCAATCACCATCTATGAATTGTGCCATGATTACCATGTAATTTATGTTTTGAACACTTGTCCAAGCGTCCGTTGTGGGGCACACTCTTATGTGGTGCTAATTCTTCCTTCAATTTTTATTTCATGATATCATACATTACCATGAAATACCTCACAAGTGTCCTACAAGATGGCACTTGGAAATGGGGGTTCAAAGAATTACAAAACCGCCTAAACTATTTTCCTTCAACCACACTAAAAGGCATCTCATCCATTACTACCATCTCTACACATGCCTTTAACCACTCTTCTTTACCATGCAATGTTGATGTATGAACCTCATGTTCTTGGTCAAAAGACAAGAGCCTTTGCTGTTTATCTTTAGAAACCTCCCCGGATATTTCTTACATAAGTTCTCAATATGCTTCCTCAAATTTGAGGTCCAATTTCTAGTGGAGTCTGCCGTATAGCTTATAAAGCAATACTTGCACTTAGCTCTCTTCTTAGTTGTTACATATTTGCTCCCATCCTCATTCACACTCTCAACTACATCTTCATATCTCTCAAAGTGATCCCATACTTCCAATTGTTCTTTTTTGGGCCGGAATGAGGTAATGGTGGAAGACCACTCGGTGGAGGTGGTGTTTGGGCATGAGGTGCACTTTGACTTGGTGTTTGAGGGATGGGTAAAATGGGTAAAGGTGTTGATGCAAATGCAGATGCGGATGCGGATGTGGATACAGATGAAAATGGCGAACCAACTTCATAGTGGCATGCACCTCTCCAAATGGGTTCAACTCATTCACGACTTCTTTAAGAAACAAAAAATAACAACTTAAAGTTTAAACATGATATTAACCAAAAACAACACCTCAATTTAAAAAAATAAAATAAGATAAACCATTATACAATCCAATTAAACTAAACTAAACAAAATCTTAAAACATTATTCAATCCCTTAGATTAAATTTGAAAATAAACAAACCACTTTCACAGCAAGCAAATAGGATCATTCATTAGTTCATAACATTAAAGTCATTGGTATGAGAAACTAAGCAAAACCCTATTAAAATCTGCAAAAGAAAATTACTGTATAATTTAATTAAGCAAAACCCTATTAACATTATTATCAACTAGTTTATTCACCATCAATAAAAAAAACTGTTCAATTTACAGATTATCAACAAATAAACACAACAAAAACACAGATTATCAACAATTTACAGAATACAGACCTGTCCAATATATTTTGTCATCAATAATATACTCAAATTTTGATCATTTTCAACAAATAAACACAGCAAATCAACAAAACAGACCTGCCAAAAATATTTTGCCATCAATAATATATGCAAATTTTCAATGGTTGAGAGAGAGAGAGAGAGAGAGAGAGAGAGAGAGAGAGAGAGACATAGATAGCTATACGAGATGAAGATGTGGAAGTTGTGAATTGCGGGATCTCCGATTTGCTAAAGGACATAGAGAGTTGTCAGAAAATTGAATGGGGAAAAAAAGAAAAAATAGAGAGAGAATTTGACCTGCTTGATGGTGGTGACTAAGAGAGGTTGAGGCTGAGAGAAGAGCAACGGTTGAGAGAGAGGTTTGGTATAGAGAAGGGTTTTGAGGGCTGCTGAGAGAGGAGAGAAGAAGAATCGAAATGGGAGGAGAGGAAAACGCAGAAAGAAAAAAACCTAAGTCAGCGCGTTAGAATTTTTCTGTGATCCTATGTGTACCGCCTATGGTAGAAGCATACACAACCAATCAAACTTAGCCATGTATTAAAATATATATACAATTTCAAATATAAATATGTATAATATTAAAAAATATATAAATTAATTCTATTGGATCGGTTCAGATTAGACCGGTTCCTTAGGGTGGAAAACTGAAACCGAAACCAATCTAAATCGATCAGGTTCGAATTTGTCTCGATTTTTGACTTTTTTGGTCAACAAGATTTTTTCCGGATTGGATTTGTTCGGTTTTGCGGTTCCAATGTCCACCCCTAATAGTTAGTGGAATTGCATTAGATGACTGTCAATTGCACATCATGTAATTGAATTCTATTGTTTCATTACAACCATTTTTTTGTTGTTATTGATGAAATGGAAACATTTTACCTTTTGGATGGCGTAATCGTGCCAATCATTGGCGGATGCGATTCCACTGAATGACGACGTGGCGGATTATTTTCCTTTAGAGGATGTAATCGTGCCATTATTTCTGGCACAGAATGCACCACGGGAACTGACTGCATGCATTGTTCATATCAGGATCCATGTGTATGGTTTTCTTCGCACCATTAAATGAACTACGTGTAGTGGTTTTCACATTACAAGGTACATCACCCCTAAACTCTTTCTTCACAACACACTTATTTTTTTTCCGTTAACTTGGTGAAGATAAATAAGTTGGAGTGTGTATGATAGGATGATCGAAAAATTGTGGACAGAAGGAGTTGTTTTATAGAAATATGCAGAAGCAATAAAGAGAATAGTTGATTCAATTATACAAGCAATGAAGGGTGTGGTTGGTGGTTGATGCAATCATATAAGCAATGAATGAGGTGTAGTTGATGCAATCTAACTTACCCTTGGACAACACACATTGATATAAGTCTCATTTTCAAAACTAATTTCTAGAATATCTAAATTTTAAAAAATTTATGGATTTGCATTTCTAATAACCTTAAACCGTAAACCTTGAACCCAATACAGTTTTAACCTTAAAGCCCAAACCCAACTCAAATTTAATCCAAAAGCCCAAACCCAATACAATTTTAACTCTAAATCCCAAACCCAATTCAATTTTTACCGTAAAGCCCAAACCGAATTCAATTTTAATTTTGTTTAAAAAGCCCAAATCCAATACAATGTTAGGTTTTTTTGAAGTTCCCTTGGGTTTATTGTATTAGCTTTTCACTTTAAAACCCAAACTAATGTCAATCAACCTGAATTGAGTTTACTGTATTCAAAATCTGCGAAAATTGGAAGTGTTACACTCTTAGTCTCACATTCTCTTTCTCTCTCTCTCTCTCTCTCTCTCTCTCTCTCTCGACTCCCAATCTTACTGCCTCTGGCTTGTCTGTTGGCTCTCAACCTCTAGTGGAAAAACCATCAAAACCGGGCAAATCAACCACATAGTTGGCTCTAGATTGAGAAACCGTTTCACTAGTATAACTGTAGCTTATGTCCGGCGACGGCCTATTCTGGTTACTGTATTGATAGCTTTGACTACTTGAAAGCATATTCATAGTTGCGTTTCTACTCGGATGCAAGTTTCTTTTAGAACAATTACGCTTTGTATGTCCATATCTGGGACAAAAATGACATTGTCGACGCTTGCGGGTTCCACTCTGGCTTGCTTGAGTGCCTTTTGTCTTAATGATGTTTGGATCTTTCACAAAATTTGGAGGACATTGCCCAGCACTACCCAATTTAAGACTTGTCTCTTCTTCCTTTTGCTTAAGCCTTCACATATTCCCTCCCATTTACTAAACTCATTCGTCAATATGGCATAACCATATGCACTCTTCGATGCATAAAAACAAACTTTGTTTGATATAGCACTTAAACTTCCGTACCTCGCCATTTCTACAACTTCCTAGCTAGTGCCTTCGCCTTCGCCCATAAATTTGCTAGAAGCATCACTTTGGGCACTCTTTGTCCATCTCTTCATTATGAGTGATGCATGAATTTCAGTAAGGTTCTCGCACTTCATTACATAAAACAGGTGAAACACGGGATCCCTTCACTTTCATATTTTCAGCATCCACACTTTATCCGCATATTTCCCCCACCGTGGTACACACAAGTCCAATTATTATGCTGTTCACCATATTTTGACAATATGTATACATGACCTCCAAAATTATACATAACCTTATCATGGGTGAGTGTAAACAAGCTTCGGTCTCAAGATGTACCAATACAAAGCACCTATGCGTGTAAATTAGAAAAGCTTTTTGCTTGAGTTTTGTTAATGCGGTTTTAAGGACTGGTGTTGAGTACTTTGCGTTTGAAACCACCTTTGGCCATGGTGTTCCAATGACATAACATGGCCCTATTAAACAACTTAATGCATTTTCTCAAGTAATCATTCACATACTTGTTCATATACTCCACGCGTTGAGTGGTGCATATACCACTGAAAAACTTTCCTCTAAGACATGATTCTGCCCATGAGTCTTTTTTTGCATACATCATTTCTAACCATTCGCTATGTTTCAGAGTACTGGCTCTTTCTCTCAAAACCTCTCATTTCTTCTCAAACTCATCCAACATAAATGGTTCCCAAATACATGCATAAAAATCTCTTAGCAGTTCATTATCTTTCAAGTTATTATGTGCATTCCTTGACACATGCCATGAACACAATTGATGGTTAGACATGGGAAACACATCATCAACGGCTTTTCGCATCGCCTCATCACCATCCGTCAATATTGATATTGGGGTTTTATCTTTCATGAACGCCATGAATGTCTCCAATACCCAATTGTAAGTTTCAAATGTATCGTCAAGTAATAATGCGCTAGCGAACATTATAGTGGAACAATGGTTGTTCGAACCAACAAACAACACTAGGGGCTTGTCATACATATTTGTTTTGTACATGCTGTCGAATATGAGGATGTCTCTATAACTCTATATGCAATGTAATCCAAAAATGAAGTGGAGTCCCTTCAAAATAAATTAGCAAGCCTATTTTCCTCGTTAACACTAAACTTACAAAAGAATTTAGGATCGCTTGCTTCTTCGCTTTCAAGTAAGAGAGTGCGGCTTTTGTGTCACCGTCGAGCAAGATTTCTCCACGTGATGCATCAAACTTATTGTACAGATCCTTGATTTGAAAACCAACATTTAAATATCTGCCACATTGGTCAACCATATACTCATATGTCATGTATGACATGTTCTGACCAATGCTTTTCACATTCTCACTGCGTGTGCTAAATTGGAATTTCGAATAACACAATTACATCGAAGATATGGCGATTGAAGTGGAGTAACTAGTTCATGATTGTGATGTGGTTCAAAATTCTTAACAATGTAAGTATCACGTTTCTTCTTGTAACCTACCAAAAAATTGCTCAAACAATTTTCTCTTGTAATTGGCTTCGGTAGCGGAATCCTATCTGGTACCTTATTAAACTTCTCATTTCTCAAACCTTCTTTAGAACAACACCACCGTCTCCTACTTACTTTCCCTTTTGTGTTACAAACCAATATGTCATTTCTCACGCTAAATCCAATTCCCTTTGCATAACTCATATAATATTATTCCCCTAATTTTATAGTTTTAAACTTTTTCCTTGTAACATCTTCTCTCCTCAGTACGTCAACACCATTATAATCACTACTTTGAAAACCAGATGTTCGATCGACATATGCAACACCCGTGACTCGACCTTTCACAACCACTAGATACCTCGAATCACTACAACCCCCCTTTGATATCTCTATGTCCCTGTCCATCTTAGCAGACCTCTCCATGCCTGCGAAACATAAATTCAAACTAAAATTACATTATAATCTAAGTGCTAACATACTTTCTCTTCAATACAAACAAATGAATAATCTCAACATGCAATTTCACATAGTCACAACAATAATTGCACATACGAATAACTGTTTCGCAACCAAAAACATGAACTTATGACCCAAAATACATTCAACTCCTAAACCAGAAAAAGATGGTCGTTTGAATCTTACTTGATGTTTCCAAACATTCAATGCCTCCTCCTTCAAATTCGTTTCGCCACCAACTCAAATGAGGAAGCAATGTCGTCATTCAAAGTCAAGGAGGTTGTAAATCTTCGAAATCTTTACGATGACACTGCTATTACAAATCAATTCCCGATGATGTCATCAATGGTCAAACTCTTCGGGCATTCGTCCTCTCTTGTTTCTCGAGTTCGGGACTGAGTCTCGTAGATCGATTTAATGGAGTACCTACTGGAATGGGCTTCAAAGCTTGTATAAAGATCGCAAAACGGGTGATCTCCGATTAGGCCGATGCCACCCTTCAATGTTTGAGATTGAAGTTCTATATCAGAGTTGCGGTTGACAATTCGAACAAATCAAACTAAATACCTCTTAGTTTGGTGAGCATTAGATCTTGGGGGACGGAGCCACGGAGCCACCCTCAATTCGGTGAGCATTAGCTTTTTGCATATGAGTTTTGGGCAAGTAGAGAAAAGAGTTGGAGGACCTCGCTAAGGATTGGATGAGGCAGAGTGCGAGCGCCGTCTTGGGTTTTGTCGTGGACGACCTCCAGAGCCTGCGTCTTGATTTGTCTTTCTCACAGTCATATATGACTCACGCGCTTAATAACAAATGGATGAAGAAGTCATCAGGTCATTTAATCTCATCCCTTAATTTTTAAAATCCAATTTAAACCTTTGGATAAGTGACTGCACCGGTACAATGAACGAACCACGGAATTTTTGAAAAACAAAACCTCCGAGTTTTATAGAGAAAAAAATACATGTGAATGGCAAAGTATAATCGACCGTGAAATATAATACAATATACAATTATTTGGTCTTTGCCGCCTTCAAAACCTGCTCACAACTTGTAAATCCGCAAAATCCAAACCCAGTAATCAAGCACCGGTCCGTTCATTCCATTCCCGACAATGCTTTCTTCTTGACCTTCCCTTCCATGTCCCATCTCCATGGCCTCCTCCTCCTCCTCCACAACCAAAACCCAAACCCTAGATTCCACCCGCCTCTTCCTCACTGCCCTCGCCACCTTTTCCCACCAACCCAACCCCCCCCAGCTCTCCTTCCCTCCAATTCCCTCCACATTCCCTCACTCCAAACTCATCCCCAAAACCCGTTTCTCCGTCGATGCATTTCGCCACGCAGGCGATCACTCCGTCTCCTACTTCCTCTCCCATTTCCACTCCGATCACTATGGCGGCCTCTCCCCCAATTGGGCTAAAGGCGTTGTCTTTTGTTCACAGACCACCGCTCGTCTTCTCAACGAGGTGCTCAAAATCTCTTCGCTTTTCGTGGTCGCTTTGCCGCTCGACGAAGCAGTGGTAATAGATGGCTGTGAGGTTGTGCTTATTGACGCGAATCACTGTCCGGGTGCGGTTCAATTCTTGTTTAAAGTTCCGGGTTTTAATGGAAAGTTTGAGAGGTACGTTCATACTGGCGATTTTCGGTTTTCTGGTTCGATGAAGTCAGACCCTTTTTTGTGTGAATTTGTGGGTTCGGATGCGATTTTCTTGGACACCACCTATTGTAATCCGAAGTTTGTGTTTCCACTGCAAGAAGAATCTGTTAATTATATTGCTAGTTTGATAGAAACAGTAGGGGGTGAATATAAAAGTTCTATGAAAAATGTTTTGTTTCTTGTAGCTACTTATGTTATTGGGAAAGAGAAGATTTTGCTGGAAATTGCTCGTAGGTGTAATCGTAAAGTACATGTGGATGCTCGAAAAATGGCGGTGTTGCGTGTTTTGGGCTACGGAGAGAGTGGGGTATTTACGGAGGATGAGTGCGAAAGTGATGTACATGTTGTTGGGTGGAATGTCTTGGGCGAGACTTGGCCATATTTTAGGCCTAATTTTGTGAAAATGAAGGAGATTATGGTTGAGAAAGGGTACTCTAAGGTTGTGGGATTTGTTCCTACTGGTTGGACTTATGAAGTGAAGCGTAACAAGTTTTCAGTGAGGTCAAAGGATTCGTTTGAGATCCATCTTGTACCGTATAGTGAACATTCTAACTATGATGAACTTAGGGAATATGTGAGGTTTTTGAAACCAAAGCATGTTATTCCTACGGTGGGCTTGGATGTTGAAAAGCTTGATAGTAAGCATGCCAATAAAATGCAAAAGCATTTTGCTGGGTTAGTCGATGAAATGGCAAACAAGAAAGAGTTCTTGAGGGGCTTTCTTCTTGGATCCACAGAAGTTGGTGACAATGTTGAAAATGAGTCCAACAATGGTCCTATTGAAGGGCTGGATCAAGAGAAAGAGACAATGCCATCTGATAAGGATACTGTGCACATGGAATTATCATCTTCTCTACAAGAACCTGATCCACAAAATCCAATGGTATTAGATGATGAAGAAGTAGAGAAAATCATTCAAGAACTTCGTGATTGTTTGCCCACATGGGTCACTCAAGAGCAGATGTTAGATCTGATTGGAAGCTCAGGAGGGGACATTGTTGAATCAGTTTCCAAGTTTTACGAACGCGAAACAGAATTTCATGATCAAGTTATTTCTTCTACAAATGCTGTTTCTGAATCCCAGACCAGCTCACTTTGTGACTCTGGATCACTCCCAAAAGGAGGTTCTGTTACGAGCAGTCCATATGGAAGTACTGACGTTCCTTCAAGTCAAGAATATATCTCACTGAAGCCAAGGAATGTAATTAAAAGTGGAATTTCTCCTGGAAAAAGGGCGAGAAACACTAATAATAAGGTAAACAAAAGGGTTAAATTAAATTCCAAATTGGATTCACGTGGGCCAAAGCAACTGGCAATAACAAAGTATTTTAGTAAAGTTTTGCCTGATGTTCAAGAAACTCTGGAGATTGGATCAATGGATGAACAAAACCTTAAAGATGAAAGTTTGCCGCATGATGACACCAAATCATACAGAGATGAGATAGATCAGTTTCTTCAGATAATAGATGGTACTGAATCATTAGAAAGCTATGCTGCCACCATTCTGAGGAAGACAAATGGAGATATCAATGAGGCGCTGAATATATATTACTGTAATCGCGAGGTTAGGTCTGGTAAAAATGAAGCAGGGTTGGTGGTTGATTCAGGGAAAATGAAGCCAACAGCTGATTCATCTGTGGAGGTATCATTACAAGAGAATGTAAAAACAACTGTTCTGTCATTACCACCAGAAAAATACAATCCTACAGAAGATGGTTAGAATAAGTTGTTCAATTTAGAGAACTCTTTTGTATTATATGCTATAATTGTTAATAGTTTTTGAATCTTGGATAACATGGAGATAACACGTGCAGCGTGCTGGAGCCGTGGACAGCGCGCTCCATATTTACATCTTGCACGAACTTTTGACTTACTTGAGGATGAAAAAGGCAAGATAAAAGCTACTTCTATGCTCTGCAATATGTTCAGAAGGTTTGCTGTATGATCCACTGTGATGTATCTGGTCTTTTATTTAGTATTGGGGTTGCATTTTCCACTTTGGTTTATGTGGTCCATGATTGCTGGAGATGTTTATTTTTATACAGTTTGCTTGCCTTGTCTCCTGAGGATGTGCTGCCTTCAGTGTATTTGTGCACAAATAAGATTGCTGCAGACCATGAAAATGTGGTTAGTTGAATTTCTTCGTAATCCTTTATATATATTTTTTGCATGCCTTGGTTTATGTTTGCAACCGTTGTTTCCTATATACTAAAGGGAATTTGTGTCTTTAATTATGTCGAATTTATATGAAAATTTTCATATAAGAGCTTATATTAGTTGATTGGTTAATTTTTTTTCAGTTCAGCTGTGACTATAACTTTTTATGTTCTATTTTGTAGCTTTCACCTTGTATCCCTTACATCTGCAAAGTTTTTTGACCTGTCATCCTTTGTATTGTCAGATTGAACTTTAACTTAAATTACTGATCAGAATACATGAATTATATATTTTGTTATATTTTACTTCTAGCATGCCTAGACGGGGTTGTAGTTTATTATTTAAACGAGAAAAGGGAATAGTTTCTTATTACTATATTTGATTAGGCAGTTTCTGTTTGCATTTGGACCATTTAGTGCTGTACTGCAATCTTTTTATGTCTAATAAGTGTGGTGTTTCTGCTCAATGTGGCTTCGTGAAGTGGAAGTGGGGTTTTCTGGCCACTGTAGCGGCAATATACTATTTGTTTTCTTAATTTGGCTGGCCAATGGCCAATGTAGGAAGAAACACAAGGAAATTAACAAAAATGGATTCTCATCTGTAAGAATGATACAGGAGCTAAACATTGGTGGAAGTTTGGTCACATCAGCACTGGAAGATGCATGTGGCACAAGCCGATCCAAAATAAGGGAGATGTACAATGAGTTGGGTGATCTAGGTAGGAATGGGCCATTCTTCTCATAACTGTCCTTTTGCTCTTCTAAGCATTTATCTTTACTTTATTTATTTTTTTTTAATTTCTTTTGGGGGCAGGGGGAGGGGTGATGGTGCTCGCCATGGTCTCTGAATAATTTTTAAAATATTCTATTATGCTTAAAGGTGATGTGGCTCAAGCATGCCGGCAGACACAGAAGCTACTTGCCCCTCCTTCACCGCTTCTAATAAAAGACGTATTTTTCGCACTCCAAAAGATAAGGTATGGATAGTCTAAATTGCTTTTGCTTCATGGACAAACATATCAGCTCGACTGATACATTAATCAGACGACCTGTACTGGTGGTGCACGGGTTTAGTCTGTGAAGGATTTGACTGAATTAGAATTAATTTTCATGTTAGTGATGCTTGTTTCATTTTAAATGAGGTTTACGTTGCAAGAAGTTGGCTGATGACCCCCCTTAACTTTTCTGCATTGTTTGACTGAAGAAAAAGAACCTAGCAGTTATTTGACTGTCTGACACTGTTTGTATATTTTCCACCTTAAACTTGAACCCGGATGCCAAATTTTTTCTGCCACAAATAAGTTGAATTTCTTGACTTCTTTTGTTATGCTTAAAAATGTACACCATAGTTGTTCCTTAATTTTCATGTTCTACAAGTTTGTCAAAATTAAAAGAACTCACCCCATTAAACATTTGCAAAACAAAGGGAATTGTATTGGATTAGTTGGCACTGAGGCCACTTCTTGGTGATTTGGAGTTTTATGATTGCATGTTCTCTTTCCCGAATATTCACTCCCACCCCCGCCTCGCCTCGCCTCTTGAGATTTTAATAGAACGGGCCTAAAACTCACTTTTGTTAAGTCTGCACTTAACGGAGTTCAGTTCTGTAGCCTGTGTAAACAAAACAACCATAGCGGGTGCACTTATTGGTGGGTAGATGGTTGCGTCGTTGGAAGTGTGTTCTGAAGAGAGAATCCTTTAGAGGTTTAATTGTTATGCATGAATATAAGATGCCTTTAATTGTGCTAGTAGGTACATGACCACTTTTAAATGAAAAGATTTTTTTGTTTTCTGTGCTATATGGTTTATATAATGGAAACTGTACACTTATTCCTTTTGTTTTTGCTTGTTAATTTATGGTTTTATCTTCTTAAATTACTTGCTCCTCATCACTATTCTAATGTAGTATTCATCAGTGTACAAACAGGTAGTGGGAGCACTGGTCGAAAGAAAAGCCTCATTCTGAATCTCATGCGCTCTTGTAGAGAGAAAGAAATGAAGTTTCTTGTTAGAACTTTGGTAACACAACAGAGCACTTTAATTATATATTTTTATTTATTTTGGGTACACATGCATATATTATTTGGATGACCTGGCTGTTTCAAATGGGAGAAGGGAAGAGTTAGAAAACTGATACCTACTTCAAATCTAGAGGTTGTGTTTGCATTTGTTTGTTTGTTTGTTTTTTTGTTTTTTGTGGTTTGGTGTTTTTGTTCTTGAGGAGTATTGCATGACCGATCAATTCAGGCAGGCAATTTCCTTCTGTTTTCATAGTTCACTCTTCGTGAACTTGAAAAAAATCATCTTTATACAGTTTGACAACATGAAAAACCAAAAGCTCAGCCCTCTGTTAAATAGACAAACCAAAAGCTTTGTCTATCGAGTGAATGGAAGTGAATTCCTGTGTAATAGGAGTAGAATTATAGTTTTTGTTTTTTTTTTCTTTCTTCCTTTTCTCTTTCCTTGGCGTTACAACAAGAGTTTAAATATCATTTGGAGTGGAATAAGTTTTATATGGTTAAGGAACATGGTATTTTGGGTTTTCAATTTTGTTATTTTGAATGATGACTTTCAGTGCACCTTGGGTCATTTGATATGAATTATAGTAGAGTGTTTTCCTCTAGATTAAGATACAGGGTAGGAGGGCCTGAGAGGCTCTTATAGTTCAGTATATGGAAAAGCATATCATGGAGAGGAGGAAAAAGACAACAGTTGGTCTGAGAGTGGGAAATGACAGTTGATAATTTGGGATATTCTCTGGTGTAAGATGCCATTACTATGTGTACCTTATATGAATTTGGTTTTACATTTAACATTGTTAAGGTATCTTAATATGGTTTATTTTTTCTTTCTTTCTTTTTCTCCTGTCAATTTCACCGACTTTTGAAATGTGTATGATGAATGGAGGGATGCTTGACATCTTCTTTAAAATGAGATTAAATTTAGATCTTCAAGTGTTATTTGTCACTATCCATTTCCGTACATTATTCTGTATAGGTTAGGAATTTGCGGATTGGAGCAATGATGAAAACTGTTCTACCTGCTCTGGCTCAAGCTGTTGTCATGAATTCCTCTCATAACTTCAATCATGAAGGAGCATTACAAAGTTTGAAAGATAGGCTTCAGGTTTTAATTTTTATTTATTTTGCAGTGAGGAGTTCCTTAATTGTGGGAAAACATATCTCAATTTTTTTATTAGAAAAGTTTGTTGTAAATTTTTTTGTTTATCGAGATAATACTTATTTTTTAGAATATTTAATTTATTACAAGTTCATGTTTGTTTTTCTTGGTTTTCTCTTAAATTTCCAGCTCCATTCAGCAGCTGTGGTCGAAGCATACAATGTACTGCCCAATTTGGTAAGTGCTTATCTGTTTTCTACCAAACTTTAAGTTGGCTCTTTTGTCTTTAGAAGCTAAGTTTTCAGCGACATTCACAGTATGAGTTATGATTCTCAATTGTGTGGACCAGTCTAAGATATTTGAGGGGTTTTATCAATCCAGGTCCTGGTCCTGGTCTTTTTTTTTTTTTTTTTTGGGAAGAAACGAAATTTATTAAGCAAAAGAACACGGAGGTGGATAAGGCAACCACAACCGAAGAACAAAAACAACACAGAAAGAAACAAACAGCACCAACCCCTCCCAAACAAACAGGGAGGAACAAAACCGAAAAACCACAGAACAACACACCCCCCAACCCTCATTTAACCGCAGCTGCCATATCCCTCATAATTGTGGAATAAGAGTAGTCTTTAAAATCTTTTGTAACAGAAGCCCACAAAGCTGCCCAGTACTTAACTCTATCCCAAAGATCACTCACTCCCACTCCCTTATAGTCTTCAAAGATTCTCCTATTACGCTCCATCCAAATGTTCCAGAAAACAGAGTGGACCAAACAGCCCCATAAGGTTGAAGCGCGCTTCCCCGATCCCCATACCACGGAGTCAGAACAAAGAAAATCAGAGCACCCTTTTATCACCACATTGTATGAGGTTATTTATCAACATGTCTATGAGGATCTTTTCTTTTGTATATGGTTGATTTTCTTCATCTTCCGATGCCCATGCTTTTGACAAATAAATATAAAAATCATGCATGGTTACTAACTAATTCAAGTTAGATGTCAATGCTAATTCAAGTAGGATGTGGGATACCAACGCAAGATGTTAACGTAAGCATTTTATGTTGCCAAACTGTAAATCTGGACTACATAATCAGGAAAGAATCAGCCTAAGCCTAGATCCACAGTCGGGAAAGAGATCCAATCATATATAATACTTATATATTTTTGGTATTTATTCTATTAGATTTTGTCTTGATTTTCAAGCACAATTTGAACCCAAAATTAGTATCCCATTTCACATAAGAGAGCTAGAATTTGTTTTATTTAGTGTTTTCCTTTTGTGAAGTTTATTTATTTTCAAGGCAAACATGTTTGTCATCCTGGTTTTATTATCTCTAGCTGTCAGAATGTGCTGTGTGATTAATTGTAAGCAGGATTTGGTCGTTCCTTCTCTCATGGACAAAGGCATTGGATTCTCTTCATCAACTTTGTCAATGGTTCCAGGAATACCTATTAAGCCAATGCTTGCAAAGTATATGCTTTTTGAAGATGTTTCCTACTTTGTATTGAAGAATTTAAGTAGAATGGAAACTAATGCTGGAGCTCATTGTTTTTAACGTTTGTTTCCTGTGCCAGAATCACAAATGGTGTTCAGCAAGCACTAAAGCTCTTAGGAAATAAAGCTTTTACCTGTGAATACAAGTACGGTCTTCTCTTACCTGTAGATGCATTTGTTTTGTTCTTTCTTTGTGCCCTCTTCAAATCTTAGTGAATCATCTTATATTTAGGCTTATCGAAACTATTTATGTTCAAATCCATGATCAAAGATTTTAAAATTTTCAGTCTTATAATGAGAGCTATGTGTAAATATGCAATACGCATTATATTTCTGTTGGAATTTAGAGTGTCAGACGTGTCAAGCCTGAAAGTTGTTGGAGACTTTTGTTCTGTGTAACCTATGATTTGTTCTGACAACTCTTCTTGTGATAAAATATTTTAGGGTTTTTACTTTCAAGGTTTCACGTCAGAGTTTTCTTGTGAGACTGGCTGGTTGAGTTGCTCTTCTTTTTCTTTGTTTTTTGTTGGTTACATTGTAGTACTTTATTCCCAAAAAGGTATTAATTGGGTGTTGGTCTGTCTTCTTGTTTTTTCCCTTCTAGCTATAGAGGCTCCAACTGTTCCTTTCAATTTAATTTTTAAGTAACTCTGCAATATGTGCTCAAGCGGCTCTGCTCATTCAACAAACTTTGCCTCATGTAAAGTTACAAGAGTAAGCTGAACCTTTGCATTTGAAACCAGTAATTATATACCTGCTATTGGCCATAATTTCAGATATGATGGTCAGCGTGCCCAAATTCACAAATTAGTTGATGGGTCTGTGCGTGTTTTCTCACGAAATGGGGACGAATCAACGTCAAGATTTCCAGATCTGATCAAGATAATTAATGAATCTTGTAAGCCTGATGCAGTCACTTTCATACTAGATGCGGAGGTAAAAACTCCTCACCATCGTACCCACACAACACACACAGGTTCTGAAGTTGATTTATATTATCTTCTTTTGGTGGGGGAACAAATATAGTTCACCAAGTCTTTGCTCTGTTTCTTTTCTGGTTTTAGGTGGTTGCAATTGATAGGAAGAATGGTCTGAAGCTAATGTCTTTCCAAGAGTTGTCTTCACGCGGGAGAGGGAGCAGAGATACATCAATTACATTGGATAGCATAAAGGTTTATGAGTTATTGTGATGCTTTGTGATGAATTTCTGTATGGGAAATATAAGATGTTCATGCTAAAGTCTTTCTGACATATTATGTTTAATATAAAGGTGTAATTTATTGAAATAGCAGGTCTAATAAAAATGTTGATACATTATCTGTGTAGGTATACGTACTGGATAAAGAAAACTTCACATAAAAACAGTGTAAATTTGTCTGGGTAGAAGTATTTTAATCTGATATCTATTGGCTTCTACTGTTTTGCTGAAATGTTGAATTTGTTTACAAATATTTTCTTTATGTGCAGGTTGACATTTGTGTATTTGTCTTTGATATCATGTTCGCCAATGGACAGCAGTAAGCATCTATAGCTCCTTAAGTAGTTTTTCTCAATCTTCTCGATATGCTTTTATCTTCTGTGTAGAGATGCTTTCAGATCGAATTTATTACTAATTTAGTATATTTTTGTGCAGCGAAAATAGGATAAAAACCCTGATCTACACTGTTCTAATGAATCGATCTACATAACCTGTAGAAATTTAATGTTCACCAAGTCAAGGACAGCATTACTAGTATTTCAGTAGATTATGTTCCTAATTTCCTCCAATATTGTTTGTCAACAAGCGAAATTAGTGTCAATTAATCTGTTTGGTGCTGTATAATAATGATCTTGGATACATGGTAGTGTATATGAAGGCATATTTTTTACAATGGTAATTGAAAATGTTTTTGTGCATTTTGGCATGTATAACGTCATGCTGATTTTAGACATCTTCCTGTAATGCTAGTGCTGTGCAGATGTAAAGATGTTGGTTGGACTTGATTTTTGTACGTATGTAAACTTGAATAACTGAACAAGTATTTCATGCACCTATGACTCCAGAAATTATACACTTCTTGTGTGCTGGGCGTTGTATTGTTTTTGCTTTTGCTTTTTAATCTGCAGTGCATTCTGAAAAGGTTCCTTGCTTCTCTCCTTCTAATATCCATGTAGCAAGAAATCAGAGAGAGTACAAAAAGTTCTCTCGTCAGCTGAGGCTCTACATAAAGGGCGTCAAATAACCTTAATGGTGGAAGGTTCCTGGGAACACCTTACCCCCATATCAACGTCCTTGTGCAGTCAACTTCATGAAAAGAATATTGTTACATATAAATTGACACTGATTCATCTTTATAAGTCGGGTTTGGAGGGCCTTGACCGCCCCCTCCCTGCACCAAGAAAAAGGGCAATGTTGGAAATGCCAACTGCTAAATGTACTTGTCCTTTTGTCTATTGTAAATTATCCTGAACCTTGTGTACATTATTTTTGTGCACTGTAAAGCGTATGTACTTGCAACTTTTACAGTTGATCTTTATCTAGAACATTTTTATGGTTTCTGCATTTGGTTAACTTCTGCTAATCTACAATCTATCTTTCAAACATTATAGGTATAAAATCAAAAGAGTTAAAGATCTTCAAGCATTTTAAAAGTCTTCATATAGTTTTTGTGATATCCCAGGGTTGACACACTAGAGTTGTAAGATATAATATCTGTCTTTGTTTTTATTTATTGTAACGGGTTGCTTATCTTAAGAGGAATGTGGGGATCTAATCAAACTTTATCACAGGTTGTTGGGCTTTCCTCTACGGAAAAGACGAAAATGTATTCATCTCCACACCCTATTTTGCAGTCTCTCTTTGTCTTTTTTGATAGAGCACCTCTTTTCTCCTGGAATTATATTGTAAAACTTTGGTGCTCAAAAACCTGCAGATTTGAAAGATATGTTTTATGATGAGAAGTTGGGTTATTTTGAGTATGCCAAGGAAATGACAGTAAGTGCTTCTGGTTTACTTATCTATGTAATTAGTGCTTTAACTTTAGCTTTTCACATTAAGGATCTTTCTTGAATTTCTGATTTGTACAACCTGTCTGCTTGTAGGTCGAAGCAGATGATGCTTGTTTAACCAGTGAAGCGACGTTAACGAAGATCAACTGTTTTCTCGAAAATGCATTCCTCTCCTCATGTGAAGGGATTATGGTTAAATCTTTAGATGTTGACGCTGGATATTCTCCATCAAAGCGTACAGATACATGGTTAAAGGTTTAATGCCCTTCAAGTTTATTATATTAAACACCCTGATATAGTAAACCATAGGAGAAACGTTGACCTGTGGTATAAACCTTTTTGTTCCTTTGTTAGGTCAAGCGAGACTACATGGAAGGATCAAATGACTCTCTTGATTTAGTCCCAATTGGAGCTTGGCATGGAAATGGGAGAAAGGCAGGCTGGTAATTACTTCATTTTCATTGCCGCTTACCTTTTCCTTTGTGTGTGATTACCTAGTATCTATATCACAGATGCACAAAATCAGAAAGTACTTTTATATGTTTGAAGTCATTGGGGTCACAAATCCTGTTTAAGAGAAAAAAAATAAAATAAGAGTCTTGATTTATAGCTGATGTATTTTCTTTCTGTTTGGTACATGAAATATGCATAGATGGTGCATGTAAAGTCCATTTCTACAGCATGCTATTTATGTTGCAGGCACAGTCCATTTCTTATGGCATGTTATAACCCTGATACTGAGGATTTCCAAAGCGTCTGCCGCGTCATGTCTGGGTTCTCAGATTCATTTTACACTGAGGTAAGTGTATCTCTGATGTGCAAAGTAACGTGTCATTTTGGGAACATATATATATATATATATATATATATTTTTTAATAGAAACATTTTGTATTCAAAATTAGAAAGGATAAAAAAGTAGGACATTTAGAACACAGACAAAAAGAATGAAGCAATAGCCAGTGAAACAAATGCAAGGCCACGCAACACAGAAAACAAAACAGCCAATCAAAAGGCAATCCCTTAATATACTACAGCCAGCAGATTGTGCATAATTGTAGGATAGGATATATCCTTAAAAGCAAGGGAAGTTGATGCCCAAAGGGCAGCCCAAAACTTCACTCTATCCCATGACTCTACCACTCCCACTCCCTTATAATCCTCGAAGATTCTCCTGTTACATTCCAGCCAAAGGTTCCATATCACTGCCTGCATCAGACTGCCCCAGAGAATTTTAGCTTTCTTTCCCCTTCCCAAAGCATCAAATTTGATGGAAAAAAGTTCGAAACAGCCTTTCGGTATTACCCAGAGTGTTAACTTCCTTCAGTAACGTCTACCACAACTTTAGAGAGAAAGGGCAATGAAGGAGGAGGTGTTCTGCACTTTCCCCTGCCTTATTACAGAGAGCACACCAGTGAGGGCTAAGGTACATATAGGTGCAGTGTCTCTGTAATGTATCATCTGTATTTAGTTTTCCCAACACCGCTTGCCACACAAAAATCTTAACTTTCGAAGGAGTCTTGGCCTTCCAAATTTGAGTGTAAGGAGAGAACCTCCCCTTCACCAACATTCTAAATATGGGAACAGAGAGAATGATAGGAGAATAGACCGGAGGGGTCTAGCGTCCATCTTCTCTTATCCAATCTGGAAGTGACCAACCTCATCCCCCCCAATAAGTCCAACAATCTAGCCACCTCCGCCATCTCCGCAATCTCCAAATCATTGAGATTCCTCCTGAAACCAAAATCCCAGCTGAGGGGGAACCCATCCGAGTCCACATATGAGGAAATATTGTGATTTTGCTTCCTGGACAAATTGAAAAGTCTTGGAAACACCTCTTTTAAAACACCACCCCGGCTCCAATTGTCCTCCCAAAATCTGACCCTAACTCCACATCCTACCACGAAAACATAGCCTTGAAGGAACAAATTATAGCCACTAGAAATGTCTCTCCAAGGGCTACGGCAAGACCCTCGAATCACGGGTTTAGCATCCCACTCATTTGTATCCATTCCATAAATGCTTCTGATCACTTTATGCCAAAGGGCGTGAGGTTCATTGGGAAACCGCCACAACCATTTGGCCCGCAAAGCCGCACTCCTAGCCTTCAAAGAACCCACCCCTAACCCTCCAAAGGATTTTGCTTTACCCACAAGCATATTGTGACTAATTGAAGATGAACCGTGGCTGTATGAAGCTAAGTGGTCTCCAATTTTATAAAATTTTGTCAAGATGTTGATTAAAGTTATTTGGTTGCTCACGTGAAATTTTTAACTTCCATTTGAAATCAAGTGCCAATTGCAGAGTACTTCCAAGGTTCATTTCTTTGCAGTACTCACAATGTGAAATGCACTTTCTGATGCAGACATTGGGGTTTAGTTTTTTTGGTCAAGTAAAAACGATCTACGATTGTCTTAATAAAAACAAGATCTAGGATTTTAATTTGCACTGGCTCACACGTAACGTGCCTATTCCTTTGGTTGTACTGCTATTTGATATGTTACGGAAAGCAATGTCCACATTGTAGTAAGGCTTTGTTTAGGGCTCAGTGACAGAAAACAGATTCATGTTCAGAATCCTTGAGTTATGAAAACCCCTTTCTTATGGGATAAAAGTTGTTTGTGCGTTTTCCATTTCTCCATGTCTACCTTCTGAAAATTATACTGGCATTGGCTTCTCATTGGCAATATAGACTAGTGTTACAATTTTGTATTATTACATGTTGCTTGACGGTGTTGCACTTCAGCACTCTTGTCCTAAGCCACTTTGGCATCTCATACCTAGAACCAGTGAATTCTTATTAAAGAAATGTAACCGTACCACAGTATATGCTACTGATCTTTGAATTTTACATTAGTGCTGTAAATTGTGCGAGTTGTTTTCCTTGTTGAAAGTCAATGCATCCTTCGAGCTCATCATGGTAAGAGGTTTCGCTTCTGTTTTTAACTGCAGATGAAAAGTTTCTTTTCTGGAGACAAGATCTTGTCCAGAAAACCACCTTATTATAAAACCGCTGAGGCGCCTGATATGTGGTTTCCTCCGGAACTTGTATGGGAAATAAGAGGTGCAGACTTTACTGTGTCTCCTGTTCACCAGGCTGCCGTAGGTTTAGTTCATCCATCACGTGGAATTTCAATCAGATTCCCAAGATACGTTCGCACTCTGGCTGATAGAAAACCAGATGAATGTAGCACATCTGAAGATATAGCTGCGATGTTTTGTTCCCAGACAAGGAAGATGGACATTGCTGAAGATTGAAAATTTTCTCCTGTTTTGTGCATAAACTGCTTTCACTGCCCAAAGTTTTGTAATGTACATATATTTTTGTGTGAAAAATGTTTTGAATGTATAGCTTAAAAGTTAGGGGATCTAAACTACAACAATCATCCCTTTGCTTCTTGTCTTTGTGCTCTTGTAAAGACAGGATCTCCATTTCAGCTTAGGCAACAATATCAATGATAAAGTTAAAACCATATTTGAATGTGTGCCCCAGTTGACAATATTATATAAAGAAAATAAAAACAAATTTATTCAAGAAAATTATGAACATTTGAAGTCAAAAAAAAAAAAAAGCACCAAATTTTGTTTGTAAAACAAGCAAATGGAAAGGACATCGACTTGAAGATTAGTGCTAACAGGTTTGAACCCCTGTAGTACTGTGGTAGTGTGTGTGAAAAATCTACTCTTTATGTAGTTTAGATTATTATTTGTACATTTTTTTTTAAAAAAAAAAAAAGAAAAGAAAAAAAAAGAAGCAAATAAAAGTTAACTTCCACTTTCTTTTTTTTTTTTTTCCTTTCTAATTTTTATGGAATACCACTTTCTCTACTTTGTTGCCTATTAATTCAAAAAATATCAAAATTATCCAAGTCCATGGCAACTTAGGACACGTGGATAGCACGTGTTGCCATTGCATCGCATCCATTTTCTTCTTCTTTTGGCTCTAAAATATGCCTCTTCCCGCCCCAAGTTACCCCCACCGGTAAATGACAGTTTCTCACCCAACCACCCAAAAAACTCCCGCCAAATCGAAACCGGCTATCGCCCGTACCCATCCGGTAACTATTTTGTTTTGATTTTTTCTTTTGCTCTTTAAAAGGAAAACAAATCAATTTCCCCAAACCCAACAATCAAAATCTCGCAAAAGCCCTAAAATCAGAAAAGGAAAGAGAAAGAAAAAACAGTTTGTGATTCTTGGGGTTTGCTTCATTTCGATGAAGGTGCTGGAGCCTAGGGTTTCAACCGGTCCGTTCACGAAATCCTCCTATGCGAACAAACCCACTGTGTTTTTCTTCTCCGGGGCTTCGTTACAATGAGCGCGGTGAACATCACCAACGTCGCTGTGCTTGACAATCCGGCTTTGTTTCTCGCACCTTTCCAGTTCGAGATTTCTTATGAGTGCTTGACCCCTCTCAAAGACGGTACCAATTCACTCTTCTGCTTTTTTTCTTTTTTCGGTCTTTCTCTTGTTCTTGTTTTTGTTTTGGGACTGTTTGAATTTCAATTAGGGTTTTCTCTGTTTGGTTCACGAGAATATTATAACATAAGGAAATGCAAGTGTTTGATGTAATGGCCTATGGGTATAGCTTGTCCTTGCAAAACCCAGATTTCCTTGCCTTGCAAGGAAATGGTGTCCAAGAGCTCATATACGAGAGCTCAGGATATTCTGTTTTGTTGATGGGAGACACTGAGAACATACACTAGTTGATTGTGTTTGTTGTTGGGGTTTCCGAATGAGTGTCACCTTTATTTTTTCAGAATGTAGTTTGAACTTGCAAAAAGGGACATTTGGTGGTGTGTTTGAAGGTGTTGCCCGTTGGATTCTTGATATAAATAAGAAAAAATTGATATAAGAGAATGTTGTGGAGATTCTGTGATGCTGAAGGAAATCAACTGTGTTTTGTAATGTTTCTGCATTTGTAATTGGGTAGTTATTTTTCTGACTTATCTAAAAGAAAAAGAAAAAAGATTGATGACATCTTTTCTATCATTGTCTTTGTTTGATTTATCAGCTTAGCTAATAAAATGTAATGTGTCTGCATTTCAAGAATGTGATGTATATAATGGATTTTGGAACAGAAATAAATTTAGTTAGAAATAATAGATACATACATATATATATATATATATATATAGTTGCCTCTGCTGAATGAGATAAAGTGGCCTCATTGGATGTTAAATTGAGGTACTTCAGCTGGTGATGGAATGTAACCTGACATTTTACATCCACGAGCTGTAATTATGGCACCTGGATGAGGTGCTCCGGTTAGTGAGTGATCATTGGCCTTAGTAATGCTGAGGTCTATATAGCACCCTTAAGAGAAAACAAAAAAGGCTCTGTCAAAGAGTGAAAATGTAGCACTATGCGGTTTTTAAAAAAAAAGAAAAAAAAAGAAGAGAAGATTTAGAACGTACTAATTTGAAAGTTTGATTGGCAGATTTTGTTTTAACCCACAAGTAGCACCAACTTGAAAAACATGGACTCATTTCTGGCGAGGACATTGACTCATTTTGAGGAAAACAGACAAGTAAATAATCATGGAGATATTCTTGCCATTCCTTTAAATGTTTTGGAAATCATACTAGTAATATCCTATTTAATTAAACCATGTAAAGAGTCTAAATTAAATGTGAGGACTTTTAGGGTAATTTGGATTCCAGGTTGTTGAGTCATCCCCTCACGGGTGGTGATGATTGTTTGTATGATATCTGAATAGAATTGGGAGCTGAATTTCTCTTAAGTGAGATTGCACAAGTGGAACCAAGTTTCAAATACTTTTGCTAGTTCTGTGTGGGACTAACATTAATTGTTAGAAGTAAGTAATCAGTTTCTCATCCCAATACAGATTTGGAATGGAAGCTCATCTATGTGGGATCTGCTGAGGATGAGACTTATGACCAACTATTGGAGAGTGTACTTGTTGGGCCTGTCAATGTTGGAAACTATCGTTTTGTACTACAGGCAAGCTTCCACCGAATTCTTGTACCGTTTCTTTATACCTGATCCACATGGTGCATTTGAATATGAATCAACGCTAAGTTTTTATGAACATTTTGCAGGCAGATCCTCCTGACCCATCCAAGATTCGTGATGAAGACATTATTGGAGTGACAGTGCTTTTGTTGACCTGCTCTTATCTTGGTCAGGAATTTATCCGAGTGGGCTACTATGTTAACAATGATTATGATGATGAACAGCTGCGAGAAGAACCTCCTCCAAAGGTCTTAATTGATAGGGTTCAAAGAAACATTTTGTCTGATAAACCCAGGGTCACAAAGTTCCCCATCAATTTCCACCCAGAGAATACTGAGAATGGAGAACAACCGGCACCTGATCAGCCTAACGAGGCAGATGGAAGTGGAGACTTGCTTGTTGCGCCTGTAAACCCTTCAGAGGAGCAATGACCTTAAGTATTGAACTCACAGGCTTCTTATTCCTTTTGGACTTCCAGTATTCTCTTTCAAGGGATACATTATGCATACTATTTTACTGTGTCTTTGCCAAAAAAATTAAGAGAATGATACCAAGGCTTGACCATACCAAGGAAGGGGTTTGAAGTTTACAACTTCTGCCCTGGAGCTGTGGCAAATATTGGTTCAGGAAGCCATTCTGACTTTTGGTGATTGGAAATCTGTTTAGTTTCTACTTTTATACTTTCTGTGCTCTGACTGGAATTCTCAAATTTGTAGTAATAGGACAGATTTTCACTTTGTTAACTTGACATCATGTGAATGATTGTAACTTTTTGGACTTCATCACTTTTTCAGTTTTTTCTTTAGTTTATGTTTGCTTAATCAAGTAAGCTGGAGCTTATGGTGCTGACCTGGCAAAGAAAAACTAGGTTACTAAAATGCAATGGTTTGGATCTTTTCTGCCTCTATTTTTTTTCTTCCGGGTCTGAACTCAGTTCTATTAAGATATTAAGATGTAGCGTGTAATGTTTGAGTTATGGCATCGTCAGCAGAATGCCAGAGTAAAGTAAAATCGCAAGACAAACGACGATGTTTACCTCTGCAACTTCTAGGCACTTTTACTGGATTATATGAAATTGGATACGCTCATAAGATAGATTAACAAAAATAATGGTAGATTTAAACAACCCTAAAACCGGTTAAGGATGTAACTGAAGAACCAAGCCTACATTTTAGCTTGTGGATTCACTGATTCAAGAAAATGTCTCCCAACAAGTTGTTCATGGTTTTAGTTGTGACTATTGTTAAAGTTAATCTAAATCTTGTGAGTTTCAGGGAATGGCCGGTGGGATGGGTCGAAATATTATCCGGAATTTGCTAATGTCATATGCCTGCATGGCTAATAATATCTGACTATGGTCAATTGTGGGTCTCAGAGATAACGGATAGAAACCGCTCGTGTGCGATATGGAAGATTGACCGTATCATAACTTGTAGTATCCAAACGCATTCTATTATAAATTCCACGTAGCCTAAATAAACAACTTCAGGAATGCAAAACCTGATTGTCTTCTCCTGATAACAAAAACCTCTGCAACTGGATACCAAAACTTCGCAAGGAAAAAATTTCATGCTAACCCCAAAATTTCGCGACAACAAAACAACAGAGTAAAGTAATTAATTATGAAATGATTGTTTAGCTACATTACTCAAAAGTGATGAAAATCTTCAAAGGGGCTGCAGTATTTCAGTACAAACCAGCAAAATCCGCATTTGCTTTCTCGCAGGACGGCAAACAAATGTAACGTTCTCAGTACTTCATTTACGACTTCTCTTGGCTGGGTTCTCTTTGGATTTCTTAGCACCATATCTCATTCTCTGCACAATGGAAGATGTGTGTTAACAGACTTTTTATACATTTAGAGCCTAAATTCATTCAAGCATTGTGGCATGGTGTTTTTTACCTTCTTTCTTGACACCTTCTTCTCTTCTCTTTTACTTTTCTTTCTCGGCATACCCTGGAATAAAGTAGCAGAGATGGATTAGTTTCCTGCACACACAAGTGATAATCAATCTGCTGGTTTATTTTAGCAATATAAGAAAAACCAACCTGCGAATTAGCTAAAATTCTAGCATATAAAGCAGGGGTCTCCTCTTCTTCAATTTTCCCATCAGTGTTCAGCATGGTCTTCAACCTACCTTCGTCCAATAATTTCTCAGACCGAGCATGTCTCTACAATAATGCCAACAATATCATTAGTCATTAATAACAGTGAATGGTCTTGATAAGACCACAACAAAATACTGGCACCTCCTCAATTAAATGGCAGCTAGCACACAATAATAAAGCTGTATTAATCTGTTGCTTACAAAACCCCTAATAGTTTGGAACCCTTCAAGAACCTCCACATTTTGTGGGATTGATTGCATATCACTTTGATGAGATATCAAAAATTGCTGAGCATACTTACAGATTCTATGCTTCTGCATATATGCCCTAAGATTTGGAGATGAGCCCCCATTACATGCAGGTCAAAAACAAAGTCTACACTTAAAAATTCCAAATTGGGGTCCATCATAGAGTGAAATCTCAATGCTTTTCTCATAGAGTTATTTTAACTGTACCTTTCTACTCACTCCTATCATCCATTTTCACTTTCCCTTCCCACTAAATGGATGTGTTGCTCTTGCTTTTACTTTAATGCCCAACATTCTGTGCGATAAAGAGTAGATGACCTGTTAATAGTTTTGTAGAACTTCTCTTTCAATATTTTAATATTCTTTTAGTACATAATAAACCAATAGTTGGTCACCACTTTCTCTATCCTATTCCAAGTCTACTTGTCGCATCACATGTATTTCCTTGTCATTTTGCATTACCAGTTTAAATATCAGAAATAATCTCAAATTCAAAACAGTTGAAAGGAAGAAAAAGGAGTATTATAAACTTTTTTTTTTTTGGGCTGACAGTATCATCATATTTTCATAACTATAAAACAAGAAAATAAACAATTCAATCCAATCCAATCCAAGTATTTTATTTTCTTTCGTTTTCTTTTTTAAAGTGGCAAGGTGTCATATCTTGATGGCAAACAATTGAAGTTACAAACAGCAAATGATGATTTTTTTCTAGAGAAAGATAATTATGCCACACATCTTACCTTGGATTTCAAATGAGCCCTTAAAGTCTCCTCATTCAAACAGACAACTCTAGGGCATATCCTGCATTTAAAAGCTGATTTGCATTTGACAACGCAGTCTGGGAAATCAACTGGTAAAGATTCCTCGTTGGCCACGATGTTAGATTGTTCCTCTAGTATTTCCGAACCACTTTTACCAAACAACTGATTGGCCAAAGGAACTTGTCTTTCATTTCCGGTTTTAGCATCATCTTCATAGATTGGCAGATCTGATATGAAAAATGATGTCATATATCCAGGAAATGCAGTCCTCCAGATGCATAGGAGTATGCATCTTTTCAAACATTAAGATATAAAATGCACTCAACAATAAAATCAAGGTGAATATAATTATTTTATGAACGAAAATTTCCTTGTTTAATTTGCAAGGATAACAGTATCTTGCATGATTCCATAATTCCACAAATGATCATGAGGTAAATGTAGCAACTTCAAATAAGGCCTCCACTTTTTAACCTCCAGAGAGTGATCATATACCATTGTGCTATGAAGGGTAGAAATAACTATATTGCCCAACTATAACCTTGTAACAACTAAAGCAGAAAAGCTTCCATGATTTCAAGAACTGCAAATGATGTGTGTGCTTAGTATCACAATGATAAGACTAGCAGAACATCAAACTTGGTGAGCCACATCTGATAAATCTCCATTTGGATCCTATCTCTCACTCATGACCATTATCACAACCGTGAAAGTACTATATCAAATTATGAGGAGGTAAAAGATAACTAATTATGGGAAAAAAAAAAATTTCTCTGCAAGAGATCATTTATGAGATAATAAAGAAGAGAGAGGACTGTTCTATGCAATCACCCCCTCTAACTTGTGAAGAAGCTCTTGAAAGTACTAGAGTGCCCGACATATGTTGTCTCCACCAATCTTTTAAGCAACGCAAAAAGGCGTAACAAGTTGCCTGCTATGTGATTGGAACCCATTTTTCCATATCAACTTTATGCTGATCCTAACCACGGGTCACATAATTTTCATGTTCAACAACATATCAATGCAGGAGTATATAAAGACCTGTTTTTTCTCCACCTTTTTTAAACTATTGTTTTCTTTTTATTTTCTTTCTATTTTTCCCCGGAGGAGGAAGACCTAAAATAAATAACATGGGTAGAGGTAATTAGGAAAGATACAAAAGTCTCTAACTTAAATAAGAGGATCAGAAGGAAAGATACAATAGTCTCTAACTTAAATAAGAGGTTCAGAAACACAATGAAAAAGGAAAATTGGTAGCTGTATAGCAATGCAAACAAATCAAAATTCACTGATACAATCTACAAAGAGTTATTTGCTTTCAGACAATCCCTACCTAACGAGTCATCAGGAACTTCATTTGCTGAGCTATCCTCACTTTGATATCCTGGAAGCCAAGAAAAGAACAGAAAAACTCAATTCAGCAATATTAACCAATACCCAGATAAACAAATAAATAAAATCATATAAATTTCAACAAATTATAACATCAGGAAAGGATGAAAAAACCAGAGGAGGTAGAGCAAGCCTGAGCATCCTCCTCGAGTTCTTCAACCACATCATCATCATCATCTGAGTCCTCTATGGCTTCTGGTTCTATTTCAGAATCCGAGGAGGATGAAGATGAATTCGAGGGACCATCTCTGTCGCCATGTTCTAGCTTGTAGAATCGCCGCTTTATCATTTTGCTTCGCAAGTGTAACTGTGCGCACGCAAAGAGATAGATAGAGAGGGAGAGAGAAGAGACAGACAGAGACCGAAAGAGAGAGAACAGAGTGAGTGACGGCGGCTGAGCGGAGAGAAAGGAGGGAGGGAGGGCTTAGCGGTATGAGAAAGGAAGAAATCCTTGAATATTACACTTCTAACCCCGTCAGCTACATGATGTGGCATAAGCATTAATGTTAATATTTTTTTGGACAACAGGCTTTTTTATATATTTATAATAGCATTTTTTTTGGGGTAAAAGTTGTTTATTAAACTATTTGAAATGAGCGGGAAGGATAAGTTGTTTGCCAAGTTTCCCTTAATCAAAATTGAAACTAATTTAATAACTAAAATGCCCTTATTTTAAATAAAATATTTTACATACAAAATTTTAGTTTTAAAAAATCAATTTTTTAAAACTAACATAAACACAATACAATATTTTATAAAAATTATATTTTCAGAATTTTTATTGTTTAATCACATATAAAAATATTATTTTTTTCTTAAAATTAAATAATATATTATTTAAACATGTTTCAATGAAGTAAGAATTAAGTATAGGTATTTGCATCAGTGAACTGAGCTTAACTGAGTATATAAAAAAAAACCATTTTGACCAAAAAAAAAAAAAAAAGCATTTATGCTCTCACTTCGTTGTGTGGTAGACATGCCCGTCCAAAAACTTCCTTTCACAAAGCTTGGCACCCAACGACGTCTTTCATCATATAGGACTCGTAATCAATCATTATTCTGTAACTCATACTTCTCAATCATCTCTTTCCAACGATCTTCAAACTCAATATTGGTCAATGAATCATACACGATGTTCTCCAAGGCAAATTTAATAGATTCATAGTGCTTGTAACTCTTAAGCTTTTTATGAAGCTTCTTCATTATATGCCATAAGCACCAACGATGCCTAGTGTTAGGAAAGACAATCCCAATAGCATTTTTCATGGCCCTGTCTTGATTGGTAATTATCCCATATGGAGCATGCCCAGACATGCATGCTAGCCACACTTTAAATAGCCAAACAAATGTCTCAGTATCTTCACTTGAAATTAGTCCTGATCCAAGGAAAATTGAATGCCTGTGATGATTGACACCTACAAAAGTATTTGTCAAGTAGGTCGTATCAAATGTAATGGCATCACCAAATTACTCTTGGAATCTGCCCAAAACACATTCCGTAATCGACCACTTTCATCTAGATTAATTGAATAAAAGAAATTTGCATTTTGAGCTTGCATCTTAAAGAAATACTTTTGAATTGCAGTTGCAACTCCTTCCCTAAGCTGTAATCTTCTAACTTTGTTAGTGTAATTTCTACCATCCTTTTCCATGAATGGCACATTCTCAATCCCTCCAGCTTCAACTACCATTGAATTATAATTCTTATTTACTTTTATTCCAACTCTATCATTCATTTCAATCTTCCTTTTCATATACGAACTTATTGCACGATTCATTCGAAAATATCGAGCATTGTCTGATTCAATCCATGATTATGATCAAGTTTGACCCAAGTTCACTTTCCACCTTCCATCCAAGCATATACCTACCCTAAGTTAAGCCTTGCAATTGCATTTTATGCTTGGATATGGCTTTAGGACATTTTGAGCTTGCATATTTCAACTCCCCACAATCTCCTTTCTTCGATGATCTCTTCTTCATTGAGAAACCTACTCGATTTGCATATATTTTTCTTTTATAATAATCAAGAACCTCATCAGCTGTGTTAAAAATCATATTTACCTTAGGTTCTTGTGTTGTTTCTTCTAGATTCATTGTATTCTCCAGTCTAGTCTCACCAATCTCAAACTCATCATTTTCTTCACTTATCTCCAAATTTGAATGGCTTCTTGAAGATTCTTCCATCCTAAATAATTCCAAATATTAATATAAACTTCCTGTAATACATATGCAGTATAATACCAATAAATTTAAGATTGTATATATGTATGTGTATGTAATTTAAGAGCACTTATACAAGAACAATTATGATAGACAAGAACAAGGTTGGTTGTTTAAATAAGCAATCCCTCATGCAACATGGTTTTCTACATCCTACTATTTAGTATTGTATGGCTGAGACAAAGCAACTGACCTTGGAAGGATTAACAACTCCATTGTTGAGACAAAGAGACTGACCTTGGAAGGATTACCACAATAATATATATTATATACCTGGGTAAAATCTAGGATCTACCTAGATTAGGAAGGGAGTGCTATGGAGACACGATACTCCTATCACAGCCACATTCTAGCGATACTCATATCACAGTGCAACAACAATGAAGGAAGGGAGTGCTGTGGAGACATGAGGAAGAGTTGAGAACAGATGTGCGGCCACTTACCAGGGACGTTAGGGTTTTTTAATTTGTTTTTTCAGTTTTTTTATTTATTTATAAGGATTATTGAAAAGAGAATAAATAAAAAATAGAATACACATGGAAACATTCATTAATTGACATGGCATGACACATCAGCTGCCACATATGGTGGTCAGCTAAGTTGGTCAATGTTGTGTGTCTAAATAGCATTACTCATATTTATAATAGCAAATTTTTTTTTTGGGTCAAAGTTGTTTACTAAACTATTTGGAATGAGTGGGAAGGATATGGATTCTTATAAGTTGTTTGCTAAATTTCCCTCAATCAAAATTGAAACCAATTTAATTACCAAAATGCCCTTATTTTAAATAAAATATTTTGTATACAAATTTTTAGTTTAAAAATCGATTTTTTAAACCAACATAAACACAACACAATATTTGATAAAAATTATCTTTTCAGAATTTTAATTATTTTCTCACATTAATAATTAATAGATTAATTAAAAATATTTTTTTTCTTAAAATTAAATAATATATTATTAAAACATGTTTCATTGAAGTAAGAATTAGGTATAGGTATTTGCATCGGTGAACTGAGCTTAACTGAGTAAAAAAAAAGTCAACCTAGGATCAAGAACCAATCAGACCGATTCAGATCGCTTTGGTTCCAATTTTAGATATCGAAACATTAAGAAAACCAAACTAGTGGCAATATTATTTTATATTTTATTATATATTTGTATATTACCAAGCCTTACCATTCATTACCTAAACCCAATTCCAAGAGTCCAACTATTAAAGCATTTTCACCCATTTGTCATGACAAGGGGAAAAGAGAGGCGAGGGCTGTAGTGCCAGCCCTTGAAAAAGGCACCCATTGCCATGGCAAAGGGCAATTACTATTCACTTTAAACAAATAATTTTTTATACTTAAACGATTAATTTGGATAAGATTTTCGAATAAGATTTTTGATCAACACGTGTTAATATTTATTATAAAATTCACATATCATATTTGTATTTCGGATAAGATTTTCGGTTGCCACATGTCCATATTTATTATAAAATTCACATCTCATATTTCGGATAAGACTTTTAGTGCTACAATTGTGCCACATGTCATCTCTATCTTCTAAATCCCTCTATAAAACCACACCCTCAACTTACAGCAATCATCCATATCCTCTATATACTTAATCGCTTAGATTTTACAAAACACATTATACTTCCAATGTCTTACACGAGAAGGTTGTTGGAGAGGGCCGAGCAAGAAAATGAAGAAAGAATGTGCAAACATGTTGAAGAAGAAAGGGAGTGGGAAACAGATGATGATCAAGTTGCCATGACAGTGGGACGCTCGATCAATCAAGCTAACACCACCGTGGTTCACAACCCGGCCATGGCCTGAATGTGGACAGACACAGGCATTCTCGACGTAAGAATCTCTTGGAAGATTACTTTATCCCAAATTTCTTTATACTCTAGTTTTGATTTTCAAGAGTGATATAGAATGTAGCCTGATTTGTTCAATAAAATCATGCATGATGTTTGCAATTACGATGCATACTTCATTCAGAAGTACAATGCTACTGGGGTTTTGGGTTTTCTTCTGGAGCAAAAACTTATAGCTTATTTAAGGATGCTAGCATTTGGCGCATGTGCATACTAGGTGGATGAGATTGCTAAGATGGGGAAATCCACTATCCTAGATAACTTAGGCAGATTATGTGATGCAATTGAAACTATCTACATGAGGGATTAACTCCGAAAACCTACGCCTAGGGACCTCCAAAGGCTTCTACAAAAAGCCGAGGATCGAGGTTTCCCAGGTATGATTGAAAGCATCGACTGCATGCACTAGCAGTGGAAGAATTGGCCAATTGCCTAGCAAGGAGATTATGGTAATAGGAAGGGCAAAAAAGGTATCATTCTGGAAGTCGTTGCATCATTCAATACTTGGGTTTGGCATGCCTTTTTCGAGTTGAGGGATCTCAAAATGAACTTAACGTGCTCGATCAATCCTCGATGTTCAACAATGTATTGAGAGGTCAATCCCCTCAGATCACGTATAAAATCAACAATACCATCTATTCGGGTAGGTACTACCTAGCAGACGAAATTTACCCGAGGTGGACGACATTCGTCAAAACAATTCTGCATCCCCAATCGAAGAAGGAAAAATACTTTGTTGCTATCAAGAGGGTTATAGGAAAGATGTGGAAAGGTATTTTGGTATCCTCCAAGCTCAGTGGGCAATTATTAGGGGTGCTGGGTGTATGTTTGATGAAGAGGTACTTCGGAGTATTATGATGACGTGCATCATCCTCCATAACATGATTGTGGAGGATGAGTATGATTATGATGAACCAAAGATGTTCGAACCCGATCCTATAAGCACGACATTGACAAGAATAAATGAATGGCTCGTGGGAGCAAATGGACAACCACTGGAACACGAACCCTTGATTAGGGACGGTCGTTACAACAACCGTATGATTAACCGTTATATGGAAATGCAATCTTCTTATGTTCACGAAATAAGTCAAGTTGACGTGATGGAGCACTTATGGGCTTCGAGAGACAATCACTATCAATGAAGTCAAGTTTAATGCTTAGTTTTGCATTATGTTTTGTTTGTGTTTTGTTTTGAATGATGCTTTCTTTGTGTTTTGTATTGAATTATGCTTTGTTTTGATATATGCAATGTTTTAAATAAATAGCTATATTATTGAATGCTTTCTTTATTCAATAAAAGACAAGCAATACAATTAATTAAGAAATAGCAACTCTATCAATACAATTTAATGGTTTTCATCATTTAACCAATTCGTGTTGCATCGTCACGGAAAAACCTTCTTCTCATAACATCCCCTCGTTCTTACACTACTACAAAAAGTGAAAAAGACGACCAGAAAACAACGACGGTCTAAGTGAAAACCGTCGTGGTTTTTAAAAAGACGACGGTTCTAAAAACACCGTCGTGTAATACCACCTTAGACAACTAAAAAATGGAGATTCAAATGGCTGTTCAAAAACAACGACGTACCTAATTAAACAACCGACGTCTATTTGAAACAGATTTCCGCAGTGTAAAATCAAAGCCAACAAAGAACGGCAGAAGTTATGAATCGACTGACGTAGAAAGTAAAGACGACGATTTCAATAAAAACCGCCGTTTTTACTCATAAAATAACACGACGAGGTTTTCGTATAAGACGCCGTATAATTACAAACAAATCCACGGCTTTAAAATACAAAATATCGCCGTATTAAATTAATGTACAACGACGGAAAATATAAATATATCGACGTCATTCTCGTATAGTTCTACGACGTTATCTTTAAATCGTACTATAAAATTTAACGTCGTATTTATTCATTTTATACGTCGTACCTTTAATTTAAACCGTCGTCTTAATAAGAATTTTTGTTAACAATTTTTTTCTTTGATTTTCTTATCCTACGTCGGTAGATCTACTTAATGACAAGAATTGAAATAACCACGACGGTTTATATAGAAAACCACCGACATAATCAGATTTGTCTGAGATCCCAAGGGTTACGAAATCTTACCAGATGGAACTCTGTTCCACATCATAATCTTAACAGATGACACAGATTTGCAATCAGAGAGACAATTTTTTGGAAGTTGATGATGTGTGTGCGTTTGTGTATCTACAAATATTATACCTAACGTCGTTGCAAATTTGCAATCAGAGAGACAATTTTCAACGACGGTTATATTATACCTAACGACGTTTAAAAAACAAATCAACGTCGCTCAACAAATATATTACGTCGTCTTAGTCTTACTTAAGACGACGAAAAACGACGACAGTAATACAAAAACAGTCGTTGTTTTTATATTCTTATTTTATTTAAATCTGTCATCCAAAAAAGAAACTTTACATATTCCAGAACATTAATTTCCTTCATTTTAAAATTCCTCCGGAAAAAAAAACTCTATTTATAACGCACTGTAATTGAAAAATAAACTGAAAGGTCACGGGAAAAAAAATTCTATTCATAATTTAAAAATTCAAATTCACGTCGGTTATATTAAACCTAACGACGTTAAATGAAAAGATTCCACGTCGTAAAACAAATATTGCGTCGTGTTAGTTAAAAACGACGGCATAACAAAAAACCGTCGTTGTTTCAAACTGAATTAATTTAAAATTTCTTCGGGAAAGCAAAATCTATTTATAATTTCCTCGGGTTAGTAATATTGCGTCGTGTTAGTTTACAAATTCTAGAACATTAATTTCCCTAATTTTAAATTTCCTCAAGAAAGAAAAATCTATTTATCACGCTTTGTAATTGAAAACTAAAACTGAAAGAATTCGGGAAAAAAAACTCTATTTATAATTTAAAAATAAAATCCACGTCGGTTGTATTACACTTAACGACGTTTAACAAAATAATCTACGTCGGTAATTATAAATCTACCGCCATCTTACCTTAATATAGACGACGAGAAAAGACGACGGTAGAACAGAAAACCGCCGTTGTTTCAGTTTCTTTAACAGTTTGGTCCTTTATCTTTCTGCAGGACTTGTATAGTTCAAAGCATTGACAATGTCTTCATCATATCTCCCAGCAACTACTGATTCGATTGCTCATGCTTTAGAGGCCATCTGAAGCCATTTTTATTCTTTATCGCATTCTTGAAACCCATCTTCTTCTTTTGAAGCTCTACTGATAAAGGAAGAGGCTATCACAAATCTGACGGATCTTTTTAGCCAAGAAAATCAAGCAGAGGATCAGGCACATCTGATCTTCAGATTTCCCTGAGAAGCGAACTTTCCTTCGACAGCGAGTGGAGGCCAGGCTTGCATCTCTTTTGATGGAAAGCAAGGAGTATTCAGAAGCACTAAGTGTCCTATCAGGCTTGATCAAGGAAGTGAGAAGGCTAGTTGACAAGCTTCTTGTTGTGGACATATATTTGATGCGAGTAAGCTCAATTTCTCTTTGAGAAAGACATCCAAATTATTGTCTTTGAGATGTGAGAGACAGTGTCTCTGAGAGAGGAAGAACTTGGAACCCTAAATGTAAACCGAAAATGAATGAAAGCGACAAATTTATAGAATAAATTTTTAAAACCAACAGCGGTCCTTACAAAAAAACTGCCGTTTAAATTGTAAAATCAACGTCGGTATGACCGACGTATATTACAGAAATCCACGTCGGTACATTAATAAAAACGACGTGTTAAATAATCTACCATGACGCTAGTTATTACTTATGTACTTTAATTTTTGAGTTTACTACGACGGTACCTACAACACTACTGTCGTATTTATTTACCACGTCCGAAGTTAAATGTACCGTCGTATTTTGTAATTTATACGTCGTAGTTATATGTAACCGCCGTATTATTTTTTTGAAATGATTTTATATGTAAGCAACTTTTCGTCTACCTGACTTACACATGCACTGTTTCCAAACCCGATTAAAAATTTCAATCTCCCAGAGAAAACTTTTTGACTTTTTTCCTTGTCAGAGCACTGTCAGAGTATCTCATCGTCTTCCTCTCGTCTTCTTCGTCGTCTCTGAACTTAAACATCGTCTTCCTCTTGCTTTCATTGCACGCAAAAGGTAAGCTTTCATTTTCACTATTTTGGTTGCTGTTTTGCATGCTCATACGTTTTTTGTTTGAAAAATCTTTTTACCTTTTTTCTGGCCAAAATCATTTTACGTTTTTTGTTATGCGGAAACGACACTCGTGCCTCAGGATAAGACCCTGAACTTTACAATTGATAAGGAGGTGTTTGGTCTAGAACGCGATACCTTCGTCCTGCCTGAAGATATTACACAATTTGCAGGTATGGAAGAAATAGGAGCTACTGTGGTTGCTGTATATATGAGGTTTGTCATTCTAAAATAATACGTCGTTGGTTTATTTATTGCGTCGTCTTAACTAACTAACCATGTCGTTAGTATGTACCGTCGTGATAAATATATTATAATACGTCATTTTGTTATACATAACCGTCGTGTGTTTTTTTGTGCTGACTTGTTTATATTATTTTATATATTTAGGTACTTACATGATCTTTTGAAACAAGCAAATATGTGCAGCATGGTTGGCTTTATCGACCCTGCTACAGTTAGTGCCAACTCTGGGTCAATAGCTGACAGATCACGATTGGTAGCAGCTTGACTTCAGAAGACTGATGGTGAACAGAGTTTCATGATGCCTTACAATCCAGGGTTAGTCTCCTTAACAGGATTTTGTTTTTATGATTTTCAATAAATGACAGCGTATAAACTAACCACGTCGGTGTTTTATTTTATTGAGTCGTTTGAAACTACTAACCACGTCGGTAGTTATTTATCGTCGTGATAGATATATAATGTCGTCGATTGCTACTTTATTTCGTCGTGTGAAATATTATAATACGTCGTTTTTGTAAATAACCGTCGTTTTTATATTAATTTTGTGCAGCCGTCATTGGATCTTGCTGATTGTGAGAGCAAAGAGGGAAACCGTCTATTTTCTAGATCCTCTGCCCGGAAATCGTGTGGTCGATGAAGAGGCCAAAAACATCGTGAACAGTGCTATAAAAATATATAATTCTCACATAGCCAGATCAGGCCGTAAAGCAGTAATTTGGAAAACTCTGTCAGGCACACCAAAGCAACCCAGCAGTGTCGAATGCGGGTATTATGTGATGCGCTTCATGAGGGACATCATCATGGATCCTTCCTTGGCGTTTGAGAAGAAGGTAAGAAGAAATTACCTTCATACATTTTACGTCGTTTTTTGTATTATCAACGACGGTCATGTAAAATTACCGTCGTTGAATAGATATACTACGTCGGTTATGAAAAATATCGTCGTCTGTGATTGAATTTCTTTTTATTTATAAACCCTAATAGTCATTGTTTATGCAGTATGCCAAGAGAAAACAGGAAGCGCCATACCCCCAAGAAGCAATTGATGAAGTCCGGAATGAATGGGCAGAGTTTGTTTGCCTTCACCTGGAGTAGGGGAATTATTGAACACTTGATATTTATGTATAATGTACAAATTTTGTCTATAATATATAATGTAAAAATTTGTTGAGGTTTTCTTAAATTTAAAAAAAAAAAACAAACATACAAATTGCGTAACCGACGTGTAATACTTTTCCAACGACCTAATAAAGTCAAAAACCGTCGTTTTTTGTTGTTTCGTTTTAAACAAATCCGACGTAAAAGGATATTTAGACGACGTTCTTTGAACAATTGAGTCGTTTATGGTTTACAACGTCTTCAATTTCTTAAGGGTTCAGGGTAGTACTTTGTAACGACAGCGGTTAAGTCGTGGAATATATATTTTACGTCGCATAGTTAAATATCCGCCATGGTTTCTCATTTAAACGACGTCATTTTAACAACTTAGTCGTGTATTACAATTTACAACGTCTACAATTTATTAACACCGACGTGGTTTGTTGTTGTGATAAGAATATTTTATTATTTTTATATCAAAATATTCAAAATAAATTTAAAATAAATCAGAAAAATGCAAAGTCAACTCCTATGAAGTCATTGATATATTTTCTTCCCCCTAAACCTTGAAAAAATTCATTTTGAATAACAAAAATTTAAAATGACCATCCAAAACAAAATTGTTTTGATGAGTCATAAAATCACTTCTAGTTTTATGGTTTAGGGTTTAGAGTCCAGGGTTTAGAGATTAGGGTTGTTATTTATTGGGGTTTATTTTTAAAGTATAATTTTTGGGTAGTATAGGGTATATATTAGGCTGTAAAACCATAAACCCTTTTATAAACTTAAATTTTTAAATTATATAATTTAGTTTTAAGGGTTTAGGGTATTAATTTTTAACGACGGTGGTTGAGTCGTGGAATAAATATGTTACGTCGTGCAGTAAAATATCCGACATGGTTTCTACTTTAAACGACGTCATTTTAATATGTAAGTCGTCTATTATAATTTACAACGTCTTCAATTTCTTAACCCCCGACGTGGTTTGTTATTGTGATAAGAATATTTTATTATTTTTATATCAAAGCATTCAAAATAAATTTAAAATAAATCAGAAAAATGCAAAGTCAACTCCTATGAAGTCATTGATATATTTTCTTCCCCCTAAACCTTGAAAAAATTCATTTTGAATAACAAAAATTTAAAATGACCATCCAAAATAAAATTGTTTTGATGAGTCATAAAATCACTTCTAGTTTTATGGTTTAGGGTTTAGAGTCTAGGGTTTAGAGATTAGGGTTGTTATTTATTGGGGTTTATTTTTAAAGTATAATTTTTGGGTAGTCTAGGGTATATATTAGGCTGTAAAACCATAAACCTTTTATAAACTTAAAATTTTAAATTATATAATTTAGTTTTAAGGGTTAGGGTATTAATTTTTAACGACGGTGGTTGAGTCGTGGAATACATATG